>NW_022884639.1:0-488336 GCF_011952205.1 Bombus bifarius
ATTTCGACTTCTTTTTTCGCGTAGAATCACCCCCTTTCCGCTTGTACCACCAGTTACCAACCACCCTGTATATGTAACGAAGAGAAGATAAAATATAATGTCGACAATAATCTTAATGATATCCTCGCATCAATTCCTGGACTCTGTGATTTGAAGATTAATGGAGAATTTTATACAATTAATTCTATTAATTCTATGAATTCTAATAATCCTATTAATTCCGTGAATTCTATTAATTCTATGAATTCTATGAATTCCATTGATTCTATTAATTTTATGAATTCAATTAATTCTATTAATGTTATTAATTCTATAAATCCTATTAATTCTATTAATCTTATGAATTCCATTAATTCTATGAATACTATTAATTCTATTAATTCTATTAATTCAATTAGTTCTATGAATTCTATTAATTCTATGAATACTATTAATTCTATGAATCCTATTAATTCTATGAATCCTATTAATTCTATGAATACTATTAATCCTATTAATTCTATGAATTTTATTAATCACCTTCATAATCATAGAATGTTCTATATCTAACGAAGAGAAGAACAGGTTTCGAATGTAAAAAGTTCAATCCCCTACAAAAAATTCTGTTAACGATTACTAATATTACTGGCGAAAAGATTATGCAATTTTGCAAGTAATTAAATTTTAAAAATTGCACAATTATATGGCGGCACATGTTTGGGTGTGTCAAATGTTCGACACCAAGAAGAGCATGGAAAAAGTTAGTGAATTACATTGAAGATACCATATAGGAAAAAGTGGAAGATAATATTGAACAAGAACGTGGAAGATAATCGTTTTGCATTGAATACAATACCAGATAAGATTCGCTGATAGCAACGTTGACGCGGCAGAATGGATTCAATCTGACGAATCATCTTCAATTGATCATGACATTAATGTTATATGTACTTCGAATAATGGATTGAAACACGAATATAGTGGTAATGATGATATTCTCCAAAGTTTTGAAGTATTTGACGTCTTAAAAATAGAGCTAAGGTGGTAGAAGGTACAAAAGGAATGTAACTCTACCGAATTAAATCCGATGAAAAAGTTGATTTAGCAGCTAAAACCACTTGGCATCCATAAATCTTTAATGGGATCATACTCAATTTCATTATTTGTATTGCTGTTATTAATAATTATGTTCTTTCTTGAAATATATAAGACAAAGATGTACTTGCTAAGATGAACACCTTTCTATTTAATTTCATTACTTTTATTGTCATTATTATAATCCATGTTTTTTCTTGAAATATATAAGACAAAGATGTACTTGCTAAGATGAACACCTTTCTATTTAATTTTATTACTTGTATTCTCATTATTATAATCCATGTTTTTTCTTGAAATATATAAGACAAAGATGTACTTGCTAAGATGAACACCTCTCTATTTAATTTCATTATTTGTATTACTATTATTAATATTTATATTGTTTCTTGAAATATATAAAACAAAGATGTACTTGCTAAGATGAACACCTTTCTATTTAATTTCATTGCTTTTATTTTCATTATTATAATCCATGTTCTTTCTTGAAATATATAAGACAAAGATGTACTTGCTAAGATGAACACCTTTCTATTTAATTTAATTGCTTTTATTTTCATTATTATAATCCATGTTCTTCCTTGAAATATATAAAACAAAGATGTACTTGCTAAAATGAACACCTTTCTATTTAATTTCATTACTTGTATTGTCATTATTATAATCCATGTTCTTTCTTGAAATATAAAAAACAAAGATAAACTTGCTAAGATAAACACCTTTCTATTTAATTTCATTATTCGTACTGTTATTATTAGTTTACATATCCTTTTCTGAAATACACAGAACATAAGATGAACGTCTTCCCATCTAATTTTATTATTTGTATTACTATTATTAACATGTACGTCCTTTTTCAGATACCTAGAACAAAGATGAACTTCTCCTTGAACATAAGGGAATTAACTGCCCTATCATCTAAAAATTCCTTTATCCGAACATCTTTATTCCCCCAATTAATTCAGATAACTGAGGTTCTACTGTGCCTATATTGACAAAGCTATCTCACCCAAGCACTTTGATTCATTCATTCTCTTTGTCCCATTCATACTGACTCCGACCTACTCCAAGACTAGTTGCCCTTTTATTATACCTTTGTCTGTTTGCTCAAAACTCTCCTTGATCTACTTTTTACTAGCCTATCTTTTTATTTCTCTTTCTCCTGCAGTCTCTCCAGCCATTCTACAATCCTTCTATCCCATCTTTCGCCTACTACGTCTTCTAGCCTGACACCTCTTTCGCTTTCGCTGCAGTCCTTTGTCACGTGCTCTGAACTCCATCCAACGAATCGAGTTAGCAGAGGTAAACAAACTCACGTGATTGGAACAGAAGCGTATTCGCAAGCTTCAGAGATACCGTGTCGTAAACCCGAAAGCTGGAAACTGGGCCCAAAGGTACATTTCCACGCGACAGTTCAATGTGACAGTACGTTTGCACATGGTACAAAGTGACGAAGCTCCTCTCTAGGAGGCAGACAGGCAGCAACACAATGTACTGTTCTAATTTTTAGCCTCGTGACTCCAAAGTCACGACTTAGAGTCCTACGACCTAAATTTGATGATATGATTTCCACACTCATGACATTAAATGATACGACATTTGTTGTGAATATTAGACTCTTTTTGTCATGACGTTGAGCTTGCTTCGTCTTACGCTGTCACAACAGCAACTATCGTGACTTTTACTGTCACATGGAGATCTGTGTGAACAATGACTCGTGTGAACCGGCTCCTCAGCTCAACTGCTGATCTCCTGCTTGCCTGACCACGTGCTTGGTAGGCGAATGCTTCGTTTCCCTCTACCAACTGCGGTCGTTGAGAGTACAACAGGCTCCTCCCAATCTATCCACGCACAGATCACACCTTCTATCCTCAGTATCTATTTCTCAATTTTTCCAAAATTCTACACTCTGCTTGTTCTGTTAACTCTCGGCCTCCTCTTTCTTTTCTTAGATAACCTGGCAGCCCCATCGTTCGGACATATTTGTACCTATCATTTTATTTCGAATATTTGTTACTAAATAGACGTAAAATATTCATACTAACTGAATAAATAATAAAAGAGCCATAATATTGTTTTTTTTTAACAATCGCGTAGCTGTTGCACTTGCACTTGGTGCCAACGTTTCCTGGACATCGCAGTCTGCTTCTTCAGCGCAGACCTGAAACTGAGGGTCCCTGGCCCCGTTGTTTCCATTTCTACCGAGCGACGTTCCGCTTGGCTGATCGAACTGATCAACCAACTCGCGAGTTCTAACTATCACAAAATCTAACCGGAAGCCGTTCAATTCGATCAGCCAATCGAATTGCAAGACCCGTAAAGTGCACTTGCAAATCGTACGGATGTGACACTCGTGGACCAAAATCATCTGACGATCACACGAGAGTTTGAAATCTGAAAATGTCGAACACGTTTCTACGTGTTTTCGTTTTCGTACTTTCGATAGCATTCTGTACGATAAACAGATTCTATGCGAATGTTTGGCGAGCTCGCTCTCGTACCACAAACTGTGCAGTTCTCAGCCATTTCAATGTCTCAGCGCAGCTCCTTCGCTTGCACTTTTTAAGCTTAGAAAGAAATAATAAACAGATATAATAGAAATTGCCTGTGTAACTCGTCCGCCAAGATATTTCTCCAGATTCTCAGATTTGAAATGACAAACTGGCCGCAAATACATTTAAAACAAAAAAGAGGGGAGAACTGTTTAATTGGAAAAAGGGGTGAAATTCAGAAGACCAATCAGAAGGAGGACCTTCTTCCATCTTAATTAAAGAGCGACGAGGAGAAGAGAAAGAGAAAGTTGGGGAAGAACGTTTGCCTGTAATTATCGTTCAAAAAGTACGCTTCGCTCGTAACAGCAAACCCTGTGATGTTTCGTGTTCAATCGGCTAATCGATCGCAGAAAATTACAGGTTTCTCGATAAAACACGTATGTCCATTTCCAACGATATCTCGCGTCTACAACTTTCGAAAGATAATATTTATTAAATAAAGCTGATAGAAATTCGTTTGTTTCTAACGAATGTTCGTCTCGTGTTTAAATAATCTTCGCTGAAGGAGATCTTCATGCTGAACACTTTACGCTGCGGAACTTAAAATTAAAATAAAATCGAAACGGAACGGTATGCTTGCAAAATCGTAAAAAGTTTGTCGATTTTACTAAAATTTCATGGTTAATCGACAGTGGGAAATCTTTTCGCGGCAACGCATCGATGTTGTTGTAAGTCGATCGAAATAATGTTGGCATTTTTATATGATAATTAAGAGGCAATAAAAATTAGATTAAATAATTAAAATAAAATTTTGCAGGCGATTTACAAGCAACCAGGTGAGTTAGTATTCACAGTGACATAATTCGATCAATATTTCGTGTAATTACACGAAGTGTGGGATGAAATAGTCGAGTAACGTGACTTTCAAGGGACACGTGCTTACAAATATCTGAATAATATTTCGCAAACATTTCGAACAACCTGTTGATTGGTATCGAAATATTCGAAAATTTTGCCATCAAATGGAAAGAAATTTCTAAACCTAAGCTCACGTTTCATAAATATACTTTGCTCGTTTCAAGCATTAAATTCATCGTCACTGTCTGAAAAGAAGCCTTCAAGTAATGAATTTCTTACTTAACGCTTTACTGACCGCTAGCGGTTCAACAGCATACGCACGTCCGACCGGCAACTTAGGCGCAGATTCTCCCTGGCGCCGACTCTGTTTCGCTTTAGACTCTCCAATACCATTCTTTTCGTTCATCGCGAACGCTACGTTTTTCAAATTGGTATAAAACTGTGGGAGCTTACAAAGCAACGCAACTGACGCAACCGAGCAAGGTGCCTTAGTACCAAATAACAAATTACTGTTCAAATAATGAAAAAGATAGTCGGCGACAAAAAGCCGATTAATAGGCTGTCGGTCAGTAAGCGTCGGCGACAAAAAGCCGATTAATAGGCTGTCGGTCGGTAAACGTCAGTGACAAAAAGTCGATTAATAGGCTATCGGTCGGTAAGCATCGGCGACAAACAACCGATTAATCGGCTATCGGTCGGTAAAGCGTTGATCATTGGCAAGCGTATGCGTGGAAAACATTCAACTGAAAATTAAAACCTCAACTGCGAGCCATAACACGGCTGAAATTCCTAGCCCGATCAATAAATCTGGCCGAATGACTGCGCAGAAATTCGCGTTTTCGCAAGAAGATGCGAAGCAGACTTAACAAAACTGAAATAATCAACACGCTTTGCTCGTTGCTCGAGCTTTCGGCAAGCCTCTGACCGGCTAAATAATCGAAATGTGAAACGTGAAATAACTATATCGAAGCTGACGTACAAATTTGAATATCTTTATTCATTGATATCTTCGCGCTGACAATTAAAAGGTCGCATACAGTTAACGTGGATCGGAATATCGATACAAACGCACCGGTTCCAAATCATCAGAAATTGTAAACACACTTACGTACTTGCACGTGTATCTGTGTCGATATCCCGAGCCCGGTGATTACCTATATTAAATATCTATCGTTAATTCTTCGAAACCAGCTGTCCATCGTTCAGACAGCTGTTTCTCTAAGTCTTGTTTTTACGTTTACATTCGAGAAAAGGAGCTCGATCTTGTCAAAGTTTGAAACGAAAGTACAAGTACTTAACATCGTTACGTAGACGATTAATCGACAAATTTGCTGACAGATCATTCGTTCTTTTAACTAGTTGTTGGATGATGCTTTATGGATGCAACAAATTTTGTAACACATATTCTTACGCAAAGAAATCATCATAAGAATTTCTTTTTTTTTTCTATTTTCTTAAAGTACCTTCTTACTCCCGTTGAGAATGGATCGATTATGGTAGTTAGAGTAATTTTTCTGATTTAACCTCGTTTTACGTTTTATATCCAGACGCCTGTAAAACGATTTCGTCGACACGCAAAATTTCTTCGAAATTGGTCGAAATTGTCAAGTGTCTCTGCAGTTGAATCCTCCATGTGTTCGATATATTTCGTTCGAAATATATTAATTTGAAATATTGTTTCACATTAACTCTGCACTAACACTAATTCTTTAAAAATTGTTAAAAAATTGTTTACAAATTGCCACTCTGCAAAGAACGTCGATACAATAAGAAAAAGAAGAAGAATATGGGGCAAGGTGGAACTGCCGTTTATTTTGCATCGCTGTGCTTCCTGAAATGCTGAAAGCAGACAGACGTTTGCACGACACCAATAAGTTACAGTGAGTTGATGGCGCCCCCATGCGTTCACCGACCATTTTTCTGTTTCTAACGATCCTGATCTTATCTTGTACCATCGTTTGAACATCAACAGGTAAGTGACAGTTCTCGATCGAATGTCTGGAATATTATCAAGTGAGCAATTGCTTGAGCTATTTAAACTATGAACGTTGTTCGTAAACGAATTAAGACATCGAGATAATTTTTTACATAAAATTTCTGTACTTCTGTAATTGTGATATACGTACAAAAGAAGGACAGAGCGACAAAGTGGAAACAATTGTACAAAAGAAATAGCTGCTATGGTAAAGCAGCTGCAGCCTTTGATGTTGTCAAAACCACATTGCACAGAGCCCCGGGTCTATCTCGAGAATATTCTCAACCAATAGAAGCCTTCCAAACTGTGTTTTCGCGGAAGTATTAGTATTTCGTTTAAAAGAAATGGAGAGCCTATTATTTGGTCTAACAACAACGAACACACCCAAATATTAGGTTGTTCCAAAAGTTTCTTTCGTTTAATAAGGAAATACTAGATGCACACCATTCTTTGTTTTATATTATTTTATTGAATTATAAGTAATCTGTTCTATTGGGACAAAATAATTCGATAAAAGAATATTATAAAACGAAAAATGTTGCACATTTATTTCCTTGGAAAAAGAAGGAAACCTTTGGAACAACAGGTGCGTCTCTTACAAGACACTGACACTGTCTTTAAAATTATTTTTTCTTTTTTTTTTTGCACTTTCCGTGTCAAGTTTCGAAAGTTTATTTCATGATATTTCCATAAACAGATATTGATAGTATGTGTATATTTTTTACAGATCAATTAATAAGATCAAAATATCAAGAAATAAATTTTGAGGCAATTTTTTCCTAGCGTTCCCGTGTCTCCCCAATCCTCTTGATTAAAGTGCCAAAAAAAAACTTTTGGTTATATTGCTCCTTAAACGTGATTTTCATTCCATGAAATATGACTTGAAACGTTTTCCTAACATTTCGTAGCGTTGTGAGATTTGAAATGCACACGGTAAATTAGGAAAATATTGATCGTGTAAGAAAGAATCATCCAACAAATATTCACATATTTTATTAGAAAAAACGACTTACGGAGTAATTATTGGTAGATTAGTGATATAATCAATCGTTAACTAAAAATATCTACACTCGTCTGGCTTTCAGAAATAAATGTAAGCATATAAAAATCGTCGTAAAGTCGAATTTAAAAAAAAAATACGGTCGTTTACGTTCGCGATTGTCAACTTAAAGAATAATATCGAAGAATTAAATAAGATAGGAACTCAAAATAACGCAGAAACATTTGAGTGTTTCGTTAGAGCGCGTTTAACAGAATTTTATACAGAAAATTCGCGGACATGTGAAACTTGTTCCGAATAAACGACGTTCGATCGGACAATCATTTAATCAAACACTTTATTAAGTATCGCGGTAAGAATTTTTCTCGGTTAATCAATTAACCAAAGAAACGATCAATTAGTTAGCTAAGCGATTTCATGGAGAATCGAGAAAGGAACTTTGTCGATCGATTTTTTAAACAATTTGCAGTTAAATTCGTTTGAACTTAATTCACATCCGTTACCTTCAACAATAAATAATTAATTCGTATACAAAGAAGGATTGACGTTTAATACGTTTCCATTTCTATTCTGACAAACTCATAGAAGCTTAATTATTTATTGTTTACAATTATGTGGAATACAAAACGTTTTACTCGTCGACACTTCGCAGTTTCGAACATAATGTTTTCTATAAATTACGTTCGCAAAATAACGTAGAAAAATACACGCAGCTTCTGCGTCTCGCAGCGATAAACAAAACGTTACATCGAACTGCAAAACATCCATACAGTTGTTGCTCTCTGTTCTTATCTCGTAGTTCAATCTGTACAGATAATTGCTCGTCTTAATTCTTCAATTATTCAGCAATTACTTAGTAAAATATTGTACGACACATTCTTCG
Organism: Bombus bifarius; assembly: GCF_011952205.1. Classification (NCBI taxonomy): domain Eukaryota; kingdom Metazoa; phylum Arthropoda; class Insecta; order Hymenoptera; family Apidae; genus Bombus; species Bombus bifarius. Next base: position 8,283 of record NW_022884639.1, read on the forward strand.
AATATCCACCTTTCTGTTACGATCGTAACAAATCGTAAAGATTCAGAGTGTTTGTGCTACAAGTAAATGGGCAATGATCAACTCTCAAAGAGACAACACTAGAAATGCAATGAAAAATGCACTTATTAGTACTTTAATAAGCTAATACTTATCTCCTATTTATCACGTATCCGTTTACGAAGTTAGACAGAAAGTAATAAAATAATACTACGATGAAAGCTACAATGTCATACTTTAAAATAAATTACACAGTTTCAAGCAAATTAACTGATTTAGGACATCCACAGTGGTTTTCTGAATTCATCGTAGTTGATCTCTTAGAATTATCGATGATTTTATATACTGTTTACGTTTCGTTCACTGGGTATTCTGAAACCTAGTATTTCAGGTTATGTGCACATTCTTTATGGACTAATCGGTGCCTCTGACCGGCCAATGAGAACCGTCTTCTGGTCACCCGGTCCCGACTGGACCAATGAGAACGGCCTTCCAATGATTGGCTAATCAGAGATACCGCTTTTACCATAGCAAGTACAAAACATAACCTAAAGCGGTGAGTTTCAGGGTAAGCCTAGAGAAGTTCTTAAATGTCGGCTCACAAAGTAATATACAGTGTAAGTCAGTTGACATGACAGTCATGAGTCATGTGACAACTACGACAAAGGTCGTAGTAGACCAAAGGATACAGTACACCAAAATAAGAAGGAATTTCGAATTGCAGCTTAATTTGCAACACTAGGCATTGCTTAGATCGACAATTTCCTGGCGAATGTTCGTGCTGGTCTTATTTCCTGACCAGCTCGCTTTCCAGATCTGAATCCATTCGATTATTAGTTCTGAGACGTTAGAAATCTTTTGTTCATAAAACTTCAAACGACAGTGCTGAAATTCTTCGTCAGCGTGACGACCAAAGTTGCCGACAAATTCGCGTAAACATTTGGGACAATTTCGACGATATATGACGCGATGCATTCATGCTTCTATGTGAGCTGTATCTCTGATCACTTGGAGCAATTGGTCTGAACATAGGTAAGCGACCATTACAATATAAAAGAAGCTGTCACTCGAAAACGAGATCATATCAGGTATATACGTTCACGCGGACTTTTCTTCTTATTTTAGTGTGCTGAAGCAGTCGCTGCTGCATTAATACACCCTGTGAACAGCTACATACATATGTATGTGGCCAATGTTCTCAGTATGCCTAGCAATGTGATCTTTGATCTTACGAAGTCTACCGGCGCTCGCTGTATAACATACAACTGCTGCATATGTAACATAATTGTATAACGTGTTACACAGAAGTGTTGTGTAACGCGTCTTTTTTTAAGGCGTTATACAACTTTGCTGTACAAAGGTCCAATAGCACGCAAGCATGAGCTGATTCTCTATGAAAAAGTAAGAAGGAAACGTGGATAAAAATACATAGAACGGTGGCTAAAGCGGAATATCCTCAATAGGAAGGAAAAGGAGGCAGCCAATTGCAAGTGGAAAATGCAGAAAAGGAAAGAAATCGTTTGGTAGAGGAAAAAGGAAAAGGTGTTCTACGTAATTTAAAAATAGCCGCTTTAAAATACTCATTAAAAGATTGCTAGTAGAAACTACTGTTACTCCAAAACAAAATCATATCGAGCATATATTTACATAAACTTTTCTTCTTATTTTAGCGTGCTAAATCAGCTTCTGCCGCGCTTCACACATGTTCTGACTCATCCTGCGTAACACGATTGATAAGCAACTACGATGAATTCAAAGCAAGCTACACGTTTAGATAAAAAATTATTCGTTTACAAGCACATACATGTTCCTTTTTTGAAATTAAAATTAACCGTACATACAAGGAATAGTTGATTTCGGCAGATACACCGCAATTATCTGTCTAGACAGACTCCTAAGTACAAAATTGTATTTTCATTTGTCATTCACATTAGTATAGCGAAGAAAGGAAAGGAATCGATTATTCAGTCGTTCATGTGAATAGTTATGAATCATTCTTATTTTTATATACCTACACTATGTCACTCGGGACAGTTTATAATAATAGATTCTAATAAATAAATTTCCTTAGATTAAAGCGTGAAAAATTTCTACATCAGAAGCGAGAAAATCCGAAGAAAATCCACTCGGAGTGTATTTCCTCTATGTACATGCAATGTTTTGTTCTGAATGAGAAAATACATAAAAAATTTCAATTCCAATTCCTTCATTTCTCTTCACTTCATATTGTTCACTCCTTGTAGAAATTTTAGAAATAACCTCAATACAAATACGAGCGCGTAATTTACGGAATTCTTTAATTTCTTTAATTATTCGAACGAATTCGTTTCATAGATTTCTTGCAAAAAAAAAAGGTCAATTTCGCATTTTTGAAAAATATTTCTATCTGGAATGTCACATTGCCGTTAAAATGATTTTTGTACCCGATAATTTCCCATTTGAATCTCCACAGAAATTGAACGTGATAATTCCCGTGTTTATTGAACAAGACTTTCCCTTTTATTTTCGTTTTGCAAAAAATCTATAAACCCGTTTGTTATTCGTGTTTCTCGTAAAAATTCTACAATCTAATTTTTATGACTTTTCGGTAAAAACTTTTGCATCTAATGTTTGCAATTTTTTGCAAAAATCTGGGATTACAATATTTGCAACGACTCCTGCAAAATTGTCAAAGGCTTAAAATTTAATATTCAGCGTTCCCCTCTGAATACGTAGTTGCAAAAAAATTGCAATTCTAACTTTCTTCAGTTTCTTTGCGAATGTTCTAAAATCTAAATGTTCTTAATCTTCCTGCAAGACACTTCTCCCTAGTTCTCCCTCTAAAGTCATACATTTTTGCAGAAACCTGACAAACATTTGAACGTAGTAGTCTTCATTAATTTCTTTATTATTAAGAATAAAGAATATTATTAATAGTAATAATAGTATCATTAATTTCTTTATCAGTAGCATCCTCTATTTTCCGGAGAAACATACTTCTTCCTTTTTCAAAAATTCCCTAAACTACCAAAAATCCCAGTTTTTCCCTCGCTTCTCGTTATATTCATCGCGTGACTTTAGTAAAAATTAGTAGCCCCAATTGCTTCTCCTTTCGATACTCAAAAATCTCCGCATACCATGTGCTCGAATGTTTTTCCAAAAAGAACTCTGAACAATAACAATGTTCTGCTTCAATGTTTACATTAAAAATCGCTGAAAAAAGTTGCGAGGAGATTTAATGTTTTGCAAAGAAGCGCAACAATGTACACTTTCTGCAAAAGCAATTTCCGATAATATTTGTCAGAATGTTTCTCGTGAAAATGTCTGCAATTAGGATTTTTCGCTTTCACACGAAACTTGTCTCACTTTTTGTTGAAAGAAAGTGAAAAGGACTTCACCCAAGTAGATTTGCAAAAAACGTTGCATCATGTGATTTGTATTACTTTGGATTCTCGTTCGGCGACTTAATTTTCACTGAAATTAGCAACCGGCCTCTTATCCAACGCATAAAGCAATAATATACAGCTCGGCTATCAGCCAGGTAATTTTTACTTTACTTTTAGATAAATATCAATAGATAGGTATCTTATTTAATAGTGCTTTATCTCATATTAAAATGGTTCATATCAACTTGTTTTTTTTTTCTTTTTAGAAGTTATATTCAAATGAAATATATATTTGAATAAACGAAAACCATAGCAAGACTGATAATTCAAGGGAAATATTTACACGTCTAATTTAAAGCTAATTATGATATTCCTTCAAATCGTACTAAACTATAAGTACGATTTACGACGATAAAGAATGAAATTAGAAATTTCATTAAGATGAAAATATTTCAGTAGATTGTATTTGTAATTGAAATCCATTGTATAATCAAGGAAGAGAGAGAAAGAGAGAGAGAGAGGGAGGGAGAGAGGGAGATGTTTCCCATAATTGAAAGACCTGAATTTTAAATTAAAACTCGAAATGTAATTACACATCTTTCACGAAAAAATTACTCCGTTATATTTATTGGGTTTTTACCCATTCCACATAATTAATAACTAAAGTGAATCATTAACAAATGACGAGAAATATAAATCGTGATTTAAATTACAAATCTTCTGGATTAATTTAATTGAAGATTCTTTTCACAGAAAGTAACCTAATTTCCAATAGTAGCAATTAATAATAGTCATTTTCAATGCTCTATGTTCGTATTCTGTCTCTCATTAGAAAATCGCGAACCTAATCGGCAAATGCAATCTATATTTTCGTAATTCGATCATATTTATCATCCTAACTTCGCTAAATATAAAAACTAATTGGAACGAGAGGAGTAATTAAGACTAAGAAAAAAAACAAAGAAAAAAGAAATCACATTTCCAATCGAACGTTTAACAAACACAGGACTCACAGCATTATTCGATCTATTAATTGTTTTCGTACAATTCGCGTAACACGTTTGATTAAAAGTAGCTGTAAAAATCACATTATCGATAATTTCATGTAAAAATTAAAGAAGAAAAAAAACACATAATTATAGAAAATTGCACGAAAGTTGCATATATCCCTATGCTTTCACTTTAATACTGATGCACTAACTACACTTACGCTCGAAAGATTGCACTATCGACTACCTCACCTTTACAGTTATAAAAATCACTATTAAAAAATATAGTGAAATACTGGTCGTTTGAGTACGCTATCGAGTAGAAAATTCCTTACGTTAGATACAAGAGTGATAGACGTACATATTTTAAAGAAGAAGAAGAAGAAGAGATAGGAAAGAACGAAGAGATATAAGATTAATTTTTAATACGTAATATTCGTAATTAGTAAGTTGTACGGTCGCAATTTCAGTGAACTATACTTCTCTTACCTACGAAATTCTTCATACAGTAATTCTCATTCTCGTATTGCAAAATTTATCTGTTCGTTTAGTATATCACCTAGTTTCACCTTTAGTTTCTCTTTCCCCTTGGTTCTACACTTTGTGTCAAAAAAAGAAAATAATAATAAACGTGCGTTATACATTCAACGAATCTACTATAAGCCTGCTGCCTTTTTACAATAAGCTTGGCCATTTGGTCTTTCAAATTTTCCAAATTTTCCAGCAAACCATCAGCATTTGCATCGATCAGTTAACCAATCCGAGAGCTCATCAGACTGTTCTCGGAATTGTCAGGTAAAGCTATCCAAAAACGCTATGTACAAATTTGTATTCTCAACCCTTTGCACTCCTGTGTCGAGTGTGACTCGACATCAGCAGCTCCGTTGTCGAGTGTCAGTCGACATTCTTTCAGTGCCACCTTTTTTTTTTTGTGAAACGTGCAAAAGAAAAGGAGGATTACATCCTGGAAATTGTTTCAAGATATATCATACACTTAAATGCCAGTTTTGTTCACATTATTGTTGTATTTTCTAATTTTTAAGTGAATTTCTTTCTTCCTTTATTTATTTAAATTGCCTTAGTTTTTAGTTAAAGTAAATAAAACACTTAAAAGCGTTAGCAGATGCTGCTAACGAAATTGAAATGAAATTCTGAGTGCAAAGGGTTAAAGATCAAGCACACTCGACTATCGTCGTTTAATCAGTTGCTTCTTATCGAACACACGGTAGAACCTGCAGCACCCTAACATCCATGCAAATATTTTCATCCAAATGCAAAAATTATGCAAATATCCGTCCAATAATTTACCTACTGCGTGTTCAGTAACCAACGATATCGTCAGTCCAATTTGTCGAATGTTCACGTACAAACAAATCGTAAAGACTCGAGGATGATATAAATGAAAAAAGAAAAAAAAATCAAAAGTAACTCGAATGCTCTACTTTCAAAAGTATTGTTCCATGAATTTATATATATATGAGTATACAGGAAAGTGATATGAAATTGTAGACAGGATGTATAACAGTGAAGGACAGAAGTATTGTTCATGGACTAATACTTTTGAAAGTAGAGTATACTTGAACAATACATGGAACAATACTTTTGAAAGTATATATATAAGTATACAGGAAAGTGATACGAAATTGTAGACAGGATGTATAATAGTGAAGGTCAGAAGTATTGTTCATAGAACGATACATGGAACAATACTTTTGAAAGTATATATATAAGTATACAGGAAAGTGATATGAAATTGTAGGCAGGATGTATAATAGTGAAGGTCAGAAGTATTGTTCATAGAACGATACATGGAACAATACTTTTGAACGTATATATATAAGTATACAGGAAAGTGATATGAAATTGCAGGCAGGATGTATAATAATGAAGGATAGAACTATTGTTCATGGAACAATACTTTTGACAGTAGAGTATACTGGAACAATACATGGAACAATACTTCTGAAAGTATATATATAAGTATACAGGAAATTGATATGAAATTGTAGACAGGATGTATAATAGTGAAGGTCAGAACTATTGTTCATGGAACAATACTTTTGACAGTAGAGTATACTGGAACAATACATGGAACAATACTATTGAAAGTATATATGTAAGTATACAGGAAAGTGATATAAAATTGTAGACAGGATGTATAATAGTGAAGGTCAGAAGTATTGTTTATAGAACAATACTTTTAATAGTAGGGTATACTGGAACAATACATGGAACAATGCTTTTGAAAGTATATATATAAATATACAGGAAAGTGATATGATATTGTAGACAGGATGTATAATAGTGAAGGATAGAACTATCGTTCATGGAACAATACTTTTGATAGTAGAGTATACTGGAACAATACTTTTGAAAGTATATATATAAGTATACAGGAAAGTGATATGAAATTGTTATATATATGTTAAAGTCAGGTTGGCATTTTGGGGCGTTCTATGAACCTTTACTTACTTTATCGTCGCGAATGTAGCTAATATTTATCAGTACGAATGTGAGCACTACAAGAGGCTATGAGTAATGACGATAGGATGATGGTGACAACGAATTCAGGTTCGATAACGAATCCACGGTCCATGGGAGGACAAGTATCAACGTAATACTCGATTCGGGTAACTTCTCGATAACTCAATCAGCAATTCGTCCAACGACTAACTAACAAACTAACTCTCCCTTAATCCAAAAGAAACTGCCCTTATATACTCCTGTCCCCATTTCTCGGGTCAATCTTTGTTTTTAAGGAGAGCCATATAATCATTTCGTACCTCTGTCAGGTACACGTCCTTCCCGTGACCGTGGCTACGTCCAGTGACCCGCTATGTCACTTCGAGCCCGAACCCATAAAGTCATAAAGTCAGATTGGAACATTAAAACTATTCCTTATTTTTATTACTTAAGTGCAGCTATAGTAAAAGTCTGGACTAGAGTATTGGGGTTTTTCCCAACATTCCGCACGGGAAATCCCGCTGTCCTTCCATCTCCGACATATATATTATATAATATATGTAATATATATTATATATATGTAATATATATATGTAATATATATATATGTATTATATATATGTAATATATATATATATGTATTATATATATGTAATATATATTATATATATTACATATATTATATAATATGTATTTTTATTATATATAATATATAATATATATATAACAATTTCATATCACTTTCATGTATATATATAATGTGTTTAAATAATAAAATAAATAATAACAAAAAATGAATATCTTGTGTGTAGTAAGCAAATTAGGCAGGGGGCAAACGCATTGCACTGAGCGTTCAAGGGGAAAGAAAGCTGCTGAGAGAAGTCGGAAAAAGGTGTGGAAATGTTGCAAAAATCACGAACGTTTACAACGTTAAGAGACATACAATTAATATAATATAAATTGACTGTAATATGATCGATATAATGAAAAGCAAAAACGTGCGTGTTTTGAGAAGTAGAAAAACTTCGATGGACTTGAAAAATAAATATCTATGCTCTGTTGTATAGTAATACTAATAAATCAGCAACAAAGAGACGCTAATATGTAGCGTATGAAGATGTTTTGGAGTTTGGATAAATCATATCATAAACGTTTCAAATCCTCGTGTTGAAAAAAAGAAGATTACAGTGAAACTGACGACGACAAAAGCCTTCTTATTTGGAAACGTTTTTGACATTAGAGAAAGATATCTTAATTAGACGATTTGAGGCATAAACAGAATATAATTGGACTACATAACGCGTCTAAAGACAACATTTTTCCTGATGGAATTCATCGTTCGTTTGATTGATCTCAATTGAAAAATAATCGAACAATTAGCGTTATTATTTTTTAAGTAGAATTTTTTGAATTTCATCGAGGTGATTGGATTATTCATTCGTGTGATAATATAATATTTGATGTTATCAAAACTCTCTCAGCTAATTCGAGTACTGCAGGTTCCACTGTATTTCATTCGATGCAAATTTAACTTTCGCCAGCTACCTTTTTACATTAAGCTTCGCTGCTCGCAGTATTTCAAGAGAAGCTTTCACATTTTCCAGCAAGCCATCGACGCGTTTACATTGACCAACCTGCCAAAATCAGCTGATCAGAATTTTGCAAAATTATCGAAATATCATAAGGTCAAAGAGAAATTGTAATTCTTAAAAAGAGAGCAGTTTTAAATTGCCTTATTTAATTAATTTCCCTGTTATCGTATACTTTAGTTTGAGCGTAGAGTTCAGTTTCAAGCGCTTGACGCTTCAGCAAGCAGCTTAACTCGACAAGCAACGTAACTTCCTTTTTTGACACGTCAGAGAAATTTTGTCGAACCTCGTAAATTCTTCGTAAAACTTCAATTTGACTAGATTTTATCCTTATGAATAATTAAACAAGCTAACTACCATCCTTTTCCAAATAGAAAAACTATATAGCGTTCCGAACGAGAAACCAATCCTCCTTCATCTTTTCGTTAACCCTAAGCCCTAACACTATGGTTAATTACTAGCTGTCGAGTACACGAATCGCTGTAATTTACAATATGTACAACAACTAAGCGAATGCACTTTCCTTCGTAAACAAAAGGAGTCAGATAGGACAAGAACGAAGAGAAACTTAAAAATTGAATGGGAAAAACTCGTCCCAATGCATCCTGCGAACATTTCGAATGATCGTTAGTAATATTCGGAATAAATAACGGGGAAAATAAATAATAAGCGAAACGAATCGATATTAATGAAAAAACGGGAATGTTAACATCCGTAGCTACTCGTCGAATCTCTGACTATACTCTTTTGTTTCTTCGACTGATAAAAGGAAATCTAGTTGAATCGAAAATTAGAAAGTTCGCGGCTTTCGAATAGAAACCTTCATAGTAAAATTTCGAATGAAATGATTGCAACCTTAAACCTATCTGGATCAGGACAATTTCATTAGTTTGCTCTAAGTTATTACCTCGCCGGTAATAGAAAATTTGTCCAACTTTCTAAATCCCAGATTCCTTGACCCTTTCAAGTTTCAAAAATATTTCTAATTTCTAGCCCGACGTTTCCCCATCTTTTTCTTTTTCCTTTCTTTTCTTTTCTTTTTCTTTTTTTTTCTTTCTTTCTTTTTCCATTTCGGATTTGTCATGTTCGCTCCTCGAACTCGAACAAGCATCTCAACTTTCCAATTTTCAAATCGCCCACCGATCAAATAAACCGTTTGAAAAAGAAACACGGGGAATGAATGGTGCGAAAAGGTGCTTTCTCCAGACTTAGACGTTTCCCAGATAACGAATTTTCCTGTAATTTCTTCGGTTTTGCCATTAATTTTTTTTTCGTAGTAATTTGTTGATTATTCGGCGGTTTTTTTTGTTTCTCTTTCTCTTTGTTTGGGAAAAATGGAAAAACTGCATTGTCTATTGGAATGTCTCAATTAATCAATTAATCAATCAATCAACTAATCGGCTGATCGTTAATATCACTTTTAATGCCCAGCGAAAGATTGCGAGTTAGAAAAATGACTTCCCTGTAATTGTCTGCTTCGTTTCGTTTCCTTTTTTTTTTTTTGCCTCAAATCATCGATTCTCAGTTTCTTTGCTTTACTCGTTCTATGTATTCTATCTCTGTGGCTCGCTGTTTCATTCTGCCTATGTGCTGTATGTGTGTGTATGATATATGTATATGAACATGAATCTCGGTCTAGGGAGCCAATCGATCGATTATTCTGTAAACAAATAATCAAATTGCTACCACAACTGATCCTCTGTCGTGAAACAAAGACCGTGTAATATTTCTGCAATGGAAATATTATCGATCTTTTCGAACTAACATTTTCATCAAAATCTATCATATCGAATCGTACAATGTGATATTTCAATTTAGAAGAACACAAGAAACTGATAATGTAGGAAAAATATTTACAGTTTACGCTTTCAACGAATCATCGTATTATACGTTGCAACAAAGTGAATCGAAAGGTATCGAATCGTACGATGTAATATTTCAATTAAAGAAAAGAAAAGTATATCCGAATAAGGAAGAACGCAAGAAATTGATAATGTAGGAAAAATATTTACAGTTTACGCTTTCAACGAATCATCGTATTATACGTTGCAACAAAGTGAATCGAAAGGTATCGAATCGTACGATGTAATATTTCAATTAAAGAAAAGTATATCCGAATAAAGAAGAACGCAAGAAACTGATAATGTAGGAAAAATATTTACAGTTTACGCTTTCAACGAATCATCGTATTATACGTTACAACAAAGTGAATCGAAAGGTATCGAATCGTACGATGTAATATTCCAATTAAAAAAAGAAAAGTATATCCGAATAAAGAAGAAGACAAGAAACTGATAATGTAGGAAAAATATTTACAGTTTACGCTTTCAACGAATCATCGTATTATACGTTGCAACAAAGTGAATCGAAAGGTATCGAATCGTACGATGTAATATTCAATTAAAAAAAAGAAAGGTATATCCGAATAAAGAAGAAGACAAGAAACTGATAACGTAGAAAAAATATTTACAGTTTACGCTTTCAACGAATCATCGTATTATACGTTGCAACAAAGTGAATCGAAAGGTATCGAATCGTACGATGTAATATTTCAATTAAAGAAAAGAAAAGTATATCCGAATAAAGAAGAACGCAAGAAACTGATAATGTAGGAAAAATATTTACAGTTTACGCTTTCAACGAATCATCGTATTATACGTTGCAACAAAGTGAATCGAAAGGTATCGAATCGTACGATGTAATATTTCAATTAAAAAAAAGAAAGGTATATCCGAATAAAGAAGAAGACAAGAAACTGATAACGTAGAAAAAATATTTACAGTTTACGCTTTCAACGAATCATCGTATTATACGTTGCAACAAAGTGAATCGAAAGTTTCTGGCAGATGTGTTTTAGATCGAAAAACTCAAGACAGGTGTCACTCGATGTTATTAACAAACGAAGTAAAAATATCAATTAATTGAATTGGATTAACAGTAAAGACTCCATAATTGCTCGCAAGTAGCTGCCGCTTAATTGCTGCTTGCTTATCCCCACCAATGGCGGGATTCCCCTTTGAACCATCGACGCGAGTAACGTGACGCGTCAACTTCTCTTCGACGCTAATTTCACGGAACGCGCGTTCTTTTGACGCATTTCGAATTTCACGAGGAAAATTACACAAGCCGTGTACGTTCTTCTTGTACGGTTTCTACCGATTTCTATCCATTCAACGAGACGAATATACATGGAAATTCATTTTCCTCGAAGCTTCTCTACCTGGTGTACCTATCTCTACGGATACGCGTCGATTTGACATAATCGTAAAGTAAGTTTGTAAATTGGCTTAGAAAGATAATAATACAATTGAATAATATCAATAATAATTTAACAATATAATTAGAAATATGAATACGATAAACGAGCCAGCTCTTGACGAAAGTGAACGCCGGAAGTGAACACGAAGAATACATCGACCATACTTGCGACAAAATTTCTCAAATTTCTCAAAAAAAAATTTCTCAAATCTCGAGTGGATGAAATGCTGTTTCACCTTGTGTATTCACCTTGGAAAACCTTAGGCAGAACAGAGCAATAAGCTCGGAAGAAGAAACGAAACTCGGTATATGAGTCGCGTAATTGCAAAAATCGCGCAACCAATTGCAGTTGCAGCTGTTCAAATTCAACTTGTCGCTTCAAATTCTCACAAACTGCCCTTCTCTATGCGTCCGAATATGTCTATTGGCTTGGCAACTAATTGATTGCGGATTTTGTCATTAAGTGGTAGCGACAGATAGCGTCAGCAGTTCCACTTAATCATCGACAGAAACATGTTGCAACATAGAAAATGTTGCACCGAAGCAAAGACACGTGGTGTCTTAAATATTGGACAATTTCAATGGCTATGTCAGTTGCTTTTATTGCGATTTTGTAAGCTCAGGCAGCATACGAAGCAAAGATACTGAAAGGTCTTTATTTATGGCGCGGAAAATGGCCAGTCGCTTTCTTCTCGACCACAATGCCAAGAGATGAATTGATGCAAATTCTTCGATTTGATAAAAGTTTGATAAAAGAAGAGAACGATTGGAAGGTTTACGTACAAAATTCAGCACACGTGTAAAAGATGCGCGGAATATATATGACATATAACGTTGAACATTATAAATCCTATATATCATCGTTTCATTTATAAATTAACAGCGTATAATTATATTGTCTTCTTTTTTCAAGAAAATTTATGATTTTGTTCATACGTCAAATCGACGCGTAGAGATAGGAATATATAGGAAATGTGAGTAAACCTAGCGTTGAAGATCTGTTTCGTGTTCGTTTCAGTGGGACGATACTAGCGCCAAGACGAAGCTTCTTCGTTTTAAATTTCTCGCCAATCGCATTGTGTTGCGTTGGAGTTTCTCTTTTACGTGAAAAGGCCAATTACCGACTTCCATCTCGAGAGGTTCTGTCTCGAGATAAAGAAAATTACTTTTCTATTATATCGGCTTCTCTTATACTCGAAAAGGCAATCATTGACTATCTCAAAATGAAAAAAAAAGATGAAGAAGAGATAACTGACTGTCTCAAAATATAAAATAAAAATTTTCTCGAGTCCTATCCGACCAATCAGGTACCCGGGTACTCGCAATCAGAAAAATACCTGATGCAACCTGCTTGAACACTCTACTCGTGTCACCCGATGTTTACAATATTTCGAAGAATTTATATTTCTGACTCAATCGAATATCTAAATGAAATATCTTCATTTTTGTACCGAAATACCAACAAGTTAACGTTCTCAGCAGGTAGACTGGCTGGCTTCAACATTTCCACATATTTCCAGCTGTTGAAAACACATTGGCACAGGTTGCTAAGATGTACTTGTGTATACAAGTTGCAAGCTCTCAACGTGTAGTTCCAACAGCTGACAATATCGTCAACGTATAGCCTAACAACATACTACTCGAGAATGTTGATTCGTTGGCATTTCCGTACAGAACTAAAAATGTCTACTTTAAAATGATTGTTTGACTGTCTATCAAAAACACATAGATAGAGACATTGTGAACGCCTGTGACACGAGTAGGGTACTCGAGTGAAACATAGCAAGCATCCGAGTAGCGATAGCTCTACTCTCAGCTATCTCATCTCTGTGGACAAGAACAGTGATAAAGCACGTGGCTAAATTTGAATCATTGCAACCAGCCGCGCCGAGAACAGCTGAGAATGCAGCGCGGTGTATCAGCAGCGAAAGTCTAAGAAAACAGCCAATTAGGCTACCAACGATCCAAGAGGAAATTAAGAGAAATGGAACGAAGCGTGAGAAAAGAGTCGCACAGCGTCCTAATCAACTAGCCCTGCAGGCCTACAAAGCCAAGACTAAACGAAGATGAAAAAACAAGCATCCTACTGACCTGCTAATCTCATGAGATGATACAAGATGACATGTTCTTTTTCCTACCGGGAATAGTCATCCAGGTGATAATTTATAAAGAATATGGAAGAATTTACCGAATGTCCAATAGGACAAACTGTAGAGAGAAATAACTAAGTTTAGAAAGAGAAGCATGTCATGTACCTGGTGGTGATGTTTCTCACCCAGGCATCTCATAAGTAGACTGCTGGTTCTTACGCAATTACAGTTCAACTGGAAAGCGTATGATATGGAAAAACATGCGAGATACCCAAAGTATAGTGTCATAATATTTAGCGATTGAAATAAGTGTTTCATTAGGTTCCGTTTCTTTAATTGTAGGAACAAACAAATATGAATTTGCATAAATCCGCAGTCTGCTCACAAGTAACAATTCTACTTGAAAGTTATTGAAATCCTACACATTTTTCTGCTTGTCATTCGCTGAAATGAACACCATACAGCTACGAATAGGTCGAGTTGCTCTTTACTTCTATTCTTTTCTTTTTGCCAATTCTCAGCTTTTATGGAGACTTTACTGTATCACCTAATCGACGAGTGCTCGTGGAAAACATTGCAAGTGCCAAGCAACAGATACTCGGGAGAAGAAGAGAACTTATAGTATTAATATAACGCAAATTCATGAAGAAGAGAAGTGTATCTTCTAGGAAACTCAATGTTCCATTCAATTGAATGAAGACAGATGGCATAACAAAAGCTAGGAAACAATTGTCTGCTCTTTATTAGCATTCATATGTTTTTGCATAGAGATGAGGTTGTCACGTCACCTTTGAGCATTCTTAATAACAATTTAGAAAGACATTGCACTTGAATTCTACGCTACAGCATTCTCATTGGTAGGTAGAACATTTTTCAGTAAAATATTCCAAGTGTTCTCCATTCTGACACTCACAGTGTTTTCTACAAACGGTATTCAATTAATGGAATGTATCTAAAATTCACATCTAAGCGATATTTAGTCATTTAGTTATTTTCTGGAAATTGAAACTGAAACAGTTTCTCCTTTGAGGCTATAAGAATGATTGCCATAAGAAAATAAATGAGAATTCATAGCGAGCTATGATCTAACAGAAAAAATAAGTCAATAAGCGAGATTAGATCGTATGACGATCAAAAGATATATAATCGTTAAGAAGATGTGAGAAACGAATGAATAAAATATTGAAGAAGAATCGAAGTAGTATAGTGTTAGTGGAGGAACCGTAGACCGAGGCTTGCAACAGGCTGTCTGTACAACAATCTTAATAACATGATATGCAACATTTATATTCTAATCTTAGAGTCAGTAAAAACTATGCGCTGGGCACGAAGCTCTCTGTTCCACGCGTTAAAAAACGAATAGAAAAACCTTCGGAAAAAGTGCGTAACAATAAGGAAATGAAAACCGTCCACGTGCGAGACGAAAATATCGGAATTAGTTTGTTTTCCTATCTCTTTCGTGGTTAATGAGTCTGGCGTTTTTAAAAAATTTGATTCGTCGCAGTCGTTGCGACCCCGGCACTATTGTAAAACGGTATGTAAATATACTTATTATAATAATATATAGCTGCATCTGTGATTTGATTGTAAATCGTGAGGTAAGGAGCCTGTGTGAATGGCGCGATCAACTCGAGAAACGTTTCCACTTTCCTCGAACTCGGAGTCTACCGTAAAACTTCCAACAATCTTATAATTACACACTCAATCATATAATTACAATATGTAAGAAGCTAAGAAGATTTAAAAGAAAAAAAAGAAAAAGAAATCGATATTTGAAATTTCGATATTTATATTCAATAATTAAATATTTCAATGTTTAAATCAATGAAATAAGAAATAAAAGGAAAGAATAAAATTGAAACGATGATCTGGTTAATAGAAAAGAAAGAAGATCGAGAATTTTGAAAATTACTACTTAGGTAATAATAATTTGAATAACTATGAAATTGATGGAAATTTTAGACTCTAACGTAAAGTATATAGTGAAACATTTGTCGAGAACATCGCGCTCACGGAACTATTGTCATCTGTAAAATATAATATAAAAGATCCTGAGTTGTACTGTGTGGTACTATGGCTATGGAGTTCGGCGGTGACTGAGATGGCTTTATCTTTCCTCTTTTCTCTTCAAATAATACATACAGAATATTGTACAAGTTCTAGGAAAACTAAATATCCTGCAATGCCGAAATAAAATATAAAATACTTCACCTTCTATGTATCATAATGTCTACATACTTTAAGATACTGACAAACAAATTTAAAAATTAGTGTCACTTAATAAAGTAGGTAGGCTGATTAATTATACATGTCACTTATGTTAACCAGTAACTTAACGTGTTAATAATCAGTTTGCATAGAAGTATTTTCAAAAATCTAGATATCTACTAGATATCTACTAAACGCATTTACTAAGATAATAAAATATTTATAAATTGTTATCGCTATAAAGTTTTATCATATAATAAAGCATTAATAAGAAAGAAAAAGATTCAACTTGGTCTAAAAGATTGATTAAAGATTGTAAAATATATGATTAACGTTATTAAATAATAAATTGCTGGTCGATAAAGCAATACATTTTATAAAATAATACTCTATAAATCACTTGGGACAAACTATTCCGTTATTTCTAAATTAGTAATATATGTTTTCTAAGCATATAGTTAATTTGTAATATCAATACGTTAAAGTTTCAAATATATCATTGTTTAACAAAGACAAAATGAGAATAATAAAAATAATAATACTGTTTACGAGAAATTCACTTAATGGAGAAACCAATATTTCAAAAATCAATACCATTAAAAATAATTGGTTAATGTAGTAAACATGACAGCGGTAAAAGTAAAATACAGAAATGCAATGTTTTATGGTGATGTTAAAAAGTAATTTCAAAGAATTAAAAGAAATTCCAAAGAAGTTGGATTGTACGTAATTTGCTAAAACTATGGAGAAAAGTGATAAATTCAGCTCTGTAATATCACATTAGAGCGTATAAAAAAATTAGCAAGAAAAGCCATCTCGGGCACAGGCCTCTTATAATATATTAAATTCAATCTGCTGCATCACGGTGGTTTCCCATCGATAACTGTCAATAATAAATCCTCTGTAAATCTGCTTGAGCTGTAAAATCGGTTGGCTGTCTATTGCACCGTTAAACTGCTATGCGGTGAAAAATATATTATAATATGTTCGTACGTCATCCTGGGAGTTTCTGTGCGTGTCACCCAGTCGTGTGACGCAATCGATAAAGTAAATATAATCCTCTGTAAGAATATAATATCGTTGTAAATATCTGTAGTCTGTATAACACTGTATAGCATCAAATAAAACAACAAGTTATCCTGGCTCGCGGAATAATCAGTACGAGGTGGGATGGCTGTTCCACTTGCGGCGGTTATTTGTGATTTCTCTCTTGTTTCTTCTTTTGTTTAAGGAATATTCTCGCATTTCCTTACGACGAATAGGCACGGCACCTTTTGCGAATTGTCCTTCGGAGGACTATTGTTTCATTAGTTATTGTAAGACACTGTGAAAAGATTATTCTATGGAGCAAAGTGCTGTATGATGGATAGCTCAGAAGCTAATTTTAGTAGTCGTTTCGTTAAAAATCTTTAGAGCAGAATTTCGCAGTTTCAGTTGCGAATGATTTGTAGCTAAAAAAAATGAATCTTACTATTATTAGTAGCAAAAGAAAAAATTCTTTTTGCTGTAAAAAAAATCATACAAGAATATTGTTGCACTGAACAAATTAAGAATACTGTTTACAAAGAGAATATGAATTTTAAATTCAAGCTCTGTTGTCAATTTTTGCTTCCGAATATTTCTATATATTTTTCAATACTTCTGTGCTTTTATTAAGCTGTAATAGTAACTTATATCTTCTTTTAATATATACACTAATAAATAATTTCTTTATTAAGCTATAATAAAGAGACCCTGAATTCTTAATGCACTTAGTTTTAAAAATAATATTCATATCTTAATAAATATTATTATTCAAAACGTAAAAACTTTATATTCTTTTACATGTAATAAATTTATCAATATTTCGAAAAATATGTTGCATATGCATCATATAATCTGTTACTTTTATATATTAGAAAAATATAATTAAGAAAACAATAAAAAAAATAATTTGATGCTTATGATAAAACAAATAATGAAAATAGAATAAATTAGAAAGAATAGAACTAAAAAAGTTAAAACTAAAAAATATCATTGTTCACTGATTAATATTTAAAATTTCATTCCATTCGTTCATACTCGTATCATACTCTAAAGACTTTTAATAATCATTACTACTATATCACTTATTATAAATAAACACAAAATATTCGAATTATATTTTTATATAAAAAAATAAAAGCAACTTTACTTTATACCTATTAAAGCAAGGTTACTTTATACCTATTAAAAATAGGAAATAAGAAATTCTAAATTTAAGCACTTGCTATGAAGAATAGAGTGGTTGATAAGTAATCTTATAAAAATATTCAATGTTAAGAATTCTATAAATTCTTAATGCTCTCCATCACAGCACACACCCTTAATCTCTTCACTGCACCTTAATCTGTCTTCAAAAGACTATATTAATCTCCATCTGGAGTTTATGGTGGCCAGAAATTACTGGCATTAAGCCTACTCAACCAAAAAGCTATCACAAATGGGCCGAAGAAACTAAGGCGCATTAGTGGTATGCAGCATCAAATTGCATCATGCTGCTCTGAAAGTGCTTAGATTCGGCATTGGTCTGATTGACCTCATAAGCACCATCTTGGAAAACTCTTGATTTGTTTTCCAGAGTTACTGTAGCTGTGCCCTCTTCCATAGAAACTCTGGGCGTAGAAAAGGATTTAACATTATCTGTTTGTTGTGCCTGGATTTGTAGATGAGTTTGCGCTCCAGTCTGTTGTTGCGCTTTAGGCTGTTGTTGTTGGTAGATTTCTTCTTGACGATGCCTGTCTGCCACGCTGAGCTCATGGAAGCTGACCAGGTGGCGTTTCAGGTAGAGCTTGGTCTTGAATGGCTTGTTACAGAGGGGGCATGTGACACTCTGAGGGTTGTGGATCAGGCGCATGTGCTGACGTAGGTTCGACAAGTTACTGTACATGCGGTTGCAGACAGGACAGGGGCGTGGGTCCAGCGAGTGCAGTTTGCGTAGGTCAGCTGCAACACACACACAACTTGCTCTAACCCGGTAGAGGCAGCACGGAGAAGGGAGTTAATTTTTTTTGTTTTGTTTTATTGAATGGATTTATGGGTGGGGTCTCCGATTTGCCAGCCACCACCGGACAGCAACAACCAGCTAAGAAACCCTAGCCACACGACTATTATATACTCTTTCTAATTTAGCAATAGGATCATTCTTAGAGTTCTAAATATCAATTTTTATGTATTACAATTATATTATTTTTTGTACAATTCCTTCTACACAAATTATATAAATGTTTATACCAAAATTATTACATCTCCTCTCCAAAAAGATAAAAACACTTCAATAAGTGCCATTTTCTTAACCCATCAATTACAATTATATAACATTTTATTTTGAGTGTAAAAATATCAATGTGGTTAGATTTCAACGTTCAATTGCAACATTGAAAACTACCACCTCTAACCTTAAGTAAATGAGTCAAATAATTTCGTAATTTGATTTTATATTCTATTCATTGATAATAATTCAAAGTTCTTACAACTTTAGCCTAAAATAATCAAAAGCATAACAAATTAAGTAACAAATCAAAATAATATTTCCTGAATTTGTATATGTATGATTTCATATATTTCATTTATATATTTATTAGTGAATAAAAGATAATTTGTTTGTTTTATAAAAAATTAAGAAAAAATATATTGGTTGATCCTATTACTACCTGTCGTGCGTACAACGATATCGCGCGTTTATTAACGCGCACACATCGGAGACAAATGGTAAGCGTGTGTTATTGGGACATGAGGCGTGAGAGCTCGCGCTGCATCCTCCAAGATTATTATACAATGTTTCTTGACAATAACACCCTTTTACGTTTACAAATTTTCGCTTGACACGTATAAATCTTATTGATATATAATCGTATATAGTTGCTGTTACTATCACTGTTAAAACAATAACGATAAATAAAAACAAATAATTTTTGCAATTATAATATGCATAATATTTTTTTTCTTTACTTGTTCTGCATTCTACATTGTAAATAATTTTAATTTAACTTTGCAGTAATAAAAGTAAATCCATTTAAATTTGAATAGTTTATCTAAACGAGAAGTATTATAATTAAAATAAAAAGTAACAGAAATAGAATCATACGTTGAGAATTTATATGAAAATTTCAAAATTAATAGCAATCGAATTTTTTTGGGAATTAATCACTTATTATATTATAAACCTTATTATATTGCTACATAATTTGATTAGTGAAGCCAGAGATATTAATCTTTTTTTAATTACAACACCGTACTTAAACACTGACCTTAACCAAAAAGCTTATAACAAAATTTAGCATCAAGCAACAGTTTTGCTATATATTTCAAGTTAGGGTGTTCTGCCATGGGATATTTATGAGTACACAGAAAAACGACGCCAATTAGATGAAATATAAAATATTAAAAACTTATAATGTAAAATAATAAACACTGACTGTAAATTAAAATAAATTCAAATTTTATCAATGTTTTATTTTATTGGCTGATATACTCTAAAGTATTATAATTTAAAGGATTTTAAGGAAATAAAAATCATAAATTAAAATTATCCAATATTTCCAATTGGCGTAGCTTCTGAAAGACAATAACGGAAAACATAGAAGCAACGGACAGGCAATTTTACCAGACGGAGGGATTTTACATTTAACCATTTAAAATTCTTCTTTTCTTCCCTCATTTTCTCAGTTCTCATTGTTTAAACTTATAATAATTATATTTACAATTTTAAGTAAAACTAAAACAACTTTTGATTTAAAAAACTTAATATAAAAAATAAATTATAATTTTTAACTAAAATCAGAAGTAACACAAGCTGTATAATGTTCTCTTTTTGTAATAATTAATATACATAAAATTTATTATAATCTTTTAGTATCACCTCCAATTCTGGCAAATAATATAGACAGGTAGAGAGCTCGAGTATATATGTACACGCAGCTGACTTTCTCACACAACAGCCGCAAACTGCACTCCCCTGGATAAAATCAGAAAATCGCCTCCGAGTGTCAAATGTCTCTTCTTTACCTTTCTCTCTCCCTCTCCCACACTCATCTACACATTCTTCTCTCTATCTTCCTTACATTCTGTCTCTCTTAATGTTTGTTTCTCACTTTCGTTCTTACATACACACATTCCTTTTGTTTCCTTTCTTTCCCTTTCTCTCCTACCGCCTAGCAAGAGCTACCGAGCTACACGAGCTTACCATTTCAAACCGAGGCTCTCCTTCTCCTTCCATCTTTATATTCGCATCCAAAAAATTCTGTCCGACATGATCGGCTAGGTTGTTGCTGTTTGTAATGGTGCTCGCAACTACCAAAAAATTAGGGTTGGGACGGACGATCACTTACCTTGTTGTTCTTGATTTAATTCCGTATTACCAGCATGAGATGGTCCTGGCATCCCACCTTCTAGTGATCCACCACCCCCTCCTCCACCTCCTCCTCCTCCTCCTGCTCCTCCACCTACAAAAATGTAAATTATTGTAGAAAGGTAAAAAATTTATTTTATAATCTTTATGAAATTGTAGAAATGATACAAATTTTAAATAATTATTATAAATAAATTAAATACTAATATATTAATGCATACACAACATACACACACTGTATAATTACCTTGATAGGAAGGTGGATAAGATGGCAAAACTTCCATGCCACCATCGAGGCTAAGAAAACCACTTGGCAGTGTGTTGACCTCCTGCTTTGGAGAACAATCATCATCGCTTCCATATTCTGGTAATTCTATTTTTGGCTAAAACACAAAAATTATTATGATTATTTTTCCTAAAAACAGAGATTTATTCTAATACTGATTGCCTTTCATTAATGATATACATTTATTTATTACAGTAAAAAAATTATCAGAAAATTGTGAAAGATAAATTTAGCATTTTTATTTCACATATTTCCAAAATTTGTTGAAATTTGTATTTGTTATATGCTTATACAAGAATGCTTATACAAGTATATTAAAAAATATATCTTTGAATAATGAATATAAAACTATAATAGAAAATAAACTAACCTCAACAATATCGAGATCTTTATAACAGTCAAGTTGAACCTGTGGCTCAATTAATGGCCGTGTGCGTGGCGTTCCAGTTGCACAGGCCGCCGGAGCTGGTACTGGACTAGATATTTGAGGCGAATCACTTCGTTTGCACAGCCTTTTTAATGGTGGAGGACTTGAAGTTGGTGGAGTTTTACTACGGTCCTCCTCCAAATTTGGTGAGATCAGCCCACGGCCATTTGATGCGTGTATGTTGTTTGTCTTCAAATGCTAAAAATAAAAAATTTAAATTAAATAACATATTTTATAAGAATTATAATATAATATATAAGAATTATAATACAATATATTTTAAAAGAAATAAGTAATTATTTTAATATCATAATAATTGTAGCACAATAATTTTTTGTTCACATATTCTTGTGAATTATTGGCACAGTAATATTTCTATGAACTTTATATATATTTTATATAATTTTACATAATAAATAAAATAATTTTACTATTTAAGCAAACTTAATATTAATGTATCGAAAAAGTACATCACCTTCTTTAATATAATATTGTATTAAGTAATTACCATTAACATTAGAAAAAGAGTTATGAAAGCAAAATAAATAAGTAAAGTCATAGTTGGCATGAAACAGAAGATAAGGGGAAATGGAAGTTCTGGAAATACTCCAAGCCTATAGAATCTTAAACGGTAAAAAGTAGTATAGTCGATAAAGCAATTAGATAATAGGGTTGTAGAAAGTAAAGTATTTAATAAGGTAGTTTAAGGATACTGTAAGGTTTAAGGATACAGAGTCTTTCAAACCCTTTGGAGAAAGAGCTAATAAAAGTAATTACCACTAATATTAGTTTAAGAATCTCAAATTACTTATATTAAGAACAATGTGTACAACATATAACATCCAAAAAATTTTTAGAACATACCTTTTCGTTGTTGTGCTGATTATTTTGAGAGTCAGTGAGGCCACGGATTTGTAGAGACTCAGCAGTTCTTAAAAATGTGGGTAATTCTGCTTGAGATATGTTAACCTCCCCAGCATACATGAACTCCAAAAGTGACTGCAGGTGTTCAAACTCCACATCTCGCATAAATATTATCGGATGCTTGCATGGATTTGTCTATAAATACACATCATATATTTATTTAATATATATTTGTAGAAATAACTTTTTATTTTTATTTTTATATTTAATTCTATCACAAAACTATTACTAAGTAAATCAATACAAATAAAAAATTATAGATATAAATTGAAAATATATTTATTAAGCAAATACTACATAACAATTTATAGTATTTGACGATGAAAGCAATATTTATAAAAACTAAAAGTGCAAATAGTACTAATTTTTCCAATAAAATGATCATTAAGTTTTAAATAGAATTGGTACTAGCATTTTCTGGAACTGAAGATCTTATTTCAAAAATTTATCTATATAATATGTATAAAATATCATTACTTATTGTTAGAATTATTATAGTTATCATATATTATTTCTCAATTAATTTCTTTTAAGATACAACTTTTACATAACTTATATCATTCAAATTATAGTAAAACATCAGTCAGTTTTAACTTAAAATGTTTTGACATATATATGAATAACAATTTTTAATACGTTTACAGATTTAACGTTGATTAAAAAATATGGAGATAAAAAACATAGCGATACAAAGAATAAGACACAATGAACAATTAATCAGAACTATAATTCTTGGTTTTTGTTAGTATTTATACTACCTTAATGTTTAATTCAGACATTTTGCTTAGCCAGACCATTATGTTAAAACATAATCTTATACAAGTATATATCTTCATATGAAAATTACAAAATGCTATTCTATATCTCAATCTTATGTGATATACAAATTTTTGTAATTAAATATTATGTCTTTCAAAAATTTCAATATTTTATAATCATTTAATATAATATAATCTACATTCAATTTTCATATACTTATTTACTATTTGTATTATCATTAACAAATTTCTCCTTATTTCATGCAAGGTATTAGAATCAACACTTGTATACCAAGATAATGTTATTATTTATTTCCTTTAATAGATCCAAGTTTTAGAAATAAAAAAGTAATT
Source organism: Bombus bifarius (assembly GCF_011952205.1). Taxonomy (NCBI): domain Eukaryota; kingdom Metazoa; phylum Arthropoda; class Insecta; order Hymenoptera; family Apidae; genus Bombus; species Bombus bifarius. The sequence continues at coordinate 32,359 of NW_022884639.1, forward strand.
TATACTTGAATGTCTAAAAGCAACAGAATTGTCCAATTAATGACTAAACCAAACTAAACCAAACAAAGTATTATACAATTTATTTAATATAGTAAAGTTACATAAATAAATTCAACATATGGCAAACTATAAAGGAAAATATAAGATAAAAAAACAAAATTTAGTTTTTTATTTTTATTTTAATGCAAAGTATAAACTTCAAACTGTAAGTAAATAATGCTAAAATAATGTTAAAACTTTGTGTAATGTAAGAACTTTTTAGATGACGATCTTTTGCTTAATATAACAAAAAATTTATTCTATAAATATCATAAATATGTTAGCTCTTACATCAAAAGTACTAAAATTCAAATCATATATTGCTTACTACCAAAGAACTGTATTCCTAACTAGATTTTTATTTTATACTTTTTTTATCATAACTGTTGTTAGTAATTATATAAATAATGCACTGAATTTAAGCAATTTATGTAGAATTTGTATAAAATTAGCTATGCTGAAGTCAATCTAACTAATCATCAGATATTGAAAAATAAATAACATCAAGGGAAAACTATTCCCATGCAAACTATATATGAAGATATATAGGAACATTACGACATAGTATCACGACATATACAGGAGAATTATGAATAAGAACTTTAATTTCGATTCAACCATATCTAAAGCAAAGCATGAGTCTCAAAGAAGGTAAGAATGATGGGTTAAGGTGAAGGGAGGGGGGAACATCGAGGAACTAGCACTGAGAGAAGCAAGGCGGGGAAGGTTTTCTAACCTTGAACAACTCCTTGAAGTAAGGGCTGCACGCGGAGAGGACAACCTTGTGCGCCTGGAGACGCCTACCATCGCAGGCTAAGGTGACATCAACGAAGTCCTCGTCATCCCTGAGGGCCTCGAATTGGCTGGTGATATTAGCTTGAAAGTTGTTCCAACGCAAGCAAAACTGCTGCTGGCTATCCGTCATTCTCCTCGCTCGACTCCCTTCGACCTCCTCTCTCTCCCTCTCTCTTAAACCGAGAGCCCCCCACCACCCACCCTCTGTCCGTCTCTCTCTTACTTTCACCTTCTTCTACTTCTGTCTTTTTTCCTCTTTTTCTTTCTTACTGATGGCAGCGTTATTCTTCCTTCGTTCCACACTTTGACTTCTCAAGTGTATCTTTCTCTGTCTTTCTTTCTTGCAGGAGACACTTCAAAAATTTTCGAAAGATATTGAATATGAAAGATTCATTGAGACGAAGAGGGTGAGGGTGGTTTCGCAGGTCAGGCCTGTTTTACTGCACCCTCGTGCTACTGGTTTGAGATGAGGCTCTCATTACTCTGGAAAAAAAATGGCAGGTGCAAAAAGTGCAATCGATGACTGAAGAGGAGGTGTGTACGTGGGGAGAATCGATAGACGGCTTACCAACATTAAGAGATAAATGAAATACATATTTCATGTATAGTACTTTTTACAAAAACCTTTACATTTTTATATTATACCTATTTCGATTGGATAAACGTATAAAAAGCGTCACTGCTCACTATATTTCAACTAATCAACAAAATTTTCATTTTTCCTACAAAAAACATTTAATCTTATTAAGTCACTAGAAATGTACCTAGAGATTTCCATAATCTTGTCATTTCTTTCTTTTCTTTTCATACAGTAATATCAACATATATTTGTAAGTAATGAAATCACAACTTTCAAAAAATCTATAGTACTTAATACTAGTACTAATGCCTTTAATATTAGAATACAAAACTGAAAAATTAAAAAAAACATAATATATTATACGATTTTCAATTACATTAAAAATATTAGATTAACGTCTAGTAATTTTCATATTAAATTTAATATTTTATGGTACTATCTGGTACTATTTTTAAAAATAATGTGTTCACGTCAATACTATTTTTAATTTTTTTTATTGTAATTCTGATTATATATATAAATCTTACATCAGTTCATAGATCATATTATATACACTTAACAAAGAATTTCAAATTTACGAAACATAATATTTCTAATTGCATGCGCTTATACGGTTAAAACATTTTTAACGAAAATAAAACTGTTAATCTGTTAATACTGACATATCTTTTAAATGAGTCATTTCATTACATAATTTTATAATACATTCCTAAATTGTATGAATATGTAATTATTAAATACTTTAAAAAATATGTTTGCATTATTAAAATTTGAACACTTACTGTATTTAAAACTAAATTGTGATCACAGTGAAGAAAGTAGCAAACAAATAAAATTTGTAAATTTAAATTGCGCAATAATGTTCTAATGTAAATGCTATAAAATTATGGTATAAAATGTATTATTATCTTATATACTTACATTCCACATCTCCGAAAAGTGAAAACTTTGAATTTGTATTGTAAGAGAATATAGAAAATATTTCCGTGATTGCAGATAGTTTCTCCAACTCCCGTCGTATTCTAAATTAAACCAAATTTTACCACCCATTATATGATCGTCTTCATAGCTTCGAACAGTTTCGGGCCGTCATGGACGCCCGAATTTTGTTCACAAAATAACTTTTTTTAAATTTTTTCGTCACACTATCGCGGTATATGTGAGAGAGATTGTATAAAAACATGATAATTACGGAAAACTGACAGTTATGTGATGCAAGTGAAAAATGTCAAAAAGACAGGTGAGTCAATCTTCTCTGTTTTTTATTATATTTTCATGTATTTTCAGTGTATCATTTTCATTTCTCAAAAATTCAGTCACCAACATTTAAACAAGAAGAAATTAATACATTCAATAGTGAAATTCGATGGAAAATGAATGATTATTGTTTTTAACCTCGTTTTGAAAGGTTACTGCGGGCGACTCAATCGATACATTGTCCTCGAATTTCGTTTTCCTGAGTAACCAGTATAACTAATTGCTTGTTAAACACATGAGATTTTTATTAGAATTACCGAGAGTTTTTTACAATGGGGAAATATTCTGATTTTTCTATTAAAATTTATATCTAATGAACAAAAGTTAATCGTAACCTTCATTAAGTTAACCTTCAAAATACACTTTTTAAAATTTTATTTAATGTCAGTGAAATGTAATTGATATTTCTTGTTTATATTATATAATCTTAAATTTTATGAAATGAAATAAGTATCATTAAATAGAATGTTCTTTTATGTTTTTAAATGTAAAACAATTTAAACTCAATTTGTTAGTAGCCCAGTTTCAAAGTATTATTGTTCTTAAATATAGTTAAAACAAAATATTGAGAAAATAGTGGAAACAGAGATATTGTCTGCTTTCTTTTCTTACTATATTATAAAATACTCTATAAAGTCTGAACATAACAATGTGTGTAAATTATTATTTAGTTTATTTAATGTACAACAGTGAATTTATATTAAATACTATTACATTAGTATTATAATTACATAAAAGTTGAGAAAAAAGCATAGTTTAAGAAATTAAAATATATGTGATATTTTCTTATTAATTTTATTGTAATTTTTGTTTTTAAGTTAAAGAATACTATGTATTGCTTTTGGTTTTATTTTTAAAAAATAGTTTTAGTTATTATGTTGATATTATTTGACATTATTTAAATATTTTGATATATTATATATAATTATAATTATAATGATAAAACTAATTATATAGATTTAAAAATTCTATTACTCAGTTATTAAATTGATAAATGCATTTTATATTTAAATAGTTTATATATTTCCATGTTTTGTTGTTTTTTTTCCATTGATTCAAAATGTTTTTCTCTTTTCTTTTCGTGTTATATATGTGTATATGGAAATGTAAACCTAAGAATAAGTGAATTTTAAGAATAATTAATTTATATTTTCATATTATGTTATGTTTTAATAAGAAGAAGTTAAAACAACTCTTTGTTAAAATAATTGTATGTTTTCTTTTATGTTTGCAGAATTTATACAGTGTGTTGTTTTGGTGATCATCGTGGTTTCCTTACTGGAAACCAAAAATTTTATACTACGTCACGGTGAGTTCCTAAATGAACTAAACTTACAAATTGATTATGTAACCTTAAACCATTAAGTAAAGTTACGAGGTAAATTATTGAGTATTTAAATGATTTGGTTTCATTAAATGTTGTTTTAGTTAACATATAATTTTAACGCTGAGACAGCTTATTTTTCTGAATTATCATTACTAAAATTTGTTTTGGTTGGATATTAATCATTTATATATTAAAATTCTTTATCGCATTGCTATAATATATTAATTAGTATATAATTAATTTCATGAATAATTAAAGAAATCAATTATAATTATAGAAATGTTTCTTACCTTCTGCTAAATTAAGAAATCTTAATCCGATTAATATTGTAGCAAATTACAGTTCCTCAACAGTTAAGTGTACTATTAGCCACCAATAAATTAGCTCAACTGTTATGCCATATCAGACAACGGTTATTTTAATCTGAATAGAGATAATTGTCTTAGTATTAGGATAGTACAGTCTCTGAAAGAAAAATAAACCGAGTTATGTTAGTTCGTGATTTGAAATTATTATTTATATATATTTCATTTTGTATTCATGTCGATAACACTACGAAGAGTTTATAATTTCATTTTAGACTAATTTACATTAATGTTATAAGATTGTCTTATGTTATTTCACTGATTTTTATTTTGTTATAGTTCATCACTTATACATATGCTCCTTAACATATCATAACTTTATTTCTGATTCTGCTATATAAAATTATTATATAATCTTTTTATGTATTATTTCTTTTTTTTATTTCTGATATATTCTCTAAATATATTTTTAAAACTTTTATTCTGAAGTGTTTAATACATTGTTTGAATCTTACTTCAACTCCACACCCTTTTTACGAAGGTTTAACCTTAATTATTCTTTGAATGTTATCCGCGAATTCCTAATTTTAGTAAATTATAAGGAAAGTCAATATAATCATTGTTTTACGGATAGGTGTTAAAAAATTGACAGACTTTTGGATATGATTGTACAGTTGTTATCGGCTCGGGGCAAGTGATAACGAGAGCGGAGGAAAAAGGCATTCTCTTATGTGAGGATTGAGGTGTTCAGAAGTTATTTAGAAGTTGACGAGTTATTCGTCCAAAACGTTTCCGATATCTGTGTTCGTTTTATTCTGTGACACTCCTTTAAGATAAATATTCAGTTTCAAGTGAGATTTGAGTGAAAGTTTAGGAGTCCTTGGAAATTTATTTCGATTTATAACTTTGTGTTAAAGTCGAAATTGTTTTTACAAAAATATTTACGATTATCGAAAGAATAATTTTTAAGCCTGTAATCACGTGTTGAACGTAAAATCCTTTTTAATACCATATTTACATATACGGAATTCGTACTTATTAATTCATACTTTTGAATAATTTGAAATGAAGAAGGCTTTACTTCCTGTCTGAAGGATTTTTTGTATATTTTTAATTCGTCGTTATCGTTATTCGGCATTAAGAGAATTTTCTCTCGGTATAACGATAAGCATATCTGGAGAAACTGCAAACACTGATTTTTATGTCGGGAGTCAGGCGTACGTGCCGAGAAAAGTATTCTTGGAGGTGATAGTTCACAATTGTTTTCAAACAAATGTTGCTTAGAGGGATTGCATTCGCGGAAGCAAGGCGAAATTCCGCCAGACGTATTTTAATACCTCAAAATTCCGCTTGCGAAAAGGATAACGCTGAATTGACTTACGATGGAGCCTTTCAGCGTAGTTTGGGATCGAAGGCAAATAACCTTTCACGATCAATCGGCGAATCTACTCTTGTAAGTTTTTATTCATGCCTGAAAATAATATAAATTAATTTTACACGAAACGACGCAGCGTGAAATACGACAAATGCCTCTTACTCCTGCTAAATTCAACATATTAAGATATTTGTAGTGTGACAATAACCTCTAAAAATAAAACACACGTTTCTTTCTAAAAGAAATTCTTCTAGCCATTTTATTACTAGCTTTGAAGATAAATATTTTAAGTAAAACTGGTCTCCCTGAAAAATGAATCGTTGTATAGATAATAGATATAAATATATAAATAATAATACATAAATATAGAAATCGTCGGAATTTCAAAGAAATTGTGAGAAAATCAATGTACGTTAAAAATAACGTTTTAATAAATGAGTTTTACACAATTTTTTATATTGTATGGTTGAACGATCATTGGTGTTTTTCTTTACGATTTAAAATTTATGTTATTAAATTTAGTATAACAATATTTAATATAATAATTCATAATAATATAAACGAAGTTCAAACGAATACAGATCAATTGCAAATATAATCGGAATAAAATTTGTAAAGTTTGCAACGGATCCTCTTTAGTGATGTCATTTGTATAAATGACACGGCTGCGAACACCAGCTACATCCGGTATCTATAGTAATAGATGCTGCTCAAAGCAATTAGAGGAGTTTTTTTCTGACATTTCTCATACGCTTTGTTTCAATTTCTTTTTTTTTTTTTTTTTATCTTTCAATTTTTATTGGTATTTCATGTATTATTATTTTATGGGAGATTTATTATTCTATGGCATAAGCAAATTCTTAATTCTATTCAGTGTGTTGAAGCACTGATGTCGTTTCTTTATGATTTGTTAAAATGGATATGGATCAATTGTAAATATAATTGAGATAAAATTTGTAAAGTTCATATAGAGGAAGTATTAAACAGATGTTTGGTAGTGTCTTTTCTATAAGAGAAACAGCTGCAGACAGCTGCAAACATCAGCTACATTCATTTTTATATTTATTCCTCGTATACTTTTTCAATTTTCATAGGCATGAGTAGGTATCACATTTTATTTATTCTATGACATAAGCACTGCTGGTGTCTAATTTTAAGATTTGTTTAAATGGATGTAGATTAACTGTAAATATATAATCGTAATGAGTCTAATAGCAAAAGGCTACATAGAAGTTTTAAACTGGTCTTCTTTAGTGATCTCACTTGTATAAAAGAAACAGCTGCAAAAACCAGCTACATATGGTACCTGCAGCAGTACAAACTATTCAAAATAATTGCAGAATCGTTTCTCCTGTCACTTTCATTTTTATATTCGTTTCTCATACACTTTGTTTCAGTGACTGTCTTCAGCCTTCCAATTTTCATAGGCATTTTCATATCTATCTTTCGTTTGTTCTATGACACAAGCGAATTGACAGGCTGAAGTTTGTCAATTTATAATGCTGTAAACGTCGGTAAAATATATTTCGCGGTAAAATATGTGTAATTTGATATCGACAGACGTGGAAACGTTTTTGTCAAATCATCATATGGATAACAATAATAATACATAGATTCATTATATGTAGTAGCGATTTTTCAAACGTCTCGAACATTGTATAATGCTGACGATTTGCTTATATTCAAATTGTATATATTCAAATGCAGAAATAACAATATAAATAAGATATAATGCAACGTATCAAATTTCATTTGCACTTTAGTTGTGCTTTTAAGATACTTTTCTTGACCAGGCGTCGTAACTGCATGTTAATCTACTTTTCTTGATAAATACTTGAAAGATTAGGATAGAATATATGTATATTAGATGTACATATTGTGTTACGTGCTATTTAACACGATGCCAGGAGAAAGTTCGTATTTGCTTATTTCGTTCTTATCGCAGTGTGATAACGTATCGACGATAAAATCAAATAAAAATTTTCCTCAATATTTTATATGGTGATAAATTAGTAACACTTTCAAATATCTTGATTGATGAATATCTCATTCTAATATAAGAAAGGAACAATAAAGCTTATTTATAAAAATGATAGACGATTTATAGTATATTTATAAATTCAATTATGGTTATTTAATATATGTGAATTTAGTTTCTGCAAAGTAATTGGATTTAATCAATAGAATCTTCTCAAAATAGATAAGATTACCGAAATATTAATATGTATGTATATATGAACATCTGTTGGATATATAACTGATGATACAGTAGTTGTAATTCTGAAAATCATTTGAAATAATACTTGAAATGAATGTAATGAAACATAATTCCAGAAAATTTTCCAATTCTTTGTATTTAACACGCCGGTGGTCTCCGGTGATACAAGTTCTATTCAATTTTTCGTAAATTTTACAGAATGACTTCGATAACATCGCCAGAAAAAAGATGCGCAAATTCAATACAATATTTCACAAAAATTAGATGTTATGATATTTCAAAAATCATAATTGCTGCGAGCCAAATTTTTAAAAATTGTGGTATAAGAATTAAATAAAATTAATTAACAAAATTTTGATCACGAATAACCATTATAAATGGTTAAAATTTTTTTGATAACCGGTAATCATTATTGATGACGGAAATTTAATTTTGGTTACCAAATGCCAATATAAATGATCGGAATGTTTTTTGCTTACCAGTAACAAATTATTGACGACACAAATTTTATTTTCTTTACAAATTACCATTATAAGTAATTGACGTTTTTTTCATTGTCGCCAATCATTATCGATGAGGGGAATTTTATTTTGGTTACAAATAACCATTATCGACAAAATTTAATTTTGGTTACCAGTTACCATTCTCGATGATCTAAATTTTATTTTTGTTACCGATAACCATTATCCACGGCAACAATTTTTTCCAGTTACATTCTACTATCGTTTATTGTTGTTAGCATTACTGATAATAATTAGTACATATTCATTGACAACATAAAAAATAAAATAAAAATATTAATAATATTAATTATGAGAGCTATACATTTTACTGAGCAAAAAAGGGTATGAAAGTATATGAAACAAAAAAGGTATATTGTAGTACAACGTTAATACAAGTGTGAATAAAAATATTGTACTACAATCTTTACATAATTAATAAATAAGTTTTATAATTAAGTTGCTTTATGTCGTCAATGAATACTAATTTTATCAGTGATATTAATAACAATTGATAATAGTCGAATGTAACCAAAAAAAGTTTTTGCCATGGATAATGGTTATCTGTAACCAAAACAAAATTCTTTTCATCAATAATGGTTGCTGGTAACCAAAAAAAAAAAAAAAATTCCCTTCCTTTGTATCGGTTACTGATGACCAAAATTAAATTTCCTTTATCAATAACATTTACTGACAGGCAAGAAACCTTGTAATTATCCATAATGGTTATTCGTAAACAAAACAATTAAAGGTTAATATTTTGTAGTCATTCAATATTTTGAGAAATTTCTTTCAGTTTTACTGATAACTTGCTTACATTTAAATAAAATTTAATTCTCACTCAATGACTTTTCCAAAAAAATCCTTGAAATATCTAAATGTTATTTCGGATGTCTGGCGTGTTTCAATGCATTGCGACTCCCAGGACAAAATATATATATATATAAATAAATAATATAAAATTTCCGTAACATTCTACGTATTAAGAATATTAAAATATCTTGTATGTTTCGTACAAATGGTAGTAGGTTTCCCTTAATGGAAACACGAGACACGTGAACTTAGTGACTGAATACAGTTCACTGGATACAGCGCGTATACACTTTTCTCTATGTATATTAATAGCTTGAATTCGTTCTTTTGTACATTCCAGTAACGTTTCGTCCTTGCTTGGTTTTAGCTTGCAGTTGCTAGTGTTTACTTCGTGAGTATCAGTGTCACGAGAAATAGCGCCAATATCTTAGAACCTTGCAAATGATACCATTTTTATCGTTTAACTATACTTTGTAATTAACTTGAAGATATCGTGAGTTCTTTCAAACTTCTTTTTAATCTTTCCACCTATTTAAAAGGAAACAAGAAAAAAAAAAGAAATAGATTTCATTATTTACGTGGTGCAATGGAAGCTGTGCAATTAATTTCAATTAAATTAAGCGTCTCTTTTTACAATTATTACTTTATATTTCGAAACCAATAATAGAAGAACAATTACAGAGAACAGGACACAAAATTATTTATGGACTCTGCATCTCCTTTACTGCTAAATCAAATTTTACAATTATACACTGAACTATAGGTTGACTCATATTTATTCTCTTTGTGCTTCAAACCATCTGATGCCATAAACGTCTCAAGAATCATTTTAGGTTTTTATCATTGTTTTCACCGTGACCTTCCCTTTCTTCAGTACGAAGATTTAAAACCTTGATGATTGATATCCATCCAAATTTCAAAACTTTATCGCACAAGACATATCAAGATACTGACAGTTCTTTATTGCTGGTTTATTGTCATTGCCAAATTTATTTTTCAAACGCATTAGAGTTATCTTACTACTTGAAACACACGAGTAATTTTCAATTACACGTTTCTGTCTTTCGCGTTATTAATTACAGATCTTCGGACGTTGTAGATTTTGCAACTCTTGCAACACTTCCATTTCTTTTTCTAACTGTTCAAGCATCTTTTCTTTCCTTTCGTCGCTCGTTACGACACGTTTCCTCTTTGATGTCATTAGAGATATTAGCGCGTGCAATATTACCTTCGTATTAAGGTAATAGGAAAATAATACGAAATTACAGAAAGGACACATCGTAGCGATGGGCACAAGCGAAAGATTTGTTCTGCTAATTGAACGTTTCGACAGTAGAATATTCGGATAATAGATCCTCGGCTACTGGATGTTCGACTGTATTTTATTGTACGTGTATTATTAATCTTCTGTTTTTACTTCGTTGGCGCGAAATTTCTAAGAAGAATTTCCAACGTAATTCCACGATAATCGAACTTGCACAATTTTTGTTGAAATATATAAAAATGCTCTATAAAATTAAAATAGTAAATACAAATGTAACATGAATACACGTTACAGTAAAAATTATTTCTATTGACAAAGATAAAAAAAAATGCGATATGGTAGAAAATAAGGAGACCAGAAGAAGAAATTTTTATCAAATCTGTTTATCAACGTTCGTACTAAACGAAATAAATTTTCATTCGTGAAAGCTTCATAGCGGATGGGAACGCGATAATTTGCCGAGACTGATTTCGATGATTGGTCATTATTGCAATTGATTACGTATATTGCAACTGATGTACGACTGTTAATAAAACTAGTTGCCCTGTTAGCGGAATCTCTTTTCAGAGATAATCTTACTTAAACATTGATTTATATATTGTCAGCTTGTAATCGACACCTTAATCTTAAGAATTTATACGTAAATTTATAGACTCTTGGACAAAGAAAAATATTACACCTCTGTTCTTTAGATTTTTATTTTGTTTATTTACGCAGAGGATGGCTTAGCTGAATGGGATCACCTAAATGCTTGCTTTATTTATTGTTGTAGGAAGAACTTCTCAGTACAAAGTTACGCTACTTCAGGCGTCACGCGTAAGAGTTGGACTTTTTCTCAGGTGTTTTTTTTTTTTTTTTTTAAGAGATTTCATGGTCATCGGTATCTTTTAGATGGTATTTACCTTTGCCTGAAGATACTTAATTTTGTACAACTTGGCGTGTGAAAGATAGGGCAAGATACTCCTGTGTTTATCTTTCGTGTTCTTGTGTTTCGTACTCTGCATTTGATGCAAGAGATCTTCATTTTTTATTTAACGATAACACAAATTGTTTGAAGGAAAATACTTGCAAGATGCAAAAAGCGTGAAAATGGTTTATGCGCCTACTTTTTAAATAGAATCTCTTATTTTTGTTTATATCTTATATCTTATATTTTGTTTATATATATATTGTTTTGTTTAAATTTCTCCCACTCGTCAGGCCCCGAAAAATTTTACCCAACCCAATTTGTATGCGTAAAAAAGTGTATAAAATAAATATACAAATAAATCATTAATCGATAATAAATCAAAGAAGTTTAATTTTAAACAATTCCTTGTTATATTTATAATTGTATCATTTCCTACTATTTAGCAGGACAAAATTAAATTTGCGTAACGAAATAAATATGTTTATTTACTTTCGCATAAAGAATCAAATTTTGTCTGGATACTTGATACAACCGTAGTCGTGGACGAAAGGCCTACGAGATATTGGGCGAACTATAAACAATGTCGCGAGAAAGGCGAAGTGTCGATAGGTCGTGACCCTGGCCACGAGTGCTTGCGGAACACGTGCGTGGTGGAGCTAAGACCAAAAACAAAGGGATGCTAAGGGAGAAAGACGAATTAACAGTGAGAGAGTTAGTTGAGAAGTGAAAGAGTGAGAATCGAGAAGTGAGGAAGATAGTGTTGTCGAGAGAGTGTGGTCCGCGTAAAAGAAAGCGTTGGATCAGTGGTGACGAGAGTTGCAAATTAACTATTTAGTTGTCTAAATTATAGTACGTTATTGTATATAGTTCACGTTGAACAACCGTCGTTTCCTGTTTGACCAACACCTGTTTAATCCATTTATCGTAAATAAATTAATTGTAGTAAAGATCCTACGCAACAGAGCATCTTCAACGTTTCTCAGAAGTAATTGACATTTCGGTTGTACAGTTCTCAATGACAAAGACTTTGTTTTGCAACAGATACGTAGTATAAAATGTTATGAGTGTGTTTATGATTTTTTTATCATTGTAGTATTATTAGTATAATAATTTTAGAAATTGTTGGAGCTTCTGTGCTAATTCCAAGCGAAGGTCCGTTTAAACGATTTTTTAAAAAGCTGCAGTTTCATACCTGTGTCGATTAAACAACTTTGTGAGTCTTTGATTGATGAATTTAAGATGATCGATATCTTTTCATTTCATTGGTATGTGACGGTTGCGGAAATTTCCACGGCCCCGTAATTCTGTTACGCAACCTCATATGGGGCCTGAACCCATAATTTGAGAAGCTCTGCTATAGAAAATAAAAATTCACATAGATTGGTGTAATAAAATGTACAGTTCTATTTAAAAGAAAAACACCGATGACCTTGAAGTCTCCTAGAAAAGAAACGAACGTGAAGAATTCTTTTCACCGTTACACGTGCCCCTTGAAATAGCCTAATTTCGCCCTGAACAGTTTTTTCATGCAGCAATACGTGAAGCAGATATTAGGTGATTCCATCCAGCTGAGTCACCCTGTATAACGATATTACCATATAACGCTATATAAAATCGTTATCCTACTATTCTAATGTGTTTTTTTTATGAACTAATAAACATATTCACGTCACTAGTTCCCAGTATTTGTCTCGCGAGGTGTAGATTTATGAGAGAAATAGAAGTTGAAACTTCTGTTAGATTGTTATAGTCTGTTATGGTCTGAATAGATTTCTGAATTGTGTTATGTTAATATATCTTTTATATTATATTGTATATTAATTTCTTCGTATTATATCGCATCAGTTGTATCAAATGGTGATTTATGGTATGATAGAATTCAAGGTCAACCGAATACAAAAATCAAATAAATATTTCGCATTTAAGTAGATATTTGATGAAACACTGCATTTATTGAATACAGTTAGGAAAGAAGTTAGGAAGAAGTTAGTATGCTTCTGTGAACGCTGAAATATTTCATAATTGTCGTGAATTTCATTTTAAATGACGCATTGTACGTCTAACGTAACGATATTTCTTTTTTAGTTTATTTAATCACCTGTTCGTCGAACATAGCAATTTTGTAAAGTGTTTTAATTGATTGTTTCTTGTTTTCATCTTGCAATAAACGCGCGTTTAAAAATCTTATCCCGCCGGTTGGTTGGTTAGTTAATGATTGGGGCTGGCGAGGAGAACTAAAAGAAAAAAATCAAGAAATTTCTTAACCAGTATATTTATCGTCATCGCCCGTACCAAAATGAATAATTCATGTCGAAAATCGGCAAAACCGCGGCTGCTTAAATTGCAAATTTCCTAATTTCTTTTCTTTTCCTTTTTTTTCTTTTTTTGGTAATTTAAAAGCCAAAAGGACGATTTAGTATTAACATAAAAAAAATATAATTTTCTTACCGATGCCACAGTGACGCGTTTCGCGAAATAGTGTGACGAAACAAGTTTACGCCCTTTTACCACCTGTGTTTCGAAATATGACGATTCGAAATGCGATAGAACACGATTGTCCGAACTAATTGCGTTCACGATGATCGTATAATCGAATTTTTCGAATAATCGAACGACTCACGTCTAACTAAATTCTACATGAAAAATTAGAATTTCTTACAAATATGTAATTTACAATATTCTTAATAAAAATTAGTAAAATTGAATCTTAGTAAAATTTCTTACAAATATGTATCACAGCTATTACATTCGTATGTTTTAATCATTTCTGTTCTTCTAATTTTTCTGACATTTTTTCCTGCTAAATTGCATATCATTTTTAGACTTGGTACAGTGTTCCCCCGATCAACGTGGGGGACACCTACTGACCGCGTAGTTGCGAAGCGACTCTCCTCCCACAAAAACTGGAGCACAACATACTCACATACGTACACACATTTATATTCTTCCCGTGCATGTGTATATGTTCATCATATATGTTCATCATATGTTCAAAAGGAGATTTTACTTTGCGAGGAGAAATATAAAAATAACGAAGTATTACGCTATCTGTCCTCGTGTTTCATACGACAAGCTTCACAAGGTTGAAGTTAAAATATTTATCAAACTAATTATTTTTCGATCCGAGTACCTTCACACCTTTTCGCAGAGAATTCAAAAATCCATCGAATGATGCATTAAAAAAATGTATTGTTCCATTTGGAACAATGGACGTGACTTTGTCTTTTCATTGAGCTGAAACTTAAATTAAACAATTTTTAATTTAAAAATCTGAAGATTTAAAAAAAAAAAGAACAATGGACGTGACTTTGTCTTTTCATCGAGCTGAATTTTTAAAAATTTTTGATATTGTAATTTGTAGTCGGTTGGAAGCTGATTCATTTTTGCTCGAAACATTTTTTCGTACGATTATCGGAAGTAGCTGAGAAAAATCGTGGTTACTGATTTTTACACCACTCTGTATATAGATCGGTTACATTATTATTTATACTACATATATACAGTACTGACACTATTACTTATACTTATACATAAATTGATTTGAAACAAATATAAAAAAAAAATGAAATTTGTGAAAAAGAAAAATCTGAGTAGAAACTACTACTACTACTACTACTACTACAACTACTACTATTACTACTACTACTACTATTACTACTACTACTACTTCTACTACAACTACTACCACTACTACTACTACTACTTCTACTACAACTACTACCACTTCTACTACAACTACTACCACTACTACTACTACTACTTCTACTACAACTACTACCACTACTACTACTACTACTACTACTACTACTACTACAACTACTACTACTACTACTACTACTACTACTATTACTACTACTACGACTATTACTACTACTACTACTATTACTACTACTACTACTACTACTACAACTACTACCATTACTACTGCTACAACTACTACTACTACTATTACTACTACTACTACCACTATTACTACTACTACTACTACTACTACAACTACTACCATTACTACTGCTGCAACTACTACTACTACTACTACTACTATTACTACTACTACAACTACTACTACTAATAATAATAATAATAATAATATGGAAATAATATGGACATCATTTATATTTATTTTAAGAAGTTAAATGTTAATATAAATTAAGTTGAATGTTAAATGTTAATGTTAATAATTAATATAAATAAAGCTGTACGAAAATAGAATGTTAAATTGACTAGCGTAGCCAATTGAAACAGCAGGCTTGGCAACGTCGCCGCGGATGTCTGAATGGAATTGTCATTATGAAAAAAAATACAAGAATGAAAAATGTCGAGTTAGAATTGCCAAAAAAATATTTGAGAATTAATAATTATAAAAGAAAATTCGTTAAATTTGAGAAAACTATTTGACAGTAATAAATAAATTGAAATTAGTATTATATTATTTAATGTCTTATCTCCAAATTTCGGATAGCTAACACGGTTCAGATTTAATATGAATTTGAGACAATTATACATTGTGTCTTTTATAACGAAGTATCTTTTTCACAGAATTAGCTTTAACTAAAGAAATTGCTGTATCTCAAACAATCGTCACTCGTTATTCAAACGTCTAAACGCACACATTGTGAGACGTTGCCACATCGGCTGCATCGCTTAGCTTCTGGAAGATTTCCACGTGAATCTGTGGTTTTCATTAGTATTCAAGTAAAAAACATCTGGACAGTTCTACAGAAATAGAAAAATTCACACTTGGATACAATTTTCTGCCAATTTTGGTACGATTCTTGGATATAGCTTTTCCATTTTCGAAGGAAAAGTAAAACTAAAATCCTTTCTTTTCCATCACTGTGTGATGACAACGCTTCGACTTTTATTAACAATTTCTCGATAACTATGTGATAAATCGATTTCAGATTTTACACGAGGGTCTCTTGCGCTCCAAATTGATTCTGCTCGAAATTTGAAATTTGAGGTTTAATCTTGAATTTTGAGGTTTACCTAAGAATTACCTTCAAATGTGTCCGAATATTAAAGTGAATAATCAGACGTATGTAGGTACCAGCTCACCGCAAGTACCGAAAAAGGCGCGAGTGCCCGGTATTACAGCAGATAGATGTAACTAGGATGCACGATACCCTATTGACTATTGTACAAAAGATTACAAAAGTGATTTTATAGCTATGTTTCGACAACTACGCAACAGGACTTATCTCATTAAGTAGTTAACGTTTGAATTGTCAATAACTGGTTAGTCATTAAAATAAAAGGTATCAGCAATTCTGAAGTGTTTTTTACCAAGATTGTCCGAAGAGGTGTGAAGGTCTAACAGTGGGAATTTCTGTCGTATGTACAGAACAATTGATTTATTATTGTCATGTGTCGTTTTGAAATTTCCATGCATGTCAGCGAACAGTTTGTTGCGTAATTACCATTACTTTACCATTTACGATAGTCTTCGACACTGACCACAAAAAGGATCAGCTGGGAGCAAATGATTTTTACTTCATTCGGTAGTACACATACACCTTTGGCTATTCGAGAATACAGTTCTTAATGCAGCACAATGTGGAACATTTTTTTTTAGGAAGAAGTGAAGATAAAACTTTTCTGAAAAGGGGTTTTTCTAAAAATGTTGCAGGAAATATTACAAATGAGAAAGAAGGTTCGTGTAGGTCTCATTCTGTTCATCTTGGAACATGCCATATTGCTGATTATGACAGAGATATGATACAATCCTTGATGCGGCAAACACAAAAGAAAAATAATGCTTCCAAAGTGGATCGGAAATATTGTTGAGATTTAACCATTTATTGAGCAGTCTGTAATTCTTTTAGAGACAAAAGTTTCGGCGTAATAGACATACGTATCAGTGACTATGAAAGTGACTTAAGTTAATTGCTTCTCATGCAGAAATTTTTGCATATTATTGTAACGTAGATTGTAACACGAAAAAAAAATAAAAATTCAACTTCTATTTAAGTTGTAGACTTACACAATTTTCATAATCATCGGCGCGTATGTAAGAAGATTTCCCTCTGCTTACGTTTTCATTGCCTGTCAAGTCGAAAGTTAGCTTTCGTCACATTCTCTCACCAAACGCGCCATTGTGCCGACGAGAGCTAGTAGTATGTGCAATATCCTGTAAAGATTTTAGAGCGACCAGGGCCATGTAGATCTTGAGATTTTACCTACGTCAGGTGATAAAAATACGTTTTGGTGGAAGACGCGTTTAACACGTTGAATGTCACGCCAGTTTTACAAGGCTTGGCTGTGGCGCCACGATAAATTTTTTATTATGCGATACATATAATGTTGAAATATTACCTGCGAGAGATACGTTACGGTGTATAATCATCATTAATGAATTTATCTCACTGGGGTCACTAGTGACCCCCATCGCGCTGTAGTGCAATTTCGCTCGATTCACTTATTTTTTGCGAATATCAATTATCTCACATTGTTTCTTCGCGTTGCTAAATAATTGTTCCATGTTGCTTCGTCCCGAGACCTACCACAAACCATAATCCATCCCTCGATCATACTTATTCGGACCCGCAATAATCCTAAACGACTGTCACAAGATTTAGCATCTGTTACTTTACTTTCAAGGCTCTTAATTGCCATCAAAGATCTTTCAAGTGGAAACGTTGCTTAGAGTTATTGTTCATTAAGGTAAAACACGGAAAAAGCGGGGTTTTTCATGTTCGACAGCCATTGATGGGGGGCGCACATGATAGATCTATATTTCATGTATAAATAAAACTATTTTTATATGTTTTATACTGCATTAATTTCGTCACACCATTGTAGTAACGATGGCAATAATACAAAATTTATAACTATTGACATTTGTTTAAATTATGTATTTCCACTAATCTTGGCGCGTGGGTCACCGGTGATCCACGTGACATTCAACGTGTTAAAGTTTTATATCAAATAAGTTCACTAAACTTGTGAAGATTAAATGCATCGAGTAACAGTTTCGGCTCTAGGGTTTCGTAACAGGATAGTACAAAAGATAGAAGTAGGTAAGCAACAAACTTGTTACGGTCAGGGACCCGAAATGGTCATTCACCGCTAGGGGTGTTGGATGTACATAAGTGGTTGTGCATTCTGATGACACAGTACTTGAAATTTCTCCTCCAAAATTTAATAGTACATTCTCAAATATATAGGCTACACGACCGTTGGACCGACACTGCTATGCATGGCCTGCGTTGCAGAAATACACCTGCACACGAGTCGTGTGGTACATTCAGTGTTGTAGCTAACACTCGTGTAGTGTTCGAACTAACTCTGTTACAAAGCGATATCTCTGTTACTTTTAACGATATTAAATATTAAATATTCGTTGTCGGTTCGGTCAAACTGTTACCCCATTTCGAGTTTGACTGTAGATATTCCCATTATGAATAACGATCCGACCTCAGTCTGATGCCAGTCTGGAAACGATTCCTGGAAAGAATATTGGTCCACTCTCGGTTCGATCTTGCATCGGCCAAATTACTATCCTATGATTTTGATTATGGATATTCACAGTATGAGTTCAACGTGTTCGATAATACTTAGCGCATTTGCGAATGGCCTGGGGTATATTCGTAACGATGACCTTAGGATAGGTTTAGGTATTAAAACAGTCGAAGAGGAAACAGAATGTCTTGCAAAGAAATATAAAAGCCGACTCGAAAGCAATGCAGATAGCTTAGCCAGAAACCTGTACATATTGAATTTAGCTCGAAGGTTGGGGAAAGCACATCCATCCAGAGGATCTGATCACGGCACAATAAGTCAGTGTTGCTAGGAACAGACGCAAACCCGGGTCTACTAATCGATAAAATTATACAATAATTTACTGAGTATTTAAAGAAACTAATTGTAAGTTAATTATAGGGTCAATAAAAAAGGAACACTATGATCGCTTCTTATTACTTACTCTTTAGTTCAATGGTATCTTTCTCATAGATAAATGGTATTTCATCTGAAGATCTATTGGACTTTAGGAATGTAAGAAAACTGAGAATTAGTTCATAAAAAATGATCAAAAATGATCTGTTATTAAGTAAAATCGCTGTTTGGTCCACTGTGCACCGTAACAACACTCGAAAAATCACGGGTTCACTGATGGTAAATCGAGAAACACGTTCATACCATCGGTTCATTTCTGAATCAGTTCGATCTCTCTGAACACAATAATGTAGTTGCGTGGGTTAATAAAACTTAACTGTGTTGAATCGACCACTGAATACAACTTTATAGATTTTCTGACTTGTGAGGGTTCTGTACCTGACACTCCTTGTCAATGGATCACTTAGTCGACCGTTGATTGAGCTAGTTGATCTTTGTACAAAGGAATTAAATAAAATTCCTCGCTCCCTGAAAATCTACCACCTTAAATCCACTGACCGTAAAGCATTGTTTCATAAAAGTATATTAGACACGTTGATGTAAGTAAACAGTAAATATGCTTTCATGCAGTGGTTATTGTAAAACCCTATGGTATAAATAGGTCCTGCAACTTCCGTGGTGGGGTTAGGTTAGTTTCAGATTTGAGGACAGAAAGTTTCTTGTATTGTCCACCAAACACAGGGCGCTGATGTCGAGTAGTCAACGATCTCAACAGAGTAACACGTGCAGAAAATAATCCAATGAATATTTTATAGCTTTTATAATACTTTATAAATGGGTATACACTATTTATCCATAAACAATTCTATTTATGATTAAACTTCGCTTTAGGAGACGAAACCTCCTGTCTCTTATTCAGGGCTTGTATATACCTGTATATATTATGTTGTAAAACAATATGCACGAAACAGCAGGGTTTTCGTCAAGCTTGGCTTTAACATTCAGTCAGTCAGTAGCTAAACGTGCGTTGAAGCTTCTAGTGAAACGACAGTTCTAGTGATTCAGGATGAAAGCGTCTTTCTCATTGCCTGACATTTTCTTAATGTTACAAAATGTATGTACACTTCGTAGTTTGAACACCGGCGTATCGTCACGTTTGAAGCAAAGTCCACACTATCAGACAATTTTCCATAGACGCGTGGCGCAGCCAATCAGAATCTATTTTTCTGCGGATTTTTCATGAAAGACAGATTTTAATTGGCTGCGACACGTATCTGTGGAAAATTGTCTGATAGTGTGGACTTAATAAGGTTATGTCTACGCCTCTTTGACATGACGCTTTCGTGGACAGTGGGTCTTAATCGACCTGTCTGTCACCGTTCTTAAAGAATTTCAAATTATTCGCTGTTTGTTGAATGTTATCGAAAATAAGCGACGTAATTATTTGTTATTTATTTTGTTTCTTCGCATGTGTGGTTGTTCGTGAAGGAAGGTGAGGCGATACCATTCGTCGCCACAGCGTCCAAGCTGGCCG
The DNA here is from genome assembly GCF_011952205.1 of Bombus bifarius. Classification (NCBI taxonomy): domain Eukaryota; kingdom Metazoa; phylum Arthropoda; class Insecta; order Hymenoptera; family Apidae; genus Bombus; species Bombus bifarius. Next base: position 53,112 of record NW_022884639.1, read on the forward strand.
CCGTGGAGGATGCGGCTCCCAAGGGGCCCGAGACTTCGATTCGATCGAAAGTCTCGCCTACAGCAAGGGCCGCCCTACAGGCTCTTCGGTCACCAAGGAACAGAATATCAGGCCCTCTTACTCCTCCTCCACCGATAACCAAGGATGTCGAAACCATCACCGGTGAGTGAGCAAATTCTCCTCGCAATTCCAACCAATTGCATTTTTCTCCAAATTTTCTTTACGCGTCATCTGGTAAGAGCTAATCCTTCTAACTTCTTCAAAAGACTAAAATCGTTTGGTCTGTTTGGTTTGTTTTAAAGGATGTAGGGACACTTTTGTGACCGACTGTACATACTTATCTTCGCTATCTCCATTTTTTTTTGTCTTTTTCTTTTCCCTCATTTTTCAGAACTTTAATAATTCTTTATCGGATGATCGTTTATCGATAAACATTGAATCCGCGTAGTGCTGTTTTTATGTTCTTTTATCGACGCTCACGTATTAACGATCTTAAGAAACTATTGTTTCAACGATATCTTCTTTTTCTTTTTACACAATCATTATCAATAATGCGCTATGATCAATGCGAGTAGCTGTTGTAGTAAGTACATAATGTTGCTTTTTGCTAGAAGGAATTATGCCCAATTGTTTTCAAGTTTCTTGTTAGTTGAAAAAATTGATAAAATTTGGGATGAAACTAAAATTAGGTAACCAACTTCTTTTTATTATTATTAAATGAATTGAAACTTGTTACTAATACACATGCGCGCGCGCACACACACACACACACCTTTTTCAATTCATTTAAACTACTATGTACCCTGCAGGATGAACCACCATTTTTTGGGTAGTTTCGATAGTAAGCCAGGAACATGTTTGAAACAAAAGGTAGTTTTTAGTCGGCACATTTGGGTATCAAGAATTTCTAAAAAATGTCTTTCAATGAAAAGTTAAGATTACCTGGACTTCGTTTAATGGCATCATATGTTTTGAGTAGTAGTTGACATCAAGATGAATTGAATGACCTGCTATACTATGACCTTGAGACGATCTTGAATTCAGAATACCACCTATAATTACTAGAGAATTGGGGAATTTATGCCAATTTATGTTTTTATAAGCACATACATATTGTTTTGCATAGCATGTGATGCATTCTATGCATCCTTTCATCTCTAAGTCCGATAATTATTGCACATTGGTAAAAACATTTACTGCAAGCATACACTTATTAGTAGTAGGAAGTTAGTATACAGCAGTGGTCTTAAACATACATAGTTATTGCTAAAGATGATGGCATTAAATATGGTGACTTATTAATATAAGGGATGCTGTCGTCTGTTGATATAGAAATACATATATGCTTGTAGTAGATATATTGTAACATCTATATAATATATACTTTCAGATTCAAGTTTCAAATGTTAAATATTACAATTTGGGAATAATCGTGTTAACACACAAAATATATTCGTAAAAGTATACTTGTAACAAGTTTCTGCAAGCATTTAAATACTTTTGTGAGCTACTGTACTTACATATATACTAACGCTCATAAATACTCGGACGCTTTAATATAGTGCATTAGTGCATCAATAACACGTGAACGTTAGTAAAATATATAAATTAATGAAAAAGTAATGATATGCGAGCAATACTTGCCATTCTTTTCTAAAGTCAACAAATAATACAATTTAATTATTTCTTCCAAATTTTATATTAAAATTTACACAATTCATCGACAGATCTACTGGTTTTAAATTTTAATCTTTATTGCTTGAATTAATCAGGATATAAGTTAAAAAAAAAATATTCTTTTACCTGATATGTGTTCAGGAAATTAAGTAGATAATTTGGAACAATAAATACGTAGCTCTGTTACTAATTAAATAATTATACAGAAAACGGTATACCTCGCTGATTTCAATGACCTTGAAATATGTTGTCAAGGTGGACATTCTGAACAACTACATGCACATATATATAAATAATATTAAATTGTAGGTAGTAACCCAATTTATTATTTATTTCATAAGTGACTCAGTCTTGTGTTTATATCTTCTAATTACATTATTCAATTGTACTTTGTAATTGCATTTTAATTGCAATTACGAATTGTAGTTATTTTGCATAATTGTATTATTGTATAATTTATGGAGTAATTCAATCGTTATTCTATACAACTTTAGCTTGAAAATACGTAAACAATTTCTTAGATAGTCAATTGTTCAATTAGTAATAACGTTTAATTGTACAACAAATTTTTAACGAAAAAGAGGTCCCCATTGTTTCTTAAATTCGATACGGTCATCTTTGTACATATTTTTAATAATATCTGCCACGGCTAGTACTAACAATTGTGCAGTTTCACCAAGCTTTTATCCTTTTCTCCATAATAAATTGCAAGCTGTCTTCTATCAAAACCTCTGCGTCATGCAGTGGCAATGCAATTTGGCATTCTTTCGTTTTCCTGACACGTTAAATTTGATCTAAATCTTGGCGTATTGATGTTAATTTTTTTCTACCCTTAATTATGCAAAATAATTACACAAAATAAATCTATTTCGCAGATCGAACCATTTTTAAGAATTGCCAAATCGTAGAACCTAAACAAAGTGTCCTGATATTATTAGTGTGACGTGAAGTAAAGACAATTTTCTACTAAAGATGTATTTTGCAAATTATTTCATTATTTATATAAAAATAATTTATATAAAAACTACTTATACGAAAAAATCACCTATAACTTTTTTATTAATAACCTATTCGTATTTTATATTAAACAATTCAAATTTATTGGTATTAATTTGTGGATATTAATATTACTTTCCTAATTTGTTAACGTTAAATAATTCCATTTAAAAATAATATCTGATACTATGATATTATGCTCCCTCGAATCTATCAGTATTCAACAATTGTACAATTAAACATTATTGTATGAACAACTTCTTGTTCACGTATTTTCAACAGAGATCCAAAATAACAGCCATTTTAAATATTTTTTGGAGAAATGACCGAGCAAAAATCAATTTCTATTTGAACGGAAGCCGGTTATCGACAAATCTCGACAAAACAATTAAATGAACAAAAAATATTAATTTTTTATTTTTCTGATTAGGAATAATTATTATGAATGATAATTCATGATGGAATTTCTTTTGGCTACCAGTAAACATTATTGATGACGAAAATTTGATTCTGATTGTTAGTGACCAATATAAATGATCTGAATGTTTTTTTTAATTATCACCAATCAATGTCTACGATAAAAATTTGACTATTGTCAGTTGTTATTAACATTACTTACTAATTAATATATTAATACAAGTGTTAATAAAAATATTGTACTACAATGTCTTTTATCGTATTCCTTGTTTCGTATATTTTCATATCGTGTTTTTTTTTAATAAAATATGTTTAAGCTTTAAAATGTATGTCTTTTTTATTTTGTCAATGAATATGTACTAATTATCGGTAATATTAATAGCAATTGACAATAGTCGAACGTAACTAAACAAAATTTTTATCGTGGGTACTGCTTGATGGTAACGAAAAATATTTTTCGTTATCGATAATGGTTATCGGTAACCAAAATACAATTCAGGTTATCGACAATGGTTATCGGTAACTAAAATTAAATTCCCGCGATCGATAATTATTGCCGGTTATCCAACAAACCTTTATCATTTGCAATGGTTATTCGTATTAAATATTTCTTTAATTAAAAATATTAACTCTTATACCATAACTTTTAAGATTTGTCTTATGACAATTATATTGTCTGATTTTCAACCTACAATAAATGATTCACATTTTTGGAAGAATAAATGACTAGGTACTTAAATCGTCCTCTGTTATACAAAGCAACAAAATACAGAGATACTGCTGTATCCGAATATCATGTAACTGTACACGCTTCGAATTCTAATCTGGCAACGCGTTTTATGATATAAATATATTCATAGTGCGTATCAATTCGGATACCGAATAATACGCCACATAGAACACACACCACCTACGGTAATACACTGTGTTCCGTTTAATCGGAGATCCTCAAGTATCTGGAAAAATACTAGTGATACGAAAAATGTTCCGGACAAAACTTATATAAGATCGAGGGTCACATATCTTGCAACGACCTTGAAACGTTGTGTAAACGCGACATTAAAATTCGTAAACGGATACCCCATGTTTTACTACGTATTCTCGTAGCCGACACCCAGATGTTTTCGAAACATTGCAAGATAAACAATTAAACTCTGGAAACAAATAATCTTTTAAACTCAACATATGAGAAATTCGATACGAGCAATTACATAAAGTAACCGAGTCTGAGAATTGATCGACTACTTTGGACACGTTAGAAAATCGCAATCTTGTGTTTCGGTAATACCGTGCCAGTAGCAGCGTTACGAGAAACGTCTTTATGCGCCGCGTGGTGTGCGTCGGTAACGTTAATGCCGGCGGCACATCGAATTTTAAAATTCATATCTCGCTAACGGGTGATGCAAACGACACGAGTGTCCAGTGTTTTGAAAACGTCTGTAAGTCAGCTATAAGAATATGTAACAAAAATGATGATTTTTGAATGAAAAATTTTACTGTCAATATTATTTTTTAATTTCAATATTATACTCAAATGTCAATATTTTATTTTAATGTTATATTTCAATGTTACCGGTTAAGTGTGTCCGCCTCGATACCATACAGCTTTTGTTCCGAACATCTTTTCGTATTTTTCCGAATATTTGAACGTTCCCGGTTACACAGAACGTACTGTATACAAGGTGTTTCTGGCATACAGAAACAGTGTAACTATAACTTCGTACCAAAAAAAGTTTGAGAAAAAATTTGCAAAGTTCCATTACGCTCATTTTTTTAACGGAAACTCGCTAATTTTTTATGGACCATTCGATGCATTTTTTATTTCTCAAGAAATATGAAGCTACTTCGCAAGATAAAGAAAGCGAAAACACAAGCATTCTACTTTGCGTTTCTCCTTGTTCCTCATATGCAAAGTTTCATTACAATATTTCTTAAACTAGCCATTTTTCGGCATCTGAATACATTTTTGTAGGAAATGACAAACGTATCAAACGGTGTACAGTAAAATATATAGCTTCATCCAAGAAAAAAAAAAAAAAAAAAGGAACAAGATACATAACCTTGAAATCTTTCAAACATCTCTGCTTTCGGAAAAGAAACACGTACCACATGACGCATTACTCGAAATCATTCAATCTTTGTTAACGAAATTTTTCTTCCTCGGTTAAAATTAATTTTCAATGAAGAAAAAATTAATCTTCTACCGTCTGAACGCTATGGCTTGTCCTATAGTTACCGGAAATGCTACTACGTAATACACGATTCGAATGCCGAATACGAATGAAAACTGGCGGACCAAATTTGCACGATAATTCACGTAAAGCACGCGTGACATCGTACAGTATACAAACGGATTTCTCATGGAAATTAGTCATTAGCACCTAATATCCTGGGTAATGGAAATCCGGTTAGCGACGCGTGTGTCAACCACTTACCTGCGTTCTCAATTACGAACAGTACAGATGCAACTTTACGAATGATGCAATGTTCACAAGTCACAGAATAAGTTAGAATTCGCGGAAGCGAATGTCACGGGTGCGACAATTAGTTTTCCGACAGATCCTTCGCGATCGTTTCCCGCGTAAACACTTTCAGCACTCTGATACAATCACTGAATTGATCCGAGCAGACGAAGTTTCCACGTTCGATGAGGAGTTCTCGGGTGCGATTCATGCATGAAAGAAGTGCTCTAATCTTCTTGAACTCAAAGAAGCAACTATCCCCTCTGTTCTCGAGAACGAGTATTTTATGGTGGTCTGCGAACCTCCATGGCAAACGACATTCACCGCCGGCAAATGATGATTACTTCTCTCGGTCATTATCATCATCATTATCGTTACGATCATCATCATCATTATCATCATCATCACCATCATCATTATCCTCATCATCATCGTCGTCATCATCATCATCATCATCATCATTGTTGCCGTTGTCATCGTCTACCACTTCTTCGTTATAGTCATCGTTCCATAGAGGCATTTCGACATCAAACTAGCATAAACGAATAATTTTCCTCGTTTAAGGAGAATAAACGAGATTTGCGAAGCTTCCTGTTTCCTGTAGAATATTCCTATAGAAAATCGGTAGAGCCATTGCAACTAAGTGAGAAATTCGTTTTCTAAATCAATAAAATAGGAAAATAATTCGAGTGAAATAACCGTAGCCAATTCGAAATCAATCGATATGAAATTAATTTACTGCTGTAAATTCACGGTTACCTGTTATCGGTAACGATAAACGTTTGCAACTTTTGAATACTATTGATCGATCGATAAAAATGTTTTTGTGATATTTTTATAATATTATTTATATATTTACATTTGGCGGGAAAAAGAAAGTTTAGAAAATAAAAAGTATAAAACGACATGGTAATTTTGCGAGATGAATTTATATGTAACTAGCAGACTGTGCATGTTTATGCAATTTCACGTTTTTATCGGGATTATTAAAGAAACTAAATGGAAATTTGTTTCGTCTATCGAATATCACAGTAGGTGTCGTTTTAAATATCGCGTATGTTCTTATATATTATACGCACTCCCGAGAATTTTGGGATCTTAAATTTCCTACAAAGACGCGTAAACATCCGCAGTCGACTAATAAGAGCAACAAACAAGTACAGCGTACGTATACTGCAGAGTAGATGATCGTTATCGATATGGCAGGAAATGTTCGGTAACAAAAGTTACTAAAATCCATAGTGTATCAATTTTAAGCTTCCTTTTATTTGCTATTGTACCTACATTTAACTATATATACGTATATACGTACGTCAAACGAACGGTGAGGACGATCCCTTGCGGAAAAATAGGAAAGAAATATAGAATATTATTTTTTCGTCTTTCTTTTAGATTTTTTCTCTTTTTTTTCTTTTTTAACGATCATTTATTTGGTATCAGTCTTTAGCTACATCAATGAGAATGAATGAGATCTCATTCTACTCTCTTTCTACTCGTTACTAATACGCAACCGGTATACAAATTATATAATACAAGTATATAATGATATATAATAAAATATAATACAAGTTTCGTATAGTGTGTGTTGCATGTGGTGTGTAATTGTGTTTGTAATTATACTAATATATAGTATTCGTGTACATGTTGCTGTTTAGTTTTGTTTTTTGTGTCAGTCTTATGGAGAAATACGTGATAATATACAGAGTGTCTCCGAAAGTATGGTACGAGCGGTCGGGTGGTGATTCTAGGTGGAAAAATAATAAAAAATAAGTCGAGAAAGGAGAATAACATTTTTTCGTTCGACGCTTCGTTTCCGAGAAAAATGAGTCTGAAAACCTATCAGGTTACCCGTGTATTTTAAATGCAAGTTTCGAATTACGAGATCTCTGTCTTTCCTCGCACCTATATTACTAAATATCATTCTCTATTACTATATATAGTCCTGGTAAACGTCCTGGTGTGTTTCTGCCATTGCCGTTATCTCCGTATCTTATCTCCGCGATATCGATTGTTACTTTCGCCATATTCTTTGTTTAATTTGAATGGTTTCATAAATAAGGACAAGATTCGTAATTTTTGAGGATCATTTTATCAACGTGGAAGCAAATGCACGGAGTGCGTGCGGAAACAAGCGAAAAATGTGAAATGAAGTGGTTTCGTTTAAGGCTTCATTCCGAAGAAAATAGAGTATGAACACGTTTAATTAAGAACTGGGCTAGCGCACGTCTACCATCAAGCTTTTGATTTATTTTCCTCGGAAACGAAGCGTCTGGTGCAAAAACTTCATTCTACATTTTCGACTTATTTTCGCGCGTACAACAACTTCCTACCGGTTATTTGTTCCTGTCCAATCCGCCATTAGCCACGTTCAATTATACTTGATTATACATAAATTTGCAAACTGGATCTTCTCGAAAATGAAGCTTCGTATAAAACACGTCGTTCCATATCTTCGACTTATTTTTTCATATGGATTTACCTGCTATTGGTTTGTGCGCCAGTTCCATGACACCCTATATAACACATACAGTATGTAATATACCGTGTTGTGAATAATTATAGCATCAAACATGTTTTTCGCGTTATTTCTTGAAAATTAAAAAAAAAAAAAAATCGTGTGCGGATATGGGCGTCGTAGTTAAGAGAAATTGTTTTCGTAAGTAGTAAAATGTAAATAGTAAATTAAAGGATATCGGGAGATGTTACGTGACAAATTATTGCCTTTGATAACCAAAATAGAAAACGAAAAAACAATTTTTGAAATAAACGACGCTGCCATTCGTATAGCCGCGAGTATAAAAAAAAAGTGGCTTCGAGATTTCTGAATAGAATTATTCCCATGGCCAGCATCGATTCCTCATCTGAACGTTATCGACAACCTGTGTGGAATTCTAGCGAGAGAAGTTTACGATCAGGAGAAGTAGCTATAAAAAATATTGTTGAACTTAAAAAAACGAATAAAATCCGCGTGCACGAGGAATTTATTCAAAACGAAACATCATATAAGTTAGTGGATGGCGCACCTAACAAATTAATAGAAACAATCAAAAATAAAGGAATAAAATAAAAACAAAAAAAAAAAATAAGAAAAAATATCGAATGAGGACGTAAGAAAATTTATATTGAGTTTATATTTCTTTCACAATCAAAAACACAATTTCCAGAGAAAATTTCATTTTTACCGGATTTGAAAAAAAGAACGTTTTTTGTTTTTGTTTTTTATTATAACATAAAATTATATAAATTTGTTTTGTCAAAATAGTTTCGTCAACGTTTGTTTTAATATTATGAACGATAGGATTGAGTTTCTAATTATTCAGTGCACTGTATGCCTACATTAAACTGTTTCTCCAATTGTTTCCGCTTTTGTGTAGTTTCTACAACCGCTGCTTAACTTACCATTATTGTTACTCAGTCAATGTGCAATATGTCCTTTATCTGTATTGTCTTGTATATTTACGTGGAAAGGGAAAATTGTGCTGAGAAATCCTTCTTCATCTTTAATTTTACACTTTTTTTCTTTTTCTCTACCTGTTTGTGTATGCTGCTTACATATTATATGTTATGAGGTGTCATAATCCTGTCAGCTAAATAATTAATGAAGCTAAACGTTTAGTTCCTCTTAGTTATTTTATTTTGCTACTTGTACAATACATATTATACAATTTATTGTGAATTGCTAATTATTGTATAATGCTGAACATTTTGTTCTTAGTTATTTTACTTTCTTACTTGTACAATATATACTATACAAGGTAATAATATTACATATAATATGTATTATATATATCACTGTGTATAATGTATATTGTACAAGTACATGTACTGTACAATACATATTATACAATTTATTGTGAATTGCTAATTATTGTATAATGCTGAACATTTTGTTCTTAGTTATTTTACTTTGTTACTTGTACAATATATACTATACAAAGTAATAATATTACATATAATATGTATTATATATATCACTGTGTATAATGTATATTGTACAAGTACATTGTACTGTACAATACATGTTATGCAATTTATTGTATATTGTACAATATTATTCTATATATATTTATATATATTTATGTCAAACTGGAGAGAAATGTCTAATCTAAATATGACATTTAAACTATAGCTTGGAACAATGTTCAGGACAACTAGAACAATCTACAGCAATTTTTAAATATTCCATTATAAAAAAATGGTCTGATTAATAATTCACTTTTTTGACGTTGTTCCTGTAATCTTTAGAAACAGATGATTATTTCTTTGGAGCAAACGTGTGGAGCAATTTGGAACAACAATAAAAAGTTTAAAATGTAAAAAATTGGAGGCTAACTTGATACAGACCACTTAAACTAAAATATCAATCCACAAAAGCTACAGAAAATTTCAAACAATACCAATTATTCTATCAATTATTAAATAAACCGTCAAAAAATATCGTATTGGGTTGAACAGAAAGTTCATTGCGTTTCTCGTAGCCAGATGAACCTAACCTTAAACAATGGCTGTTAACCTCGATTTAATTTAATTGTAACCAAGTATCATACATGATCAGTTAGCAGTAGGCTGTAGAGTGGAAAACAAACATTTTCGGAAGTACTTGTTTCTTGTTGACCTGGCACAAGTTCAAGCATGATTCACCAAGGCAACGTAAGAGTTTAAAGAATGGTTGTCAACCTCGATTTAATTGCTCTAATCTGATCTATCGATGATCAGTTAACAGTTAACTGTAAAGTGTAAAACAAACATTTTCCCAAATATTTGTTTCTCGTTGGCGTGGCACCAGCTCAAACATGGTTCACCACATAAGTTCACAACATAAGACTACACATGTCAAACGTCACGTAACAAATATCCGTGCAACTTAAATAGGATGTTCTGCCCCATCTACCATATTCTCGCGATCTTCCACGCCACGCTATTACTCATTGCGCTCGTTACAAAACTAGCTCGACGATTAGAACTCGTCTGTTTTGGGGAACCGAGCGATTATACGCCAATAGAATAACGACATCACCACAAGCATAACGAAAAGTCATCGAAAGGTTAAACGCGTGCGTCGATGGTAAACAATAGACGTAGGGGTAACAAGATATGCTTCGGTTTGGCCGTAAAAACGAAACGATCTTACCGTTCAACCCGATAACACAACGAGAAGAAAGAAGCTACAGCCAATGGAAATAAAACTACTTTATTTATTTATTTATTTCAATTAAAATCTCCACACATTTGCTTCATTGCGAGTTGTAATAAAAATACTATAAATAAATAAATTGCTTCAAAATAATATTGTCAATGGTATCGATCGTCTGTAATTTTCTCTATCAGGCAAAGCTTTAGATTTAACGCGACCGTGATAGTACTGACATATTTGCTTCGCACATATCCGCCATACTTGATAAGTGTAGTTTCTGGTTTTCGATGTAGCTGGAACATTTAAATTCGCCCACTGACGTAAGTTATGACGACCATTCACCTAAGCAGTGCTCCAAGCATTTGAAGCAGGTGTACGGTGTTTCGAATCAGCTGACGAGATAATTTTACGATTCTGACGGTGATGCCGAAATAACTAACGTACTTCGTTGCGTGGCTCTAAAAATAACCGACCTATAAAGGGTCGGTCATTTTACGCTCTCCTACTTTAGCGTTCATTTGTCTAATGCTGAATATAATACCGATAAAGTAGATTACGGATCTTTATGCAAGGTAATGTTTTCACGAGCACGATTAAAATGGTGGAACCCAGGCTGATATTTCATTTTCCTGTATATATTTAAGTATAAGAATATTATACTTAATATTTATATTTAAGTATAAGAAGTGCTATGTTGTAATGTTATTTGGATGTTCTGTCTGTTTTTGCAATGTTGCGTGCGTTTTATGTATTTTGGTATTTTTAAACTTTTCATAAGATTCCATCGATAACAAGCTGGTAAATTAATTAACGTGGACCGATTCGAATATTTTCACAATTTTCTATGTTGATCGATCTATCGCGTAGATGTGTTGGAAAACAAGGAAAAGATGTTACGAAAGATTCGCAGAATCGAATTTTCCCAGAACAGTGTTCTGTTATTTAGCTCGTAAACTTCATTAGAATTAAATGAAAATTAATTGAACATTACAAAAATTCGTAACATTGAAACGAAACGAAAAATATACGAGTCGCTGTAGGAATAGTTATTTGCAAAAATTATATTTATCCCGTGGGAACGTCATCGGTTCTAGAGCCTAAAAATTCGTCGACCCGATTCGGGAGGTTTTTATCTTAGCCGGTAAATTTCGGTAAATTCGACCGTTGGCAAAATGGAATTACTGCGAGGTGCGAGATAATAAAAAAATAATGATAGCGAGTAAAATTTATAGAAATCGATGTTTTTCGATCAACCTATTCAGGGTTCCTAAAGAAACAAGATTGGCCACGAGCCAATAGATTTGTGCTATTTTGTTCGGTCTGTTCGAGCACTAAGTTCTCACTCGACTCGCGAATCCGTCTGATCGTTTCCTTCACTCTGCAGAATTTCAATTTCACCAATTCTACTTTTTAATAAGAACTCGTTGCAAATTTAACTATTGGTGATATCATAAATTTTGTGAGAAATTTTAATGTTATATTTTTCGACTAGAAGAAGTGTCCTGTGAAATTATAAATAACAATTACCGTATAAATAAATTAGAGATATGACATAAAAGACGTGTGCTCATCGCCTCTTTCAATGCAGCATAATGTCATTTGAACGTTCGTAACGTTATATCGACTGCGAAAAGTCAATTACATTGACATTACGAACATCTGTTGGTCATTTTTCTCGGTTTCTCCTTCATTTTCTTCCTTTTTGCACTTCTTGATACCGAAAAATAAGGTTGTAAACTCATTCGGTATTGTAAAGCTTTTTATTTAGTGTTTACGTAGTCATGCACTTTATGTGCCAAATATAAAGCATATCTAACAGGTTGTAATATATACATAAAAAGAAATTAAAGCTAGATATCCACTGACGATAAATACATGTGGATAAGTGAACAGTAATATTACACGAGTGAAAAAATATTCTAAACATAATTAAGCATTGAAGTGATTGTGTTCAGAAAGATAGAGCGGTTCGTGTCTAAAATGAGTTAGAATTAAGGATTATGTACTTAAGAAGTGCTGAGTCTAGTCGGCCCAGTGGCCCTGCGAGACTTAAAAAAATCCTGGAAAAGAAGGAAAGCATTCTTAACAAATGGAGAAACGGTACGATTCTTTACCAGGCAGTCTTTCCACTTTCTAATTTACGTTCAAACCGTATTGTTGTATTCAGTTCTGAGCTGCGTATTTTGTTTCGTTAAATCTCGAATGTCTTCGTTGTTCGGTTCACGATTATCTATGTACATAATGTGAATAGAGCTTTGTTATCGACAGAGACCGACTTTGTGTTTTGCTTTGTATTGTGTTCACGCTACTAGGTGGCAGCACCGGCAACATTACATAAACCTATACGGTTTTCAAAAGTCAGAGTATTTTACGACTTAAACGCTTATTTTCGTTTGCCGGGAAATGAAGAGCTTCCCTTCGATTATATAATTTTGTATCTTTAAATAATTTTCCTTGAGAAATAACACTTAAAATACTTTTCAACAAATAGGAAACGAATACGAGAATTCTAGCTATGTATGACTCTTACGTGGCATGACGTTGATTTGATATTTAAAGTACGATAGATAAACGAATACGTATTTACATATGTAAAATTTGCAATTGATTGTTATTGATAAATCACGTATATATAATTTTTCTGAAATTATTGAAAATATAAGTTCAATAAGTTTTTTCTTTTTTTATTCATTTGACGGTATTCACGATTAATTCCTCGAGGGAAATATTTAATAAGTGTAACGTATATATTAAAATCAGTTTTTCATATATAATCAAATTTGTACACATTGCCTAGAAATGGGAAGCGATGCCATATTTGATATATCGTAGTATATGTATTAGTAAATCTGAAAAAAAAAATGCAATTTGACATTTATTACAATTAATTAACGTAAGTCATGTTTATGCGTATAGCGTCTGCATTAGCAATTAGTAAAGCATCTTGTAGAAAGTTGTACACTTATACCAGCGTTGCAATCTTTTTGGAATATGTACTTAAATATCTTATAAATATGTATACCAAAGTATCTCTGGAAATATGTAAAAACGTTTGCGAATAGGAATAATTCTAACTTTACAATTCCTCGCATTTAGCTTCGCTAGAGGAAATGAAAAGTAATTAATAACTTCTTTTACGTAGAAATGTGTGGTAATAGGTTATGTTCATGAAAATATATACAAGGTGTCTCATTTTTATCCCGCCAAATTTTATGATCAAAAATAAGAATAACTGTTATACAAAGGTAAGATCGTAAACGTTTTATCACAAAGTGACAACAACAATACGAAAATTATAAGTGACTGGATTCTCGTTCGATCGATTGATCATGTTTATTGAAGTTGTTGTTCTAATAAATACAAAATTTACATCCGTTTCCATGCAGAATCAGACAGATATAATTTCGATATTGTTGTTATAACTTTGTAAGAAAACATTTATGATCCTATGCTTATATAACACACCTTTTTTATTTTTAATTATACAACATTCTTTTTTAATATCCATTTTACGTTTACAACTGGCTCTGTTGAGCCAACCAGCAGATAACCGTACAATATAATATACAACATAATAAGCAAACAAAAATAATATTTACGCATACAAAAACCTATTTGATCATACTATTAATTTTGATAAGAAAATTATTATGTTACTAATTTATGACGACACATTCGATCGATTGTTAAAAGAAATAAATCGAAATTTTCAAAAAGTGGATCAGAATTTTGCGTCGAATCGTACTTTACGATGGTATATCAATCGCAACGAGTTTTCAAGCTGAGCTGACAATTCGTTTCTGAGAGATACGGCAGGTGATAAATATGAAAATTCATTAACGCGACAGCTCATACGTTTCGACGTACGTTTATGTCAGTCTGGTAATTAACAAGATTATTGCCAGAGGTTTTGCCGATTGCTTACAACGAATTTGAACTTAGGTTTACAAAATTCATATGACCGATTCAATATAGCGGGTGATATATTTAAAAAAAAACACCTGCTACAGGGTTATTTATTTTTCTTGATTTTGTTCCTTGGAAATGACGATGGATACGTTACGTATATGAGCATTGGGTATGTACATGAATCACATAATATTGCCATATCCAAGGAACCGTACAATTGGTATAGTGTGACTGCAATAGCCAACAGTCGGAAAGTTATCACTTTAGCGTGTGTAGTAATATTCTGCGATTAATTTTCGTCTGGTTTTAACTTTACCGACAAGTATCATTTTCAAACAAGCTGTTTCAAACAAGCTTTCCGTTATAATAAAATAAATCATTATTAAAATAGCAAGTAATTATTATAACTAGAGTAATTACTATTAAAATTATTATTGTTATTAAATATTGCTTTAAGTTTGAAAACTCCCTTTATAACTTTTTAACATCAGAGTTCTTTGAATGAAAGTTTTATGAATGTTAGGACATTTTTTGGCATATTATTTGGATCGCTATGTTGAATCGGTCATTGTGAATTTTGAAAATCTAAGTTCGAGTTCGTTGTTAGCAATCGGCTAAAGGTCTGGCAACAATTTCTTAAATATAGAAGTCTGTAGGTTGAAGCGTATGATCAGCTGATGTGGTTAGTGAATTTTCATGTTTTTAACTTCCTGTGTTTGACAAATTAATAGTCAACTCAACTTGACAATTTCATTTCATCATTAGGCACTATGTTCCATCCCAAAATCGTGAGACTAAAAACGTGTAATTTTTTGGTCACCCTTTATCGGAAATGTAGAAATTTTCATTAACTTGAAATTTGAAAATGTCCAACTCATTTGAAATTTGAAAATGTTCAAGCTTATTTGAAATTTGAAAATGCTCCAGTTTATTTGAAAGTTGAAAATGTTCAAGATTATTTAAAATTTGAAAGTGCTCAAACTTGCTTGATATTCGAAAATGTTCCAGCTTATTTGAAACTTGAAAACGCTCAAACTTACTTGAAACTTGAAAGCGCTCAAACTCGCTTGAAATTTGAAAATGTTCACACTTATTTGGAACTTGAAAACGCTCAAACTTACTTGAAATTTGAAAATGTTCCAGCGTATTTAAAATTTGAAAATGTTCAAGCATCTGAGAAATTTGAAGACGATCAGACGTATTTGAGATTTGAAAATGCTCAAACTTACTTGAAATTTGAAAATGTTCCAGCTTATTTGAAATTTGATTGTGTTCAAGCTTACTTAAAATTTGAAAATGCTCAAACTTACTTGAAATTTGAGAATGCTCAAACTTACTTGAAACTTGAAAGCGCTCAAACTCACTTGAAATTTGAAAGCGCTCAAACTTACTTGAAACTTGAAAGTGCTCAAAGTTACTTGAAACTCGAAAGCGCTCAAATTCACTTGAAATTTGAAAATGTTCAAACTTACTTGAAATTTGCAAATGTTCAGACTTATTTGAAACTTGAAAATGTTGAAGCATCTGTGAAATTTGACGTATTTGAGATTTTAAAATGCTCAAACTTACTTGAAATTTGAAAATGTTCCAGCTTATTTGAAACTTGATTGTGTTCAAGCTTACTTGAAATTTGAAAGTGCTCAAACTTACTTAAAATTTGAAAATGCTCAAACTTACTTGAAACTTGAAATGTTCAAACTTGTTCGAAACTTGAAAATGTTCAAACTTGTTCGAAACTTGAAAATGTTCAAACTTGTTCGAAATATGAAAATATTCAAACTACTTGAAACTTGAAAATGTTCAAACTTGTTCGAAATATGAAAATATTCAAACTACTTGAAACTTGAAAACGCTCAAACTTATTTGAAATTTGAAAATGTTCAAACTTACTTGAAACTTGAAAACGCTCAAACTTACTTGAAATTTGCAAATGTTCAAACTTATTTGAAACTTGAAAACGCTCGACCTTACTTGAGATTTAAAAATGTTCAAACTTACTCGAAATTTGAAAATGTTCCAGCTTATTTGAAATTTGAAAATGTTCAAGCTTATTCGATATTCGAAAATTTTCAGATTCATTTGAAATTTAAAAATTTGCTTCGATATTGTTTGATATTGTACAAAGAAATATAACATAGCTAAACTTAAATAATCACAATTACATGAACTTAAATCATAGAAGAAAAATGTTTCTTTTCTACCAAGAAGTCTCTGCACCTAACTTTCTCTTAAATTCACTTCATTTCTTCCAAATTATCAACAAATACATATTTAGAGTAGTTCGATTATTCAAACGTATCATCTAATTATAATGCCAATTTAAAAGCAAAAATTTCATAGAAACAGTATTAAAAAATGTTTTTCTATTCTAATTGCTAAACCGTATTGAAAAATAATGTTGCTTTATATACGAATAAAAAATCGCTGAAGAAATCGTGCGCTCTATTAAATGCGTGCATTATTACCAGCAAGCATGATTGCCTATCAGATTGAGTGTTGGTATAAGTGGTTTTGTATTTCTAGTTAATTTAGCTTGACAGTATGCAGTAGAATCGATTACATCAGTGTTTCTCATAGTGATCGTTAGACAATGAGAATTGTTCTATTACAACGCAATTTGATTTCTTTCGCCATATATATCACATGCTTTCAATTTAACGAACTTGGATAATTTAGTAATTAATAAACTTCACTGCTGACGATTAAGATAATTAACTACGATAATGTTCCCCCTTTTTTCTTTTCTTTCTTTTTTTTTTTTCCTTTTTTTCTTTTCTTTATCGCATGATAATCTCAAACAATCTGATGGAATAATTCATAACAAGACAAATTTGAGAACACTTTTTCGAGTAATGGCACACCAATTAAGTGTAGCTTGTTAGATCTTGTCGTATTAAATCAGCATATTAGACCCTGTCTTTGTAAGCATACGTATCACGGTTCGATGATCCCGCTATGAGAAATTAAAAGGATCGTATAGAAAATACATACTTTCCAGCTGCATTGTCGTAATTACTTTTCGAGAGAAAATTCCATGCAATTGATTTCATAAACGCATTGTAAAACACGTGTAAAACGTCTGAGACTTCCAAGCAGATGTGCATTGCAGAAGCTGTAGAAAATAATTTCGTTTGCAGCTAATCTTACACGTGAAAATCTCCCAAGCTTATACGAACTTATAGAGTATATTATATTTTATTTGTAATAATAGATACGTAGAAATTGTTAAATTATATTGTTCTATATCGTTTCAAATGTTAAGCGACAATTAATTATTCAGCTTTATCAGAGACATGCACGTAACGTATTGGATGACTGAGGATCGTAGTGGTGTAAGTGAATTCACTGGTTTCTTCGTAAAATAGCGTGCAACGTTCATTGTTACCAGAAATTTATCGTACGTTCTCAGAGCACGAAAACGTATCGTGGAAGAAAGTAAAACTGTAACATCGTTAATTACGAGGAGACGATGTTTGTAGGATTTGAAATGCTAAATTCTAATTGTCAGAATCTCTTGACTTACACTGCCATGATTTTTAACGCTCCAATGATACGCGCGTCTGTGATAGGGAAAGCAAATTGCTATAAATAAGGTGTACAGTAAGTTAGAGGTAAAATTTTCGGATTTCTTACAATTCAATTGGTTGTTTAATATAAATGTTAAGTACAACTGTTAAAAGTGATTTGATCGAGTGATAAGAGTAAAATATAATTACGAAATTAACTGTATTGTAGAGGTATGCAGTGGAGCTGAACTGCCAGAAGTTGAGATCATCAGTTTGCTAGAAGAACAGATACCTCGATACCGCCTGCGAGCCGATACTCTCACTCAATTTCAAGGTAAATATGAACACATTATATATAAATATAATTCATAGCACATAAATATAATTTATCATATTAAATGTAAATATAAGTACATAAAGAAAAATGGAAGTACAATCCAGTATCCTAATTTAGTCAGCAGATGAGTAAATCTGTTTTTATCATTATCATTCTGTATTTCAAAATCATCAAAATGAGAAAGGACACGGTATAAAGCAAATGTAATGCATCCTTTGAATTATTATAAATTATTGAATTAATTAAATTCAAATCAAAATTGAATGTGATTTAATTAAATGAATTTAATTATTTGTGGATTCTACATCTTCTTTACTGGTGAAACAAATTTTGTTAATATTGGCTTCAATGGAAAGTTCGTCTCGTTTTTACGGCTAAACTGTAGGACGTGTTTTCTCTTTTACGTCTACCGTTTTCGATGTCTTCTCGTCATCCTTTTGATAACTTCGCTATTCTATTGGCGTCGAATCGCTTAGTCTTCCGAGAAAAAGAATAGTTCCAATTTGTTTTTCCAGTCTTCCAAAGAACACGAGTTCTTATTTTGCGAAGGTTGTTTTGTAACGAGCGGGTAAGTGATAATTTGAGCGTGCAAAATCGCGAGAATATGGTAGATGGCGCAGAACATCCCATTCGAGTTGTATCAATATTTGTCGTGTGACGTTTGACACATATAGTTTCCCGTTGCCTCGGCGAAGCATGTTTCAATTCGTGCCAGGCCATCAAAAATCAAGGGCTTTGGAAAATGTTTGTTTTACACTGTACAGTTGACTATCAATTAATCATCAATATCGAGTTGAATCAATTGAATGGTAATTAAAAGCTATTGCTTAAACTTTTAAATTGTCTTGATGAACTATGTTTGAATTGATAACAGGCCAACAAAGAAAAGACATTGGAAAATGTTCGTTTAACATTCAACAGTTGATTATCAATTAATCATCAATATCGGGTAAATCAATTGAATTGTGGTTAAAAGCTGTTGCTTAAACTTTTGCATTCTCTTGATGAACTATATTTGAACTGGTGCCTGGTCAACGAAAAAAAGACATCGGAAAATGTTTGTTTAACATTCAACAGTTGACTATCAATTAATCATCAATATCGGGTTAAATTAATTAAATTGTGGTTAAAAGCTATTGGTTGAAATATTGCATTCTCTTGATGAACTATGTTTGAACTGGTGCCTGGCCAACAAAACCAAAAAAAGATATCGGAAAAATGTTTATTTAATATTCAACAGTTGACTATCAATTAATCATCAATATCGGGTAAATCAATTGACTTGTAATTAAAAGCTGTTGCTTAAACTCTTGCATTGTCTTAATAAACTATGTTTGAATCAGTGGCAGGCCATCAAAAAACAAGGACTTCGGAAAATGTTTGTTTTACACTGTACAGTTGACTATCAATTAATCATCAATATCGAGGTAAATTAATTAAATTGTGGTTAAAAGCTGTTGGTTGAACTATTGCATTCTCTTGATGAACTATGTTTGAACTGGTGCCTGACCAACAAAAAAAAGACATCGGATAATGTTTGTTTAACATACAACAGTTGATTATCAATTAATCATCAATATCGAGTGTAATCAATTGAATTGTAATTAAGAGCTATTGCTTAAACTTTTACATTGTCTTGATGAACTATGTTTGAACTGGGGCCTGGCCAACAAAAAAAAGACATTGGAAAATGGTTGTTTAACATTCAACAGTTGACTATCAATTAACCATCAATATCGGGTTAAATCAATTGACTTGTAATTAAAAGCTGTTGCTTAAACTTTTACATTGTCTTGATGAACTATGTTTAAATTGATGACAGGCCAACAAAAAAAAGACTTCAGAAAATGTTTGTTTAACATTCAACAGTTGATTATCAATTAATCATCAATATCGAGTGTAATCAATTGAATTGTAATTAAGAGCTATTGCTTAAACTTTTACATTGTCTTGATGAACTATGTTTGAACTGGGGCCTGGCCAACAGAAAAAAGACATTGGAAAATGTTTGTTTAACATTCAACAGTTGACTATCAATTAATCATCAATATCGGGTAAATCAATTGACTTGTAATTAAAAGCTGTTGCTTAAACTCTTGCATTGTCTTAATGAACTATGTTTGAATCAATGGCAGGCCATCAAAAATCAAGGACTTCGGAAAATGTTTGTTTTGCACTGTACAGTTGACTATCAATTAATCATCAATATCGGGTTAAATTAATTCAATTGTAATTAAAAGCTATTGCTTAAACTTTTTAATTGTCTTAATGAACTATGTTTGAATCAATGGCAGGCCATCAAAAAACAAGGACTTCGGAAAATGTTTGTTTTACACTGTACAGTTGACTATCAATTAATCATCAATATCGAGGTAAATTAATTAAATTGTGGTTAAAAGCTATTGGTTGAACTATTGCGTTCTCTTGATGAACTATGTTTGAACTGGTGCCTGGTCAACAAAACCAAAAAAAGATATCGGAAAAATGTTTAATATTCAACAGTTGACTATCAATTAATCATCAATATCGGGTTAAATTAATTAAATTGTAATTAAAAGCTATTGCTTAAACTTTTGCATTGTCTTGATGAACTATGTTTGAATTGATGACAGGGCAACAAAAAAAGACATCGGAAAATGTTTGTTTTACACTCAACACTGTTAATTAATCAATACTAGTTTCTACCAATCTTATTGAGGTTGATAGCTGTTGTTCAAACTGAGGTCCATCTCGCTACGAAAAACGGAACGAACTTTCTGTTCAAGCCAATACATTTCACTGCTTTGAATTATATTCTGTTTGTGTCTCAAACCATCCACGGTTCCTCTCTCCAACGCTATAAACAATTTAAAACAAGAAGGCGTCGTCTTCTGCTTTCACTGTGATCTTCTTTTTCTCAACACGAAGACTTATTCGACTTATCAGTCAACGAAGATATTTATCAAAATTCCGAAACTTTTTCTCACAATACATATCTAGATACTGGTATTTCTTTATTGCTGATTTACCACAATTACTATAAAACAACACAGCATAGGTATTTATTTTTCATATGGATTAATGTTTTCCTACTTGTCGGAACATCTGAGTAATTTTTAATTACACGTTTCTGTTTTTCACGTCATTAATTATCAATCTTCTAAGGTCATAGATTTCTGCAACTTTTCCGGCACTTCCACGCCTTTTTCTAATTTCTCATGTATCTCTTCTTTCCTTTCCACGCTTCTTACCACACGTTTCCTCTTTGATGTCATTAGACACGAGATATTAACGCGTACAACATTACCTTCGTATCAAAGTAATAGGAAAGTAATATGAAGTTACAGAAGACACACGTAAGTGTCCTTTGCCACACAAGCGAAAAATTTTTGGGTAGTGGAATGTTCGAATTCGAATAGAACATTCGACTAATGCAGGTTCCAATGTAATACAAGAGAAGTATCATACGGGGTGGCCTGTATCTTTTCGTACAAATTTCTCCACTGTGTTTTATCCCATTCGCAACCGCCGCAGTGTCGAACTGACTCAAACTGCATACAGTGGATGAACGTAACGTGTCAAGTCGCTCGGTGTGTTTCACAAGACGTGTGCTATTTCTGCATCCGCCTCGAGTGTCTAATTATTTTGTCACGAGCCCTCGTTCATCATTTAGTGATAGTATATTAATTTCTTCCAATCTTTCCATTTCTATTTCTTGAAATATTTATTCTATTTAACACTCCCTCGTGTCCTTCGATTCCACGCCATACGATCTCCACTGATATCCACTTTTCATTTTTTCATTTTTGACGCCACAGTGTCCGTCACAAGATTCTCTTCACTTGCTTCAACAATTCCACTTTCTGTTCTATTTTCACTGAATGTGACCCATTGAATATGACAGATTACGTACGGTCAGGTTGCATGTGTATGTTCCTCTGATACAGCTACATCGTCAGGTTCGCTGTTGTCGTTATAAGAAACAGGTCATGCAATTAAAGCCGCGATGAAAATATGTCAGAGTGAAGATTTAGTACTAGCAGCATGTGACCGGTCAAAATATTAGGTTAAGTAAAAAGTTCTGAGCGTTTTTCGCTAGATGTCTTTAGTGAGCCATATCTCACGATGTGCACATCGCATCGAGTCATAGTATACACCGATTTCAAGGTGATATTACGCATCAAAAAGGTTCTTTGTCAGTTTTGTGTTCGGTGAAGCCAGTTGTGTGTTACAGCGTTCGAAAATGGAGATAAAAAAAGAGAAAATTCGATACATTCTTCAGTACCACTACGACCAAGGTGAAAAGGCGGAGCAGGCGGCCAAAAAAATTTGTGCTGTTTATGGACCCAGTACAGTATCGAATGCAACAGCAAAGCGGTGGTTCCAACGATTCCGTTCTGGTAATATGGACGTCGAAGATGAGGCACGCTCTGGTAGGCCAATCGTCGAAAATGTGGATAAAATCATGGAAATCGTCGAGTCGGACCGGCATGTGAGCACTTATTCCATTGCCCAGGAACTGAAGATTAGCCAGAAAACCGTTTGGAACCATTTGCATAAGGCTGGTCTCAAGAAGAAGCTCGACGTATGGGTGCCACATGAATTGACGCAAAAGAACCTTTTGGACCGAATTGATGCCTGCGATTCTTTGTTGAGACGTAACGAAATCGACCCATTTTTGAAGCGGATGGTGACTGGCGATGAAAAATGGGTCACATACGAGAACAACAGCCGAAAAAGATCGTGGTCCAATCGCGGTGGGCCGGCCCAAACGATCGCCAAGCGTGGATTAACGGCCAAGAAGGTTTTATTGTGTGTTTGGTGGGATTGGAAGGGAATCATCCATTATGAGCTGCTCCCATCGGGGCAAACACTTAATTCGGACCTCTATTGTCAACAACTGACCAGACTGAAGCAGGCGATCGACCAGAAGCGGCCAGAATTGGCCAATAGGAAAGGTGTTGTGTTCCATCAAGACAACGCCAGGCCGCACACATCTTTAACGACGCGTCAGAAGCTCCGAGAGCTTGGCTGGGAGGTTCTATCGCATCCGCCGTACAGTCCAGACCTGGCACCAAGCGATTATCACCTTTTTAAGTTTTTGCAAAATTTTCTTGATGGTACAAAACTGGCCTCAAGAGAGGCTTGTGAAAATGAGCTGGTCAAGTTTTTTACCAATAGGGACGAGGACTTCTTCAACCGCGGAATTATGAAATTGCCTTCAAAATGGACAAAAGTAATCGAACAAAACGGCGCATATTTAATCTAAATCGAATAATCTTGACTATGTTAATTTCATCGTCGAAATAAAGCGAAAAAGCGCTCAGAACTTTTTACTTCACCTAATATCTCACTCGAAGCTTGACGTACTGCTACGTCGTCGGTGACAACCACCTAATTTGATTTTGACGTAGCGGTACGTCATCGGTTGCGAATCGATTAACCGTTTGAGTTCCAAGCAGCGCTGATCAGATTTTGTGTGGAAAAGTCCCAGTACGTTTGAACGCTACGGACGACTGACGGTGTTTCGTATTTCGTTGTTATCTTCTCGTTATAACGGATCTCACTGTGGATTTTTTAAAAAAATTTTTATTCTATATTTTCGACTTCTTTTTTCGCGTAGAATCACCCCCTTTCCGCTTGTATCACCAGTTACCAACCACCCTGTATAATAACGTAGATGTATCTCATAAAATAACAAACTTTTTTCCTGGAACTCAAACGGTTAACGCGTTGAATGCCACGTGGCTCACCGGTGGCCCACGCACCAAGATTAGTGGAAATACATAATTTGAACAAATGTCAATAGTTATAAATGTTGTACTATTACCATCGTTACTACAATGGTGTGACGAAATCAATGCAGTATAAAACATATAAAAATAGTTTTATTTATACATGAAATATAGATCTATCATGTGCGCCCCCCATCAATGGCTGTCGAACATGGAAAACCCCGCTTTTTCCGTGTTTTACCTTAATGAACAATAACTCTAAGCAACGTTTCCACTTGAAAGATCTTTGATGGCAATTAAGAGCCTTGAAAGTAAAGTAACAAATGCTAAATCTTGTGACGGTCGTTTGGGATTATTGCAGGTCCGAATAAGTATGACCGAGGGATGGATTATGGTTTGTGGTAGGTCTCGGGACGAAGCAACATAGAACAATTATTTAGCAACGCGAAGAAACAATATGAGACAATTGATAATCGCAAAAAATAAGTGAATCGAGCGAAATTGCACTACAGCCCGATGGGGGTCACCGGTGACCCCAGTGAAATAAATTCATCAGTGATGATTATACACCGTAACGTATCTCTTGTAGGTAGTATTTCAACATTATATGTATCGCAAAATAAAAAATTCGTCGTGGAACCACGGCCAAACCTTGTATTGGGCTGGCAACTAAGTGATTGCGGATTTTATCATTAGGTAGTATTGACAAAATCCGCAATCACTTAGTTGCCAACCGAATAAAACTGGCGTGGCATTCGAGCGTCCAGACGATCGATATTATCGTCAGCATTTCAGTTTTTCCAGATCGTCGTGCGTAAGAAACCCTATACACTCTCTAGACGATCAATTTACAGAGTGCGACAGAACATGTGGCATCCACTTCGGGAGCTGATCGTGCGTCGAAAAGCAAGCAACGTAGTTCGTATAAACTCGTGTTCTGTCGGTCTTCGTTTATGAGATGTTACGAATTTTCTATTCTGATGTTGTGTCATCTAATTAGATTCACAGAAGATGCTTGAAATGACCACTTTGCATTTCAAGGTAAAACTGTGTATGTCTTGTCATGCATCCGGCTGCACTCTGTACGGTTGCTGGTGTTCACCGATTTTGTCGAAGAACTTGCTCTATTCTCAGCCTCAGTATTTCATCATTTTCCATAGGTTAATTATCATATAGGTTTACAAACGTCGTTGTATCCCATAAACGAAGACAGATGGAGCACATGTTTACAGGAACTTCCTCCATTGATTTTAAATATCAAAGAGAGCCCCACATTTTCTGTCACACTCTGTATATTGTCGGTACAATGTGTGGAACCTCCAGTATTGAGAATAATATTGGCAATAATATATTGATCGTCTGAATTTACGTAAATAAACTCGATGAAAACAAAAGTAAAACAAATCCAACAAAAAGCCCATACGTACTTCATGTATTATTCACAAGTTTCGTATAAGATCGATGGAATAACGTAAAAGTTGGCACGGCGTTATTCCTTGTGGAAAAACAGGGGGGGGGGGAAATGTAGCGTAGAAATTTTTCTTCTCTGTTTAGTTTCGCAGGAAATCGAGTTTGAAAATTTATGAAGTAGACCGGAACATGGCTAATTTCGGATAAGCTAGAACCAAATAATCGACCGCAGGTCGTTGCACGTGCGAAAATAAATCGAAAATGTGGAATAAAATTTTCCTGTTTGTGGTTTCGTTCTACTTTCAAGGAAACTGGTGTATCTACAAATTTATTTTTCTCTGAAACGAAGCGTCCTGTGAACAAATTTCATTTCACGTTTTCCACTTGTTTTCACACGTAGAATGACCTTCTGTCGATTATCGAGACCTGCGCATGATCGAGTATACTTGACAAATTCTCGAACTCGATTTTCTCGTAAACTAACCCGAGAGTGAAAAATTCTGTGGCACATTTTTGTCGTATTTTTCCACGAGGAATCACGTCGTGCTGCGATTTCACATGTTGTTCGATCTAACCCTGTATGTACGTTCTCACGTTTCCATTTCAAAGCGTCGCGTGACCTTATCGATAGGAAACATGTTACCGACATAGTAAAATGTTAAATACATCGCAAAATACCTTGTACCGACGTAGGTACATTTTAGTACACGGGTCTATCGAGTCTGTCGTGGATTAAATTTCGTTGGAATTTTTTCGAATTTCTGCTATTGCAGTGTCGATTTTCCTAATTAACTCATTGTCATACACGTGTATACTATTAAGAATATTAGTATTATTAATGTAGTATTAATATTGATACAATATTAGTATTATTTTCTCCCTTATTTTATTATACTTTATATTTTCTTAATGAAGCATTTTTACGAACATTTTATCACGAGACCTTTTCATCGTATTTCTACGTACAGAGCGCGCTGATAGAGTCTACCATATACAGCAAAATTATAGGACACTCTGCTCGCTGAAACAAATACACGTTGTAGATGTCATTATCAACAACTATACGTGTTAGTAGTGTAATTTACTTTTGAAACTTTATGATGGCGCATAAGCTGAACTTAATTATTACAAAGTCTTCGTCAAAGATAAAATAGGCAATTCTATTACAAAGGCCATGTAAACTATATTATTTCGATAACAAGATCGACGACGTCGGTGTATAGAAAAATATATAAAATGCATTCTGCCAGGAATTTTCTAGTTCTCACTGTTATTAGTGTGTTTGTAAAAACGTACACTCGTAAGCATCAAATCTATTACATTATAACACTTGCAAATCGTCTTTCAGACTTGTATATCAATCTAATTTAGTCAGCCTATTTTTACACGGCGTTAATTACTTCGTTTACGCGTAAATTCTGTAAATTGAGGTTAAACTTGCAATTTTATTATATTGGCTTGTCCCGAATGTTTCGTTCGTTTTATCAGGAAATAATGGATGCACTACATTTTTCGTTTCGTATTGTTTCATTGAATTATGTGTGATCCATATTGTTCCAATAGAATATTCGATAAAATAATAATAGAAAATCAAATAATATAAATAAAAATAATATTACATATAATATGATGTAATTATATTACAATATAATAATATAAAGCAGAAAATTTAGTGCATCTATTATTTCTCTATAAAACGAGAGAATCTTTTGGGACAACCTAATACACAAAATATACGTGTTTACAATAAATTTAATTTACAATAAATTTAATAAATTATACATGTTTACAAAAGTGACGAGAAACATCAGCAGTACAAAGAAATAATTACCATTGTCATTTCACTCGAATGTGTTTCATTGTTACGAGTAGTATTATTGTGATACCCTATTTAGAATAAATGATTTTTATTCGCGAAGTAATACGAAAATTTGTTATGACAACGCGAAAAAATATTTTTTCGTTTAATTTAACACAATCTGTAATATTCCGACTTGTAACCTTACGTAATGGCTGTTACGTAAGTAACGTTGGCTGCTAATGATCCAAATGTTTTGATGCAACCAAAGAATCTAAATAATAACAAAATATTTTTATTATACGCACGTGTATGAGTATGCGTGTGTTTTTTACCTCTCTCGTTTACTACAATTAGATTTTTATGCATTTATAAAAAACTTGAAAGTGTATAATGTGAAAAGATGTACAGGATGTCTCATTTTCATCGAGCCGAACATCTCTCAAACTGTGTATTATCCGAAAAAGTGACCCATTAGTGAATAAAACACGTCGCGTTTCAAATGGCACGTCTTGTGATGGCCACCAGATTTGCCTAGACGCTCTCGAGATCTGCAAGTGATCTTTGTTTCTGTGAATGGAACTGTACATTTTTTTATACGCCATCCTATGCAGTTTTTAATTCTCTAGAAGAAAGTATTAAGGTACTTGTATCTGAAAATGCTTGGTTTAAAAGATATCTCAACGTTAAGTTTGTCAAGTTGTGGGTGTACGATGAGCTTCACAAGATTAAAGTTACAATATCTTTTGAACCGGTCGTTTCTCCACCCAAGTACCTCGATACTTTTTTGTAGAGAACTAAAAAATACACCGAATGGTTATAAAAAAATGTATAGTTGTATTTAAAAAAAAGCGAAGGTTACCATGAAACGTCGAAGGTGCGTCCACCCACATAAGAATTGTGGCTATCACAAAATAGCCTACTGGAAACAAAATAAGCTTTATTCGAGACATTTTTTCGAATAATGTGTAGCTTGGGAGATATTTGCGTGAATCGATAAAGATAAGGCAATTTGCATTAAAATATTCGAAGTAGATTTTTTTCTATAATAAATACTTGGTAACTAAATCAATTTTCTACCTAGGTTCTACTTTCTCGATTATGTTCTCAAACATGTGAATTTGTATAAAATTGTCTAATTGTAATTGCTATTTTCTTTTTCTTGTCGCCAAATATATTTAAGCGTTACAGGTAGTTATTTTATAAATATTCGTATGACTGATGTTATTTATTGTTTATAGGATACGAGAACGCGGATTGGTTCATCCCTTCACCGGCCCTAAAATCAATAGACGTTGACTTAAAATTGTCACCGGAGCAAATCCGGGAGACTCTCAATTATTTCAGTAAGTAATTGTTTATATCAATTCTTTTATCACTGTCTTTCCTGCTTCTCTAAACGTTAGGCAAATCGCTTTATATTGGTAAGTTACATCGTTTCTTATACAGGGTGGTCCACCTGACTTTATCACCTGGAATATATCGCTCGATTTTGATAATATTAAGAAAAAAAATGTTTCAGGTACAAGTTGAATGCTTTCGAGGGGAACGTAATTTGGTATGATTAGCTTTATCCTATGTGAACGCGTAGAGGACATATGAAGGTCACCGATGTTCCTTCCTTTTTCTTCTTTCTTTTTCTTCATGGAATCATGAATTTCTCAATACATTAATTCAGCACTTTTCAAACCTCCCATTCGCAACTCCATTTTGCCAGGAAATATTTCACGCCACCCCAGTTATACAGGGTGTCCCACCTAACTCTGTCATCCTTAATTACACCCTTATTTGCGATGATACAGAAAAATGTCTCAGGCAAAACTTGTTTGGTATCGAGTGCTTTTATTTATTTAACCTTGCGACGATCTTGAAGCGTCCTGTAAGGACGACGTTAAATCTTTAAACTCTGTCTTTTATTACGTGTGCTCTTAGCCGACGTTCAGACGTTTTCAAAACACTACAAACTCGTGTGTTTCGCGCTATCCAACACTATCGGGATGCGGACTCTAACATGTTTATAGTACTGAATTGTTATATTATTAAATAAATCCTACTTTTTTCAATTAATATACGTTAAATTTTCAACCAAATGGCAATTTTTTCTAGTTACGAACTACATTTTTGCTGGTGTGCACCGTCTGATGAAACATTCAAGTGTGAGCCACCGGTGGTGCGCGCCGCCTGGTGGGAGACTCAAGCGTGAGCCACCGGTGGCACACGCCGGCGTGAACGTGCTAAAATTCAATGCGCCACACGCATTAACGTTACCTGGTGTACGCTACGATCACGCATAAAAAAAACACAAGATTGCAGTTTTGTAACGTGTCCAAAATAGTCAATTCATTTCGGGCAGTCACTTTCAGCTAATTTCCTAGCATCGAATTTCTTGTATGTCGAAGTTAAAGGTTTATATCTCGATAGCAGATGCTGCGGAGGACACAAGTTTGCGCCTTTTGCAACACGTTTAAATATCAAGTACGAGAGTACCTAATGAAAAATAAATTTTTATGCCACCTTTGCTATACGACTCAAGGTCATCGTAAGGTCAGATAGACAAAAGCACAGTACCATGCAACTTTCGTCCGAAACATTCTCTTGTATCGTCGCAAATAAACGAGTAATTAAGTGTAACAGGGTGAGGTAAGACAACCTATATACATAAAAAGGTACATAACTTAAATATACAGAATGGACGATATATAACTGACTGATTCTCATTGACGATAACTTCTAAACGAAGTAAAAGACAACAGCTTTTTTTAATACGAGTCATTTATTAATTAAATAATTAGAGAAGTTTAATTCTAAACGATTCTTTGTTACATTTATAATTAGACTATAATTATACATTATATATTATAATTATATATTAATATTAGAGCAAAATTAAATTTGCATATCGGCGAGACAGATGTGCTTGTTTATTTTTGCATAAAGAATTAAATTCTGGCTGAATATCTGATATAACAAAGTACGTTCAATGTTTTTCAGAATTAATCGATATTTTCATTTTGCAATCGTCAACGATGATGTTCTCCTTTTGCAGTAGATACATAGCATAAAATAGTGATAAGTGTGTGTTTAAGGACATTTTATAAATTATTGGAACTTCTGTATTCATTCCAAGCAAAAATTCATTCAAACTGTTTTTTAAAAGAATGCTGTTGTATATCTATGTCGATTAATCGCTTGATCATTCGGTGACAGATGATTGACACTTTTTAGTTCACCGATGTGTGACAGTTATAAAAGTTTCACGACCTCGTAACTCTGTTACACGATCCTATATAGGATTACGACTCATAGTTTAAGAAGCCCTGCAGCAATCGATCCATCTTGTCGTCCCCGATAAAAAAGTAAATTAGCCAAACCTGCAATACCATATCGTATTTCGAATGTTATTCTTGGAAAATAAATCACAACAGAGAAAGCTTTCTACGGTTATTCGTATATTTACACTCAATTTAAGGCTACTTTATACTCATTACGCTATGAACAAGTTTCTCTCCCGAACTAACCTTAAAAAGGACAGAAATTATATCTAATATGGAACACGTACCCAAAGATGTAATACCGACACGAGGTACCACAGTTTCATGGAAAACAAACAAAGAATAGTTCTATTCTCGTCCTACTTTATTCTTTTTTGATAATAAAATCACATTTTAAAAGAACCACATTAAGAAATAGATGCTTACAGTAGTCGTAAATGCAAGTATCAAACTGGACTGCAGCACAGCAGCTTCTTGTCCACTTGAAAGTAGTTTGCTGCTTTCAGATACCCCATTTTCTTTTCTCCAATGATTTTTATGGCTCGAGCCACCTTCTTCTCATGACTTTCTTTCGTGTTGATTTTTCCTAATGCTGCAGCAGAGCATCCTCTAGATGTTCCTCTAAATAAAATAACTTAGAAAGAAAGCGATGCAAATATGGAATATTGCGTAATTGCGCCACTACTGGGGTGGCCATATTTGGAACTGCACGAAGTTGAAAACACGATATTCAGCTTGTACTTACTTCAGTTCGTATGTGAGCAGCAACGAGAAGCACAAATAAGTATGGTAAAATAATAAGAAATACGAAAAGGAAAAAAGGAAGAAACACGTCAAATTTAAACAGCGTTGAAAGTTTTCGAACATCGACAAGGTAAAACGATCATGCTACGACGTTATACGTTCGCTCGACCGATGAACCACAATGCGTACGATAACAAAGTGATTGAGTGAGATCATCTGTAGGCGTTCGAGAGATATTCATTTGGGAGATTTTTAAAAATACCATTATAGTTACATATTAGGTATAATTTTGCGTAGTATTTAATACATCTATAATATTTTATAGTATATATATTGTTATATCGAAAAAATATCAATTTTTTAAAAATAGCAGACAGTTAAAAATTTAATTTGTGAAAATTTGGCAACGAGAGACTATCTTTGTCTGTCATACGTTAAGTATGACAAATTGAAGTAAAAATATCTACTGAACTAATAAATAATACAATGCTAAATAAATATAATATATATTAAATAATAGTAAATAAATAATAAATAATACTATAATGGTAACTAACAAATAAGATAGTTTTTCGACATAAATAGTACTTTTTTGGAAATAATGTCTAGCTGGATCGACTAACGTTTTAAGAACACACGTGATCCCATTGAAGAAAGCATCGGTGACCTTCGTATGTCCTCTACGCATTCATCTACCAAAAGTCTAATCGCTGCAAATTATATTCCCCTCGAAATCGTTCAACTTATACGTAAAATAATTTTTAAATATCGTGAAAAACAAGCAAGGTGTTACAGATGACGAAGTTACAACTGGACCACTCTGTATATGGCACTTACCGATGTCACACGGTGATGGCGATTTTTTATTTTTAAGAAATTGAAGAATTTTCTAAGAAAATGAGGTACATAGCACCTTTTAAAGCAGCACTTTTCAAGAGCTACATAACAATGGGTTTTTAACCGAAAAAGACCTGAGAAAGTAAAATTGTGCGCACTATTTCTCTCAGAATTCTCTCGCAGCTGTGCAAAACTGTGCAGCAAACTGTGCGTCAACTCTCGATCCTCAAATATTTCGCCCTCGAATTTCGCACAGGAAATTGCAGATTATTTATCGCCTTCGTAAATCATGTTTAGAACTTATTGTTAGTTAGCGTTTTTTTTTTTTTTTTATTTCATCGATAAGCTAGCAATTTCATCGATAAAATTCTACCTTTATCTTTCGCTCGTTATCGTTAATTCGCGATAATGCTCCTTGGACGTCGTCATTAGCGACTGATTTCTCTCCTCGAACATCTTATTTTCGCTAGTTTTGGTTTCGTACGTACGGCCGAATTACTCAAAGAATTCGCTGTTTCGAGTGTTTATCGGGAAATGTGCGATGTTCGAACCCCCTCTCAGCTTATCTCTCAGCTTTGCGGATTTTGTAGCTTGCTTCATTCCTATATTTAATCTTTGCTTCGCTACATTTCAAAATTAAAGATTATTTTAATTCCTTTCATTCACTAAGACCGCCGTTTCCTTGAAATACATACGTATACACATTTGAATGAAAACAGTCGATGTAGATACATATTTAATAACTCATATGCAAAGATATTTCCATGTTATTTTCAAACGTAACTAGAAGGTAAATAATTACCTATATCATAAGAAGATTGTGAGAGATTTAAAGCGTAATGAATCATTTATTGCTACAGATGTACACGAGGAATTATGGTCGTACGTTTCTAGCATTATACACGTGCAGTTTTATCAATAAGTTGGTATCTCAATTTTATTCATAAATCGTTATCTAAATACTTTTATCAAATCAACTTTTCACAAGTTTTATACGTTCTTTGCGATCACTCAAATATCTCTATTTAGATATACGAGAGTAGTATATTACACAGCTTATTAGGTGTTTCTAAGAATTAGAACAAGCTATAGCGTTGAAACGTAGAAGATAGAAAAAATTTGTATTAGGAAAAATTACACGTGTTTGTGAAAGTGAGGCGTATCAAAGATTTCAAGGTCATCTGTATTTTTTTTTTTTTCAATGGAACATATCTTTTTTATACATCGTTCGATGTGTTTTTTCATTCTCTGGAAAAAAGTATTGAGGTACTTGGGGTACTTGATATATCAAATTTGGTGAAATTAGAATTGAGATATCTTTCAAATTTGTATCATTCATCGATCCAAGTACGTTAATACTTTCTGAAAACTAAGAAATGCATCGAATGGTTTATAAAAAATTACAGAGACTCGTTTGAAAAAAGTGTGCAACGCGCTTCGCAATTGCACCGGTGTATATGCGAGAAAAACTGGCACGGTAGTATGATAGAGCGTGTTAAACAGTGCAAACTTTTACTCTACGACTTTTCTCTATCTTCATTTACGACGGAGTTATAGCCTGTTCCAGTTATTATTATTATTAAAATACCCTGTATACTAATATTTTGTTTTGCAATCTAAGATTCGCGTGATACATTAATTTTGCTAAAAGGATAGTTACAACAAAAATGCTTTGGGTAGATACTTCTAAATACATTTGTTCTTTATTTAAAATATCGTTTTACGTCTCCGTGATAACAAGTCACATGCAATTAGGCGCTCTTTTGTCGGATATCCAATCGTAAGAGCCGCCCGGAAGAGTGCTCGACCAATCAGAGCGCTCGACCCGGCAGTGCTGCTGGAAATTCTATATGATGAACTTTAGTCGCCGCTCGTCCTCCACGTTGGAAGGACGTTGTGCGCGTCTATTTTCCGTCGATATTGTATTCACAAGAACTCGTCTAATCTTTTGGCAAACTGACGTACTCCTTTCAGTTAGTGTTTATCAAAGAAAAGTGGTCTAGTGCAGTGAACTAAATCTTAAGATGTGGCAATTATAAGTGAAGTGTTGATATGGTGAACTTTTATTTCACATATTTTTTCCTAACTCTCTGTGATGTACATACGCATAACGTTTTATATAATCTTGGACGAAAATTTCATTCACACGATGAATGATTCGTAGCTATTTCTCGTGAATTAATGCCACAGTGAAAATTCGACAGTTCGCTCATTTATAATTTTCGCAATATAATCGGGATTAAAATTTGATCTAATATTTTATTATGTGTTTCATGTATTGTTTCGTATGCGAAGCCTGACACTAATCGGAATGCAGTGCAGCTTACTGCAGTATTTACATATCATATATTCATTTACTGCTTTTAAGAAAGTGATTGCTAATATCGAACACCGGAACAATAAACGTTACGTTTCCGTAATAAACATGCTTTGTCATAAAATTCTTACTTAGAATTTCTAATTTAATACTCTGTGTGAGAAATAAGTAAAACTGTAGAATATTTCTTTTATTTAAATTGGTTAGTTTAAAGTTAGTCAATGTCTAATAGATTGGAATGTTTAGAAATCTACTGCCCTTTCGATCAGGTTAGGTTAAAATGATTCTTAGAAAATAATTTCTTTGCTTGATTGTTGAGATAGATTAATTTGCACCTTATTTATAGCAAATTAATTGATGTTTTGTAAAACAGTAAAGATATTCATTCCAAAAGTTAATTTTATAATTATTAAAAGATACTTGAAAATGTAGATATGCCTTTCATCAAAGCATGCGTATTCGGATGAAGTGAGGTTAGGTTTGAAGAATAACATATTTTCTTCAAGTTTCACGACAAAAATTAAAAAGATTCGCATGAGATACATTTATATTTACGAATATCGTTAGTTATAATGGGATTGGGTTAAATTAAATTGAAACTCGCATCGATTAGATTTTAAATATGTACTGCTTTTCAGGTTATACACTAACTTCACGATACTCTATCGTGCTATGTACTGTTAAAATAATGCTTTATATCTTTCGTTATTTAACATTATCCAAATGTGATATAACTTTTGCATATCGTTATTACATAACTGTATAACATCGTTTTATCTTTATAAACATGTCGTTGATAACGTGATAAATTTCAAAGATCCTTGCTGTTAACAGCAATCGAAGATTGTTTGTTGTATAAAATTTGACAGAAATATATGAATTTATTCTGGATTCATTGTTTAGTGTCAAATATGTACACGATTATTATATGTATATTGGTATGCAATTAATAGAGATGTGCATATTGTGGTTGTTATTGTACAAACAATTTGAGAACAGTGACTAACCGACGTTAATGAGATTAACGGGAATCATTTCATTTCGCAAGTAAATGTGATAAAAGTTAAATGCAATTTTTTGATTCCTTGTTATCGTAAAAAGAAACCTACGCTATTGCTATTCGTCCAACAAATTAATCGTCCAAAGAATATAACAATAATAATTTTATCTGTACTTTAGGCCTATTACAGCCTATTACAAGGAAGTTGTTGCCTTCTTATTCCTAATTTCTTACACTATATTATATTCTTAGAATCAGCTCTTAGTTACTGTATTATATTGATATTTTATTGTGTTTTATTGCTTAACTCTTTCTAAATCAATGGAATAATTTCTTAATAAAATTAACGATCGTATAATTTGTGTGAATGGTTGGCGAACATGGAGGTCGTTTTCGTGATTTCAGAGCTTAAATAGTAATATAACGTATCCAAACCTGCATTAATCAACGGCTATTCTTGCGCTCCGATTATTTTCCGCGTTTAAGTACTTTTTTTTGTAAGGAACACTTTAATGGACATTGTAATAAGAAGTCATTACGTTCTATCGTGAGAATAAAATTCTTGCTTTCACGTCAATTATATTTGATGAACACGTGTTTAATAACATTTAAATAAAAGGTGTTTCCATTCATTTAGATTCAGCATATCTAAAACATTAGCTATATAGGAAAAACGCGGGATGAAAAATCTTTTTTTTTTTTTTTATTGCAAAAACTGACCCAAAAAGTCACCTATTTCTTGCCCCCGAATTTTGGAACTGTATTTCGTGTCGAATGATCCCTTATGATGAAACATCTACCACAATAAATTTTCAAGTTGAGCTGACAATTAGTTTCTGAGACATGGGAAGTCAAAGATGTGGAAATCCATTAACGTGTCAACTCATACGTTTCGACGTACGAATTTTTACGTCAGTCTGATAGTTTAAAGGATCGTTCCCAGAGATTTTGTCGACCGTTTGCAACGAATTTGAACTTAGCTTTGCAAAATTCACAATGGCCGATTCAATATGGCGTACGATATATTTAAAGAACACCTGCTACTGCGACATTTATCTTTCTTGATTTTGATCCGTGAAAATGGTGATGGATACATTACGTATGTGAGGGTTGCATATGTATATGAATCCGATAATATTGACCATATTCAAGGAGCTATGCAATTTTTATCATGTGACTTGCAACAGCCAACAATCGGACCACCACTTTCGCGCGTGTAGTAATACTCTGTGATTAATTCTCGACTGTTTTTAATCTTATCGACAAGTATGAAAATGCGGTGATGCTTCCCGCTATAATAAAATAATTATTATCGAAACCAAAAATAATTATTGTGATTAAAATAATTATTGTTAAAACTATAAATATTACTTTAGTTTCGAAAATTCACTTTATAACTTTTTACGTTGCGAATATTAGACCAAAGTATTATAAAAATTAGAAGTCGGAGCGTATGGGCTTTAAAAATCTTTATTTATATCTAAAATATTAAATATTTAAAAAGCTGACTTGAATGTAACATAAATTTTTTCACTGATTTCAGACAATTGTATCTCACCTAAAATTTCTAAAAAATTTTCTTAGGGGGTGAACAAAGGAAAATTCTCAAATAGTTGAATAGACGTGGATAAACGTTCATTTCTTGCAAAAATTGACATTTGGGCCTGCTAAATCCACTAAGCTGGGATACTGTCTTTTGATTGTTCAACCGCTAATTATTATTCGGCAATGATAACTTCTGCCAATATTTTTCTCGAGTCTTCCTTGTACTTTTTGGCTGGTTTGTTAATTCTTTAATGAGGGGACTGTCGTAATCTGCATTTCGGTTTTCGTGTTTTGCCGCATGAGAGCCAATCACGTGCTTGATGAATGGTATCTTGAGTTCTTCTAAAGACCACTCGAAGGTGCGTTTATTATAATTTGAAAGAGGGACGTTGAAAATTCATCTGGCGACGATATCTTTTTTATTTTGTAGCACCAGTTATGCATGTAGAATTAACGATATAAAGTTTGATTTTTAGTGCCAGCCTGTGACTTTGCGTCTAAGGACCATTTTTTACTCGTGTACGTTCTCTTGACAGAAATTAAAAAACGTAACCATTGCTTGGGAATTACTGTATATTTTTTATCTTCTCAGATACATTGATAATCATTGGAATTAAAAATACGATAAAGGAAGAGCAGTCCATACATGAAATTATAATATCGTTGTTTGTCGATTATACTCTCGTAACATCTGCAGCTAATATTGATATCGAGAGAACAAGATAAAACCTAACGACAAAAGTTAAGAAACATGTCTTGTTTGAATTATATAACCACTTCTAACAAAACCTAAATAAAAAATAATGTAGAAAGGCGTTGGGCAACCCTTGGGTTTGCATGCCATCTGTGTGGCATTAATTCAATTAATCGAACACAAACCCCAGTCGGTATATCATGATTTTGTAGTTTTTTGTGTTAACTACTTTTTATTTCTAATTAAGTATAATTTAATTTCCCAATTGGCGTCTAACGTGTAATCCCACAAATGTTCAATTGGGTTCCAGTCAGGAGATTCCCTTTTACCCACTTAATTATATCAACATTCTGTTACAGAAGAAATGCCTTCATTAATTCAACGTTTCGGGCCATTGTCGCGTTGCCATTTTTTCGTTTACAAATGGCGATATACGCGTTTGTAAGATATCTCAATTCACGAATTTATTGTTGTTTCTCTCATGTGTATTAGCGGACCAGGGCTACCAACCCGACACCTCGTTAAATTACCACCAGCAAGTTTCACTCTTGGTTTTAGATATTTAACGTTAAAACTTATTGTATGTTGGTGTATGGGTATTTTTAGTCCCATTCAATATATCTCAGAAGATAAAAAAAATATGCAGTAATTTCTAGGGAATTATTGTATTTCCTAATTTTTATAGTAAGTGTATGTGTAATGATCGAGACCGTGAGAACTCTTCCTTTTATTCCTTGTATTTATACCATATATACCCCATTTATATTTTCGTTAAGTCGTTCTTTTATGAATTATGTTAATATTGTACATTGTCCACTTTCAGTGTCCTAATTGATTTATTATCCTAGCAGGAACTATCTAAACATATCCAAACACTCTTTGTATGTAACGTTCGCAACGTCGAGGATATTCTTCGAATAAAATGTCACAGATCCACGCTAACCATATTCGTCAAAGACGCCAATATCTTTGTCATATATATAAGATGAATGTTACGTTGATCTTTAATTCCATAGCAAAGCATCGTTTACCAAGCTCTCTCCCGAGGCTATGACAAGTTTTCTGAAATACATATTTATTTGTCTACCCGATGGCCTGACTATGACACGAGCGCCCTAATACAGCGCAAATCCTTTGTTCGCGTTTGCCTGCTATGCGCTATCGCTTGCAATTTCAAGTGGTTGTTGTTTCAAAGATAGCAATAACATATTACTAAATTTAATTGAATTCTTTGTATATCAGAGATACAATTTTTGTTACTTCATCGAAATCTTTCGCAAAGTATTGTTATTAGCGACGAATTTCTTTAGTGCCACATGGGAACTGGCACTAAATACTATATTGTACCATGAACTATATTATAACATGAGGTGCCCGGTATCGTTCGTTTAATACTCTTCCAATTCTTCCGTATATTTTCAATATCGTTGGCATATTTTCAGAATAAAAAGGTTTATGAATTTATTATTCACGTTAATTAATATTGTTTAATTTTATAAGTTTCGCCGTTGATTTTTTAATTTCACTATAAATTAATATTATATATTTACATTAATTCCGATAAAATTTCAGAATTATACTATATTTTTTATCGAGGATTTATTTCTTCTTCTTCAATTTCGTGATTATTCTTGATCGTTACGTAGATATAGTAAGTTTCACGTAAGTTTGATCATAATATTATGATTTTGGTGTCTAGAGATATCAACACTAACCTTACCAGGCTCGTTCAAATGACCGGTTTCAACATATCATTTAAAATTGTACATTCATTGTTATATCTTTCGTTCGTCTAACTTTACATAAATTCTTACATTAACAAAAATTGCGAAATGGATTAATCAGATAACATATTACTATTGTCCTCTTTTATTACACTGTCCCATTCAATACAGATAATATACGAGGGACACAAAATACTCGTCTTTAAGAAGCAAAAGATAAGTCACGTAAACATTTAGACGATCATTGACGATAACTTGTCAGTGTTATCGATTAGAAGTTGAATGGTCTTTTAATTT
Source organism: Bombus bifarius (assembly GCF_011952205.1). NCBI lineage: Eukaryota > Metazoa > Arthropoda > Insecta > Hymenoptera > Apidae > Bombus > Bombus bifarius. The sequence continues at coordinate 92,902 of NW_022884639.1, forward strand.
TTGTTATGTCTTGTGCGAGACAAAAATGCCCATCTCATTCCACCTCTCCTTTAGTAAGTTCTTATATTTTATTTATAGTATATATTTATAGCTATATTTTTTATAAATTTTTGTAAATATTTATAGCTATATTTTTTTTATAGTAAGTATAATTATATATATAATATTTATAATTATATATATATTTATCTATAATTATAAATATATCTTTTTCTGTAGTTCTATATAGTGCAATTATTCTATATAATTACTAAGATATATATACTGATAGTTTAAATTCACATAATCAGCGAGATTCATAACGGCAAATAATTTAACTTTGCCCTGAGAGGTTTTTTCATACAATCGTAGATAAGTCAGATACCTAGGTGATCTCATTCAGTTGAGACAGCCTGCGTAAATCTGAGTGAAGCAACGAGGTAGTCCGTGGCTGAACTCGCGACTTATCAGGGAAAAGGAATTTCTCAAGTCTTGTAGCCGATTTTCTCAGAGAATTGCGTAACAATCAATTAGACGATGAATTAAGCTTTCCTTGTTAAAGAAAAACCGTGTAATTCTTTAGACACGTCCCCTTTCGAATAGTTCAACGCTTTCTCATAGAAATAATCCGTCAGCTAAATGGAATAGGAAAAGAAAATGTGATACGTATAATGGTTTATTGTTTTCGAAACTACGGTGCGGCTCTTTCACACCAATTTATTGCCAGCAATTTAATTAATGCATATAATTTAATCAGCGTGCACGGAAATTCTGTGCTATAACACTCGATGTTCGCTCGTTCTTAGGATCGAAGAAAAGTATAAGAGACGTATTAAAATTAATTGTAAAATTTGCGAGATACTTGCTATCTATGATCATCGTAAAAAAAACTGTGATATTATATTTTTTGATTAATTTTGATTCGTTATTAGCTGTCAAGCAATAATCATCAATCATACAGTGTTTTATTTTCGATTTCAACCACTTTTGGTTGGAAGAAATTCCAAAAAATATGCGGACGTCTGTTAGAACGTTTATTTATTATGGCTACAGCGTGTTTAAAAAATGATGGGTAGGAATTTGGGTGCAGGAGGAAAATTATTCAAACTTATATTATTAATGCGCACGTTACTGACATGTAATTTAGTTTAACATTAACATATTTTAGTCTAATACCGTCTAATCTTGTCTGATACTGTAAATTTGTATCATAAATATGTATATCGAAAATATATTATCATAATTCAACCGAGGATATTTATGCAAATTTTTATTTGTGAATACAATGGAAATAAAATGAATACAATTAATTCATATAATGAACACAATACAATTATGGAAATAAAATTGAAGATTCGTCTCATATTTGTGCACCAAAGTAGAGAAAAATGTTTATATTCTATATTAACGATAAAAAAAAGTTGAATTAGAATAGATGTTCAAAATGGCCTGTACAAAATTCTAACACTAAAACTATGAAATGTTTCCACTATTTACAAGTATATATCGTAACGATTACTTTGGATTATTTTATGTACTTTTGCGTTTTACGTGGATCTTGTTCCTTTTCAAACCTCTAAGTTTCCTATAGATCTATAAAAATTCGCAGACTAATTATATTTAAACACGTTAGATATTTTGTATGAAACGCGTCTATGTTCGCGAATTTCATGGCAAACGCTTTGACATTCGTTCTGCTTTTATTTTTCTATCGATAAGGTAGTTCCCTAGTCAACTATATTAGTCAATTTGGAGTTGATTAATAAATGCTAAATATAAAGATAATATGATATTGATGACTAGTATGATATGAAATAATAATAATAATTTTTTATATCATTTGTATTTATCTTGAAAAGTCAAAAGTTGATATAAATAATTGCAATACGAAGAGAGAACATTAAATCGATATTTAATTGAGGTAGCAGATCTGACAAAATCGTCAAGTTGAAAAGAAAGTATCCAACAAGAAAGAAAAATATCAATCTCGAATTGTTAAAAGGAGGAGAGAGAATTGATAATTATGAATGAAAATTTGTGAAAAACTTGAGAAAATTAGTTAACGGCATTAAATAAATTAAACTCAGAATTATATTATTTAATGTCTTATCTGACCTAAACTGAAGATTAATTTTGCTCGAAATTTGAGAGTAATCTTAAATTTTAATTTATTTAAGAGCTACCTTAATATTTATATGAACTGTGAACTGCTTTTCTCCTACTTTGACACATAAAAGTTGTGATCAAATTTTTATGCAATTTGTTTAAAACACCCTCTATATAGAATTCTGTTGTTGTTTCATAGTTACATTTTCTTATTAACATTAGCATTAATTTCATGTTGCAGTTGTAATTTCTGATTGTAGGGATATACACAATTGGTCTATAACAATGTGATCAGTTTATCGGCGCTTATATAGCTGATATCAGTTAGTCAATTGCATGTATTGAAAGTTCCGAGTATTTATATTCTTATCGATGCGATCTAAATGATTTTTGTAAACAGCACCGTGATATACTTTCAATTGTACATCAATATCTTTTGATGAGTATATACGTACATGCTTTATTTATTTTGATAGCACAATGAAATAGGTAGTACAAAGGTATCTCAGTTCCAAGTAATTTTGCACAGGTATAAAACAATAGTATTAGTTATTAGGTCACACAACATAACATGGTCAATACGAACGATGTATTTGCAAAACTATAATTTTGTTTTCTATACACACGTGAGGTGGATTTCCACAATTACAATTTTGTAATACAACCGAGCAAGGGGCAATTCTACGTGAAAGAATAGAAAACGTTTGATATAACATTTTTCCATCCGAGGTTTCGTTTTCGAGAAAATCGAGTTTGAAAATTTAACAAGTATTCTTAAATTTAAATAATTCCAGACTGAACAAGAGTAAAGAATCGACAGGAGCTTAAACTTTATGTGAAAATAAGTAAAAAATGTAGAATGGAATTTTTTTCATAATACGCTTTGTTTCTTTTTTTTTTTATTTTTTGAGAAAAATAAATTTGAAGATATATCATGCGCCTGTATCAAACCAGTTCGTAATTAAACATTATTTCCATCAAACTTTAATTCCTTGAAAATGATGCCTTAAACGGAAAAATATTATTCAACATTTTTTATTTATTTTCACGTGTGTAATAACCTCGTGCTGATTGTTTACTCACACCTAGTCTTAACCAAGTTAAAGTATACTTGGCAACTTTTCAAACTCGATTTTCTCAGAAATGATGCGTCGTATGAGTCAATTTTATTGTATATTCTCCACTTAATTTTTTCTTTAACCATAATTAATCTTTAACTATGTATGGCGATCTGCTATATAAGCGCGTTGCCATTGAGAATGTGGCTACGCAATTACCATTTTGTATCAGCCAACAGGGGGCGATCTGATCGCCCAATAGGAGACGCGTTTCTAATAACACATTAGCCAATCACATTATAAAATAGGTTAGGTGTTAATTTCACTTTTAAGTTATCTCTCTCTGTAATATATAGTTTCGTAAACAAATCTATGGAAACAGACGTAAGGGCGCCATATTTCAAATCACAAAGGACCAGTCTGGTATTTAATTTAATTTCGTAAAATTTTATATATATAAATTTAACGTTGCATCGATTGCAAGATTATTAGCTACGAAGGCAGATATGCTTAAAGTATTATTTACGTTAATTATCTTGCTTCCTTTAATGGGCCTTAACAGATCGTTGATTGTTCCTTTGTTGACATTGTCTCTAATACACGGTTTCAGTTTGTGAACGATGTGTGTTATACCACTCCAGGCAGGATAAAATAAAACGACTGGTACGTTGCATTCTCCGCATTCTTCACCGGGAGCTGCGTCCTTTGTCAATCGATGCAAGTGGGAGACTTTTGTGTGGTCTATTCGGATGCGAGTAATAGCGACTTGGTCTCTTCTGAGTAGTGAGGGGGTTATGTCGTATTTTTGGAAGAACGAGTCACTGACGTTTTCAATGTGAGAGGACGCTGTTCGTCTTCACTTTCTTTCCCATTGCTGTATTATAATCTTCATTGAGTCAAAATATATATGCCATTAGGTTTAATGATCTTGTGCCAGCAAGAATCCAATTGAGATATTCCATGTTTGTAAAAATTAATTCGAGTAGGATCTCGGTTATCTGAATTGTTGGGGGACAAAGGTTTTCGTATGTGTTTCGTATGTGTGTATTCAAAGGTTTATGTATGTGATACATAGTGAATGCATAGATGTGAATACATAGATATTAATAATAGCAATACAAATAATGAAATTAAAGAGAAGCATGTCCATCTTTGTTCTGTGTATTCCAAAAAAAAATATAAATTATAATAATAGCAGTACAAATAACGAAATTAAATAGAAGGATGTTCATCTTCGCAAATTCATGTTTATCCTATTTATTAAAAAGAATAATATAAATTATAATAATAGCAATACAAATAATGCAATTAAATATGATTCGATCAAACATTTTAACTGCTAAATCACACAACTTTTTTAGCAGATTCAATTCGACGAAGTTACATTCCTTTTGTGCCTTCGATCATCTCAACTGTTTCTATCGCCTCAAATATTTCAAAGTGTTGAGGAATGCCATTATTGCCGTTATATTCTCGGTATTGTATGCATCTTCTACATCTGTCGTAACATTATCTTCCATTTCGTCCTGTGTGGTATCGTCAAGGCAGTTCAGTCGTTTTTCCATGCTCTTGTCAGCGTCACACATTTCCTGCCCACCCAAGCATATGCCAGCATAAGACAGCAATCCTTAAAACCTAACTGCTTCTTGTAGCGCACTCTCGAAATTACCATTGGCATTAATTCACGAAAATTCATCATACGATCCCAACATCATTCGTAACAGTGTAGAGTGCAGAATTAAATAAATGAACGAACGAGGCGAAGCTGTGTCGACGAGAAAGAGACAAATGGAAAGATAGTGTTGGGATAACGTGATCTCATGAACAGCGGTACGTAAATTTCGATCTTCTTAAGATCGAAAATCCGATTATGGGACATGAGCAACGAGCACGATCCGCCAGTGTCTGGGAAATTTGAGCGTAGCTATCAAGGTCAAAGGAAGGTAGGCCATTCTTCGAGAACGATTGACACGGTTCAAAATGTGTTGGATCGAGAGCCGGTTGAAAATTTGTCGGAAGTTGGCGTGCGAGGAAGAATCGGTGAGCCAGCAAAGTATTCCCAGAGCGCGGCGGAGACGGATTCCCAGAAAGACTCGTCTTGGCAGACAATTCAAGTTTCTCACGATGGTTTTCTTCCAAGGAACAGCGAAAGTTGCTCGGAATGTATCGACGGCGAAGCAGGAAATCTTACGTGGAAAACAAAGGGAAACGTCGCGGAACACCGTGATTTACAGGCCGTTTGGAATTTGAAAGCGGCCTCGTGGAAAAGCAGCGAGGACAGGCAACTGTTATTGGGGATAAACGAAAATCTGCCGGCAGATTTGAAGGAAAAATACTTCTGGCGACCAGAGGCAAGCAATTCGCAGAAAATGAGCGAATATTCCTTCGCTGACTCAAAGGAACGTTCTCGGACTAACAACCGAGCGAGCTCCATAGGGACCGGCGACTCGCAAAGTCGCTGCAAGTCGAGAGATCGTGAGAATCATCAGTGGAAATTGCAAGCCAGTTCTCCTTTAGCACGAACTCCCACATTCGCGAATTTGGCGTTGGACGTGTCTTACGCAGGGTTGGACATCTCTGGTTTCCTGGATACCGAATCTTCCAGGAGGCTCGAAACTGATCCGCCCGAGTTCTGGGAAGACTTCAGCGTGGTCGAGTGCCTGGAGAACAAATTGTCGTCGTACGACGAAAGTACGCCGGAAGAACGGGTGGAGGCGCTGAAAGAGGTTTTGGCGGAGACCGATATACACGAAGGCGATGGAATCGTGTCAGACTTTCTATTTCACGTTGCCAAAACGAAATATGGCAAGATATATATCAGAGTTATCAGAACATTGCTCCTTAATCGAGGTAGGATATGAATGGTTTATGACAACGCTTCTTAAACTTTTCCCATTCGCCAACCCATTTTATGTCGAGAGAATGTTACGCAGCCACAGTTTTGTACATAAGAAGGTACATGAAATAGATATGTAGGGCGGACGATATATGACCGACTGATTCTCACTGTCGATAACTTTTAGACGAAGTAAAAAATAACAGTATTTTTTAATACGAGTCATTTATTAATATTTGGAAATTATGTATGGAATCATATGAGAAAGATGTCTGCCTTCGGACGCTGTACAAAGTCAGCACTGTCAGTCGTATTTTTCGTTACATCTTCGCACGTTTCGAAAGTTATGTTCGCCGTCGCTTCTCGAATAGCATCTTTTAGCTGCTCGATTGGCTTTCGTTTATCGACATGCGCTTTACTTTTGAGATAACCTCGTAAGAAGAAACCCACTGCAATAGAATCAGGCGATCTTTGATGGCCGGACGATACCGGCAGAGTAATTTGTGTGAGGTCATCGTTATCGACGAATTACTTTGATGAAGTATTTTGACAATTTTGAATGATTATTTTGTCGTACGTCCATGATACGATTGTTACAGCGGAACAGGAGATGATGCATTGTTTCGGAATGGCGGGACTTTGAAATTGGTCAGTTATATATTGTCCACCCTGTACAAATAAGACATTAATCGACAACAAATTAAAGAAGTTTAATTCTAAACAATTTTTTGTTACATTTATAATTGTATCATTTATTATCACCTGTTAGGGCAGAATTAAATTTGCATATCGGTGAAACAGATGTGTTTGTTTATTTTTGCATAAAGAATTCAATTCTGGCTGAATATCTGATATAACAGAGTATGTTCAATGTTTCTCAGAGTGAATTGATATTTTCATTTTACAACCATCAATAATAAAGACGCCGTTTTTTCATGTTATTATTAATTATTCATTTACAATTTTTATTATATAATTCAGGCGAGGATTTAATATTCAGATTATTAATAAATTTGAATAATAATAATAACGTTGAATACTAATATATTTGAAGGATATTACTAGTATTATAGATATTTGTAATAACATGACTGAGTACAAACTAGTAGATTTGAGGGATCTGCTTTATCATTAGATATTATTCGAATGGAGCTGCTTAACGTTAAAAAATTTGAGTGGTAGTATTACTATTACTAATATATTTGGCGAATATAATTAGTATATAAACTATATAGACTTTTGTGATAGTATAGCTGAATACTAATAGAGCTAAGGGTTCTATATAGTATCAGATATTATTCAAGTAGAATTATTGAATCTGAGACAGATTTGAATAATAGTATTAACATTACTAATATATTTGAGAGATAGCATTAGTATTGTTAATAGATTTTTGTTACATTGTAGGTGAATACTAATTGCCTTGAGGGACCTAGATCTTAATATCAGATATTATTTCAAGTATACTTTCTGAACGCCAACAAATTTAAATAATGGTATTAACATTATTAATAATAGTAGTACATTAATATTATTAATAGGTTTTTGTTATGGTATAGGTAAATACTAATTGCCTTGAGGAATCTAGTTAATATCAGATATTATTCAAATAGAGTTGTTGAGCGTAAGCAAATTTGAATAATACTATGTATTAAACATTACTGATAGATTTGCTGGATCTGTTTAGCATGAAATATTATTCAAATAACTTTGTCGAACGTTAACAAATTTGAATAGTTGCATTAATATTAATAATATATTTGAGGCACATTATTAGTATTGTAAACTATTGTGACAGTATGACTGAATACTAATACGTTTAACCAATTTACTTACCATCAGATGTTATTTAAACAGAGTTGTTGAGTCACATTTTCACATATGTGATATAAAATATCATAAGCGTGTTCAAGATCATTTTAAAAATTGTTGAAAATTCTGTTCTAATTCTAAGCAAAAATTCATTTAAACGATTTGTTAAAAAACTGCTGTTTTATATCCATGTCGATTAATAATTCGATAAATTCTTCTTCATCCTTTGCTGACAGGTCATCGACATTTTTATTCCTCTGGTGTGTGGCAGTTGCAAAAATTTCCGCTGCCCCATAATTTTGTTACACGACCCCACATGGGGTCACGACCCGTAGCCGAGGAAGCTCCGCTTTATAATATCGATTAGTCGACCTCGCCATTTACGAAATTGGATATTAATAGCTCGACTAGAGAGACATCTCTCTAAATACGAAAAAGTGACGGGGACGAATGCGAAATGTAAACGATAGCATTATATATATAGAACGATGGCTTCCTGAATGTCTCTTAATGGTAGTTTAGTTCAATTTTAGATTTGTCATTCTTTATATAGATACACTTCACTCTCTGAAAGGTATCCGAATATCTTCTCGCGCTTGATAAGGTGCACGTTAATTACAATGTCATAGATGAGTCAAACCGCGACAATTTTATTCTTTACAATCTTCATTATTTCTTACGTGTGATAGGATATTGCCATGTGACTACATTTTTCTTCTCTTTCTTTTCTCTTCCTTTCTTCTTTTTCCTTCGTACAATACGAAATTATGAAATTGATATTTGTAATTATCAAACCTAGAACCGTTTTATTCAGCGATAAGCACATCTACAGATTCCTTGATCTTTTAATTATAAATCGAATTAAAAAAGAAAATTTTTTCTAATCTGATAGAAAGACTTCGAATATTGATGCAAGTATATTTAAAAAATATATGCTTGCAGTAGCATATAAACTACTAGCGTCATTTCAAAATTCTTGTTACACCTGGTAAACTAATCTTCTCTTTATATTAATAAAATTCCCCTTTCCTAAAAAAAAAAAAAAAACAAGTCGTCTGGTTGAATTGTAAAAGATGTTATTCTGTTTGAAAGAATGTCCAAATATTAATGTCAGTAACCGTATACGCATATACCATTCAAAATAGATTCGTTTTAGGAACAAGCAGGCCGATATTCGTATCGCGAAAGTTTTCTTTCTTAACGACTGAGGAAGTCACGTTACTTTCATGTATCGAATGCACGAAGAAAGGAAGCGCGATTTCGATCTTGTCGTTTTTAAATCGATGATGGTCTACTTTCATTTGCCTTCGTTTCGTCGCCGCTTTAATTTCTCTGTTCGGAATTCGTTGATGGAGTACGATCAGTGAAACGGAGGATGTATCAAGCGATATTCAAGATCCCTCCAGATACGAGTATCACTCTGTACAGATCATCGATAACGAAATTAACATAGTCCAGGAGAAACTTGAAAAGAAATTTCTTTTGATTAAAAACTAATTATGTATCGTTAAAAGAATGTTAATCGAAGGTTGTCGGTTTGACTGGGAATAACATTTTTCTTTTTCTCTTTTTTTGTATTTTAGTATTTTTACAAACTTAGTATTTCAGAAATATGTGATTAGGCATAATTGACATATACAGGAAATGAAAATACTCTGCCGCAATTAGGGTAGAAAAATTTCCAATCGCGGATGTGATCTTTCGAAAAGCACTGCATTGGAAAATAAGCGAGTTTTGTTCCAATAGGAAATTTAAATTAAATACGAAATCGTTGGAAATGAGGGAAAAGTTATTAGGAAAATACGAAATTAATAATTTTTTATAATACGAAATTAAGAATTCTGTTGGAAGAATTTGAAGGTGACTTTGAAAGGTTAAGAGATTTCTTTGACGTTCCTTATCTTCTACTTATCAAATCGTACAATACTCGCTGCGAATAAATGCTGAAATTAATAAACTGGACGGATTACTTGTCCCATTAAGTTTGGTAATTGATTGCAGTTGGAGAAACATCTAAATCTTGTAATACTATGGCAACAAAAGATTAATCAGCTGACTAATTGTAAAAACAATGATATACATAATTTTTATCAGTAATCATTCGTTATTTATCACGTTCAGCCGACAGAAACATTACGAAGAAATTATTTGTTCCACGCTTTATTTTTTAATCGTTATCAGACTATAGTTAAGAAATTCAAAAAATTGTATTCCAGATATCTATCCACCTCTTTTCAGAATTAATATTACTCAGATACTGTAATATAGTAGTACTAGTAGTAGTAGTAGTAGTAGTAGTAGCAATATTTATTTAGCGTGTTGAACATCTGGTCCACTAAAACTTTGAAATTGGATGGACATTTGTTGGTAATTACAAAGTAGGAACCTTCCTTATCCGAAGGAACAGCAAGACGAAACTGTTCGAATCATGAAATATTTGGATAATGGATCAATTATCTTTCTCATATGAAATTTCACTTATTCAAATACAAATTAGGATCAATTGAATCTTTAAGGATCCTTATTACCTTTTATTATATTTAGTATATTTTATATTATTAATCATAATTCAATCAACATAAGGAATTTCATAGAGCCACGTTCTTTGTCTACTTCGAACGTTCGAAGCTCCTTATCGAATGCCACGAATGCATCGGTATGAGAAGATATCGTTTTTATCGTAACGAAACCATCTCATTGCATCAGTATATTTCAGATTTTCCTACTGTTGCCAGCACTCGAAGGATCTACGTGCTTCAAATAATTGAAATCAGTATCATATTTTTGTTTTTTAATATTCGCGATTGTAATTTTCCCAGCATCATGTACATATGCCAATTCTGTTGCACCTACGGCAGCTTCGAGGTTTTTAAATATGTCGTATTTTGTCTCGACAGATAGAACGATATTGCTTTCGTACTAAGTTCTTTTAATCAAAATCCATTTGATCGATTTAAGGGAAAAAATACGTTTTGTATGGGCAATAATAAAATATGTACATATTTGAAAGAGAAAAGTCATTCGTTACTGGAAAATGCTGTGTTCTGGATAAGGAAGCTCTACTTATTTCCATTTTACATTACGCTTATTTTTCATTTCAAATCCCTCCCGGCATACATTGAATCGCTCTTGCATATTATTACGTGTGATTGCATCCTAAATATCCTACATAATTCCATTTTATATCTCATTTATTTTGCATCAGTAAACATCTGTATATCTCCAATATTTGAATACCAACCGGTAATACAGGTCTAGAGCACATTTAGCACATTTCGAGATAAATCGGTTTGTAGGTTATACTACGTCGTAATAATATATTTTATTTCAGTATTTATTACAACGAAGCGAAGTCGTTAAGGACGACGATGAACAATGGTAAAAAAAATTCCAAACGCCTAACACGCTTCTTGTTTTCAACATTACGTCATCTTCCCTTACTGTCATGTAATCTATAATCTGCGTGTAGTAAAATAATCTACAGTGACCTTAGAATCATATTATACTGTTCACCCAATGTTGACCAAAATGTGCTATAAGCTCCTGTTCTCTGTTGGGATTCATTTACTCATCCCCTTTTATCCGTCACCTTCTTCATCCATCCTATTCCATTAGCCTCTTATTCGATAAGAATTTCTGTTCGTTCACCCACTGTTGTATATTCACATCGCGCTATAACGTGTTCTCCTATTCCCTCCTCCTTCCCACATATACCGCATTCCTTCTTCTCCTCATCTGGAATTTACTCATCCTCCATTCGTTCCCTAATCCGAACCTAACTTTGTTATCTTTATCTTCTTGACTTTCCTTTCCTCTCGTAGGTACATACTTTCTTTCGTCCTAATTGATAGGCCGTCATCGATTCTAATGTTGTTCGCTTCAACACAACACGGAGCTCGACGTTTGAGTAGCGTAACCTGATCTATCGTATTCAATCGTCTATGAAAAATCACTAACTATCCATGAGACGATGATGGAACTTGTTTATCTTCGATTTTCTCGAATTTAATCTTTTACCCACGCATTTGCGACATTCTTCTGACTAAAATGAGACTAAACATGATATAGTTTAAATCACACTTACATGTATATGTAATAAACGAAAGGTTATTTCTGTTTTCCATTTCCCATCTGCTCGTTCCTATTTTCCTTTAAATTTCTCTCTTGCCATTCTATGGCTCATGTTATTTCATTTTTCCCTATCAATGACCATTCTGCACTCCTCAAGTAGTGAGTTTTCTGATCTTCTAATCTCTTCTTCATATCTTCATATTTTATGTACCTTTCTCCTGACCCCAGAGGTATTTTCTCCGTCTTCGTTTCTTGTCTAAATATCCTACTGTAGGTGTGCACCTCTCCAGTCACTAATACTGCTCTTAGATACCTTTCTTATACTGCTTCCATTTCTCTTCTTTCTTCTGTCCCCCATATTTCATTATACTCTTCATCATGACGTTAAATATCATAAGTCTTCTTTTGTAATCTCCTCCAAATTTACATTCCCCGCATCCTCCAAATTTCCATCATCGCAGCTGTTGAACTCCTCCATACAGTCTAATTAACATATTATTTACGTTATTTATTTACTTTATTATTTACCTTCTCGCTACCACTCGTCACACATATGTGATAGATTACATGTTTATACTATATACAAATTTTCCTTAGAAATTCAGATAAAATTTGTAAGAAATTATCTTCACTATTTCCTTTGCGATTCCGATCAACTGCAATTTTTTCAAGAATCTTTTGCCACATCATCTAGTAAAATAATCCTCCTAACTTCTCAAAAAGGCTCGAGTCGTTTGATCCAATTTAAAAAAGTTATTCACTCTTTAACAGTGTGCCAATATTCTCGTGACCGCATGTATATTGCGTTTCAATTGTCTTTAGGATAAATCTTATTTTTTCGTTTGAGATACCATTTCTATTTATTATAAACAACGCCAAATTACCACTAATCTGACATTGCAACACATTGTTTTCACTTATTTTAAATTTTTCTTCTCGATTGACAAAGATTGTACATAAAATTGTTTGGAACACGTAGAATATCAGATTTTGTGCAAATAGTCACACGTATAACATGAGACACTGTAACACAACACTCGTAAATCGCTCGAACGGTCGACAGAGAAATGTAAACATGGAGGTTTCCGCCCTTGTTGAATCCGTCGTCGAAACTCGTTGACGACGACTTTGCCTTAGTAGCATCGTGTGCGTTAAGTAAGTAACAATACAATACCTTACATATCTAGATATGTGTGACAAGTAGTTTGCAGTAAGAAGCAATCTACTCACAGCTCAGCGTTACACATATGTGTGCGATTCTAAGAATCGTGTTGTCTACTTAGCAGGTTTTATTACTATATATGTAAAAATATATGTCACATTATGTAAGATTTAAAAATTTTGAATGTTGAGCTGTGAACAGTGACTTTTTCCTTAAACGGTGATAGTGAAAGCGTTAAGTAATACCTATAATATATACTCATAAAAACAGTATTCTATTTCTATTATATAATATAAACCAGTTTGACCTTGTTTCTGAGGCCTGTTAGTAGTTTTTAGTTGCTTCTCCTTCTGTAATCAAAGTATTGTAATATATGTATTATATGTGTGATAATGAACATATGAACTAACATATTGGAAAGTGACGAAATATTGTAGATGAATTAAATGCAGTCACAAAGATCGTAGGAAAAATAGTTTCGTTTCCACAGGTCAACGCTTATCGGAAAGTTGCCAGACAATCCGTAATAAATGAACTTAGGTCATGGATTTAGAAAATTTGATAATCTCATTGCTGCTGTTGTTGGTAGGCAGTGTTGGGCAAAATTTTGTGTATCTGTGAAATAACAAATAACAAACTAATATTTTAGTAGTAGCCTGTTTTAGGTTAGGTTTAAGTTTAGTTTCGATATAAAATTAAAAGTACTTACAATTAGAACTGTTTGTGATACTTTTTTAAAATAATATTTAACTTTTAAGAAGCTTTTCAATATATGAAAATTTGAAAAGGATCGGAGATACCAAACAAATTGTCAAGTAATTACTTTAATTGTTTTACAAAAACCAGATCCATCTAATACTTACGTAGAATTATTTCCCTAGGAATTTTCTAGGATTTAAATTTCCCTCTCAACCGTATTTATACGCATCTTCGGCTGCGCAGCTTGCTCTGACAGCTATGCGTCATGGCGCCGGAGTAATTTTGTCGTTTGTTTCGTTTCACGCTATCTTCATGTTTCTTAATAATAAGAAGTAATATTCTCTTTCTTTGACGTGCGTGAATCATAGATCACTGTTTGTTGTGTCAACTAGTGTCTATATAGACATTTAATTGTTAAAATTTGAGAACTTCAAGAAGATTAGTGAAATGTGCCCGGTACATCCTCTGACGTCAGAGGCGGAAAATTAATGTGCTGAATGGTAAGTATTTATTTTGAAACACAACTAATTACATCGAGTGATCAACATGTGATTATAAGCAAATCTCCTCTTCACTTTTTGTTCTTCATTTTTCCAACGTACTTTATCGTAAAATATACTTGGACGATAATTTTGAAATTTCAAATTCGATTGAATCATAAACGAAATATTACAAAATTTTGAAATGATGTATTCATGCGTAGATAGATTATTCCGCATATAAATAACGACTACTGTATTACTTCCTTTTCTTTAATCTTCCCAACATTGCTGGTCAACCCTCGAGACATGACGCCATTTTTAAAATCTCGAAACTTTAACCCCTTTGTTTACTTTTTTTCTTCTCTTTCGCTAATAAGAAATCACAGTTTATTCATAGCCTGTGCTATGTTTCCCTCGAAATTTTCTCAACTACTTTATAATTACATATAGTTTAAAAATTTTAACTATACGACAATTCTAATGAAAATCAAAACTTGTTAAGAAATCGAAATTAATTAAAATCTATTGTTTGTTTAAATCTTGGATTAAAGAGTATTCTGTTCCATAATAATTTATTATACTATAATTATTAATTCTTCCATTCTATTTACTTCTATAATTGTATTAATTAAATTAACGTGCAATGTGTTGTCTATTATTTATATAAAATACGGAAGTTAACAACTACAATTTGATAAATTAATGTTTTGAAACGATTTCAAGCAATTATTATGGTATTATTTCAAATAGACTTAATTGTGTTCAAGCTTATCTGTTTAAGATAATTATATATAAAATATCTCTAACACTACAATTTATATTTAAATTATTATCTCTAAATATTTTGTTTCCATTTCTCATTACTTATAATTGCTTTTACGACTCTGCTATTATTTTGATTTTTTCTCTGTCTGTCATAGGTATACGGAATATACAATGAAAAATTAAAAAATATATGAAGAAAACATTGTAGTAATGTTTCTTTGTTATTGGAACGTTACATGGAATTCGATTTGGATATCTTAGGATTAAAAACACGAATGAAACACAAGGTTCACTGTTTTTACATTATAACTAGAATCATGTTTAATGGATTGTGACGAACAGTAAGAGATTATTTTGGAGGTCAATCGTTCGTGTATATCTTTGATACATTATGCAACGTTTTAGATTGATGCTTATTGCCACGTGCTTACTCTCTGGCCGGTCATTTCGTATCATTATTTACGAGAATTTTACAATCATTTCATTTTACAAGAAATACATCAACCGGTGCGTCGTATAATATCTAACAATTTCAACATTTTTTAAACAAATATTCTTATTATATATGCCTCGTATTGATTACTTAAAATTAAACGCATAAAGTAGGTTCAACTTTCGTAATTAATGTCGAGGAACGTCAGCCTATTGATAAAGTGCAAAGTTAACGATGCAAGTACATGTAGTTTGTCGACATGTAGCCACATCTTTGTTCCTATAAATAAATGACGAGAGCCGCGTAGTCTCGGTTTATCACTTCAGTGCATACTCTTATGCAAGCTTTACCGCGTGGAAAAATCAATAATCACCTGCGACGTCTCTACCTAAGATGTTACGTCAGAACTTTTGGTAATTTTATTTTCGATTGTTGCACTATAAATTAACCGTAATCAGAGATCAAAAGTAACATTTATTTTTACAATCTTTATAGGGGGGGGGGGAGACTGACATACTGGTAACTTTTGTTGTAATAGAAGACAGTGAACACTAAGTACCAAAGAAATTTTTCAAAATATTAAATGATTAAACAATATTAATTTTCAAGTATTCTACTTACGAATATTTGAACCCCTTATATATGATTCCAGTATTTTTGGTTACCGATTACCATTATCTACGTGAGATATTTTTTGTTGCCGACAGCCATTATGGCAGAATCATTTTTTAGCTGTCGATAACTATTATTCGTGACGGAGTTATTTTTAGTCACCAATGACCATTTTTCATGACTGAGGGTTTTTGGTTACTTCTAACCATTATAGTTTTGGTTACTGATACCTATTATGTAAGAAAGCATTTTTTTATCGCTGATAACAATTATCAACGACATAATTTTTTTGCTACCGATAATCATCATAAATTAGAGAATTTCTTTGGTGACTAATAACCGTTATTTTTGGCGAATTTCTTTTTGGCTGCTGATAACCATTATCAAAGACGGAACTTTTTTTAGGTACCGATAATCATTATCGATGACGGGATTTTTTCGTTACCCCATTACCAATTGTCGATAACCCGAATTTTGTTTTAGCAACCATCATCAATGGCAAAAAATCGTTTTGGTTGATAAGCAAAAAGATTTTTATTACTTATCATGATTATTCGTAATCAAATTGTTTTAATTGAATAAGTCTTATAGCATAACTTTTTAAACTTGTGTTTTTCCCCTTTTACCCGCACTCTCAAACGATAACAATTCTCCATATTTGCGCATTGTTGCTTGTTCAGTCGATACGACTTCTTGTTTTTAAATTATTCAATGGCCGTTAGTAAATATAGAATATTTTTGTAATAAGAATGTAAAACGTCCAAGTATATTTTATAACACTTCCAGGGCCTTCATAAAGCTTGCCGCTATCGTGTTTAAAACATAGTATCGAGTTTCATGTCCGAAATAAATGCCAGCAATTTATGTCACAATTTTACTCAAAATTCAACAGTCTAAAAAGCTCAGACAGTGCATACTTTTTGTTGCTCTCAAGCTTAAGTTTATAGAAAATTATTAACCCTGGGAAATATTGAAACGTTTCAAACGATACAGGTAAAGAAAAGCTGCTCGATTCCTTATCAACAGAGTATATATTATGCAAAGTTCTCGATTACATAATGCAATTTTTTACGATAATGTTTCGAAAGACGTTCGCTTGCTACGATTTAGAGAATTGTTTGAGGTTAGTAACCCCTCCCACCAAACCACACCAAACATCCCAAAGGAGATAAGAGAGAAGCTTATACCAGAGACAAACACAGAATCTTGAAATTCGATCCGATGTACGAGAGAATCGAAGTAGCTGCAGACACGCAAACGTGAAGATTATATCCAGTTACAGTTACCAACACGTATAAATAATATAGAGCAGCTTGGACTAATTGGATAGGAAGAAATTAGCTTAACCGGTAAATGTCGGTAAATACAACATGTTTCATAGGATTAGAGAAACAGCGAAATGTACGATATGCGGTAATTGCGAGCTCGAAAGCAGAGAGTACATGTTATACAAATTTCCACAGCGCTGAACGTGCAGATTGCACATTATAACGGAATATGCCGGAGTACTATTAATAACCAAAGAAGAACAAGTGAAATCAATATACGTATTGCTTTACACAAATAATGCTAAAACTAAAAGTCTTCTGCTTAAGTAAACTTAAATGAGAATTTAAAATGAGAAAAATCTCTGAGGACACCTAGATAAGACTGCGATAGACGGAAGCTCGTAGAAGGCTATTATTGTGTTATTAATGACTCATCAAACACGAAACGAGGATATCTAAGATTTAATTTTTGATAAAACCCTATTGATGAAAAGTCAAATTGCAATGTTTCTTATTACATTCTTACGTAACAGTATTTACATTTGTATTCTTTTCAGCGGAGGACAGATCAAATGGATTATTATTCTATTGACTTTCAACAATGCTTATTTATAATTTATAAACAGCAACACATCGTGTAGATATGTCTCACGTGTTCTCATTGTCACTCGTCCTTGCTGTCGGAAAACTTGTAAGCAATTTTCAAGTCTTATTAAGAAGAATCACGATTTTTACACTTTTTAAAAGAAATTACTCTTGAAATGTTGGCACTGACAAGAGAAATAAATCTTCATGTGCTAACCGCAATTTATGAATAATAATTTATGATTTAGCTGTATGACTTTGAACTTTGGACATCGAATTACGAGGAGAACGAGTGTTATTAAAAAGAATTATTCTTATTCTCTACATTTTCTAATTTTCTAATTATTGTTGTTACTCTCTGCATTTTCCTAATTGTTTAAACAATTTTCAACATTGTCACAGACTTCAAAATTGTAAGTGTACTCTTAAACTAGTTTTTCATGACTCTATATGAAATAACTTGCTGTCATAAAATTGTCCTAGTGTTTGAAAAGAGTGAACATTTGCAGAAGTTTTATGTTTTGATCCAGGAAATTCAGAGGAAAGACAAGATGAGAACGCTACAGAAAGAATTGCTCTAAAATACTATATGCACCACTGGTGTTGCATTCACAAAAAATGTTGTGTCTAGCGCCAATATTTGTTTATCGAAATGTCTTAAAATAAACTTTCAAAACTTGACATGAAAAGTGTATAAAAAATGCACAATGGGGCGCATAAATTGCTGTTAATTGTTGTTAACCAAATAATAGGTCTTCCATCTCACTCAAATACTAATGCTTCCTCCTCCTCCAGTGAAAATACACTTTGGGAAGGTTCTAAACTAGTCCTCAACAACTGTCGAGGACTTTCTCGACAGAGACCCACCTTCCTGTCCAATGCAGTTTTCAAGACATTAAAAGCTGCAACTGCTTTACGACAGCCCATTGCTTCCGTGCAGTTACTTCAACAGCCATCTGCGCTCATTCTCCGGTCCAACATTGTCGCTCTGTCCTCCATCCGTACGTCCATTTTATCTAAAAGTTAGCGTCCACCGAAATGTCCCATCTTTCCCCAAATGTTACATCTAATTAATGAGACTAATTGAGCGACAGTGTGTTCATCTGCTCGAGAATAGTCAAAAGATGACGATCGTTGAGGTTAGGTTGGAGTTAGGTTGAGGTTAGGTTGTCTCCATGGCGGGCGGTAGTGGAATGGCGCCCAGAAGTGGAACTGCAGTCACAGCCTGGTCAATATAACTCGACTCATAACTTTTTTGTCGGACATTACTCTGCTGTCCTCGCAGCAACAGAGTGTCCATGAGGATTTCTCTACGTTAAAAAAAAAAAGAAGAAGGTTGAGGTTAGGAAACAGAAAAGTCGTCACTAAACGCGTACGAACGCAATAAGCTGACCGCAGCTATTGGTACCGTGTCAAAATTCACCTTGCATTTGTTCGCCAGCTCTCGTCGTTTCCTTGGTAATTCCACGTCAACTTCATCTCGCATCAACACATCGCTAGCTTGCACGGAATAGTAAAGAGCGAGTCTTGCAGATGACCATCGAAGGGTCAGCGTCATTTCGGCTTTTGCATCTCGTTCTTTCCTTTGACGCGTGTTTTGCATCTTCGATTTTTTCCAAACCAACGTCAGAAGCAATATCACGAGGTCTCTCGATCGTCGTTTGTTTTTGGGTCACCGATCAAAATGGCTTGTATCTACCTCCTTTGCCATTTTTTTCCATTTGAATCAAGTAACGTAGACACGATTAGAGTGGCTTGTTGAATCTTCTCCTTTTTCATTTTCTAGTAGCCTAGAGTCTTCACAGTCTGTTCAAAACACATTCACGACACAGACATTCGGTAAGTGAACAACTATCCTTTTGGACGGGGTCCGTACGAAATTATATTTCATTGGCGTCAATGCGTAAGTGTTTCTCACCGATAACTTGTTGTCGATGTAACCAACATGTCCTCTTCGGACTTTGCGAGGCTGATTGAGTGAGCGTAGGTCCCTGGCTACCAAGATGGGATGGTCCATTAGTCTTGAACTGTACTGGCTGCACAGCCACGTCACCCGCAAACTGTAACACAGTTTGTCCACAGATTTTCACGAATTCCGTCGTTTCCAACGTAGCAATTGTGTTGCGTTTTCTATCGTCCTGAGGATTTCTCTTGGCTTGGTCCTGGCTGAAGAACCGCACACTTTGCTGTGTAGGCTTTTCGCTTCCATGCCCCATGATTGGCTGCCAGGATTGGTTTCATGATGCGCTTATGTACAAGTGACTATGCTTCTATGCTGAACTTAGAACGTCCACCGGTCAACCAGAACGTTGCTTTCCTCCTGAGAGTCGAATTTGCTGGGTCTTTTTGTCGTTTGCTGGTTCCATGTTACCTTGCGGTCAAGACGTAACCCAAAATGGTCAACCAGTTGATTTTGGGATATAATGCACTTATTAAGTGCGACGTGGTTATGGTAAATTCAAGGCAAACGTGACATGTCCATTTGTCAGTATTTATTTCCATTCTCCACTGACTTAGCCTGTGTTGCTGCAATGATGTGTCGACGCAACCTTAGGATATTCGTCGATGGCTAGAATTGCTGCATCATCTGTGGATGTTCGTCAAATAGTTACAGTAGTTGGTCAGCATGTAGGCTGTGCATCAGGTGTACAGCGTAGACCCCGAAGACACTAGCGCTTGCTGAATTATGCGATATTTCTTTTTCCATCCACGTTGGATTATCGTCAATAGCAGCAGTAATAGTTCTTGGAATGTTATTTTCATTGATGACATTCTCCGTCTTTTTGCTTCGTTTGCTTCGCAATGAAATATTACTAATCTCGAAGCTTACGAGTAAACTGTTAGTTGAACTCTTACAACATTTATGTAACCGTTTGCGTATGCAAAATTTATGTTCGCTTACGTTTTTTTCTTCTCAGAACTTGTCATAATTATCGACGATAGCTGATATCAAGATTTGAATATTTCCATCGTAAAGTTCACTTGCGTTCGATACTCGCGCGTTACGGCTGGTTTCTTTTTTAATTGTTTATTGTTATCGTTCAGTCATGTAGCAGATAGTTGGTGACAATTGACAGGGAAAAAGTTAATGGATAATATTACCACTCAATCAATCAATATTTTTTATATAAAATACAATACAATATATATATATATGTAACATAATATAAACATAAAATAAAGATCTATATATATACTGTATTTTAGATAAATTATATATATTATATATATTAATTATAATAATTATTATACCCCCACATTTCAAATTGAATTATTTTCATATAAAAACAAATATTTACAATGTATGTGCATATATACACATATAAATATTTGATAGGAAATTAATTAAACATAGAATGATGAAGTATATATTTGTGTTCTTTGTTTCTATGACAAGCATTACTCGTGAAGTTTAAACTATCGTTAGCATTGCAAACAACGAGGAATAAAATGCGATTGAAAAACTATTTATAATGAAGATTATTAAATTGTGTATAGCATCGTACACATTGTATCTTATTCTGAAGTCCAACCTTTTGTTACGAGGATATCAAAGGAGATATTGTGACATTCTCAGAATTTTGTAAGATTTCGTAGAAAGGGAAAAAACGAAGCTTAGGTCAATCAGTAAAAAACGTATATTTCTTAGCCGAAAGTGTTTACAACTTCCAACGAACCCTCGGACAGTCACACGGTGATCAAATTGCACTCTACAGTTCCTATTTATCTCGCGAAACTTTTCTCGCTATATTACGTAATCCAGCAATTGGAATATCGACAAGTGTTCAGAACGCTGTCCAATTAGCAATGTACGCTAATTGCACGTGCAAACTGTACATATCTCACAAGGTTTATTGAACGGAAGAAAAAAAGAGCATTTACAATACCAATGTTAAATAGAATAAATTATCGTAATTACGGCATTGATTTCATTTTAGTGAGCGTAATATAATAAACCCAACTTTAATAAAAATTCACTTCAAAATGCAGATCTCCTTCCACTGTCTTTTTTACCAATGGCGGTAACAAACATAAAAGGACACTTGCTTATCGACACACAGTTATCGCGAACTTCTTTCGAAACATAATCGTAAAATGATACAGTCCGGCGTTGAACGTTAACAGCGAGCGCAGATGCGAAATTCAAATTTATGTACAGACTTTGTAACGTTCAGAATAGAAGCGAGAACTGTATGAGGCAGCAAGACGTAGCTAAGATAGACGCTTTGAAAGGAATAAGAAAGTAGAAAGAGAGAAGGTCCTGGAGGAAAATTGCATTAATTAATAAATACAGCTAACGAATCAGCCATTGCTCCCGATCCTCCCTGGGTTCCTGGCCGATCCTGGCGGAGGAAGAGAGAAGCATTTCGAACAATACGCTCCTGGAACCGGAAGAATCTTCCGACCAGGAGCAACAGGATCCCCAAGAGGATGACCCTTATGAATACGACGAAGACATCAGACCGTCGAACGAGGATTTGTTGGAAAACGAAGGTTTCCTGGATGGAAATTGTCCCAGCTCCTCTAGGATACCCGCGCCTTGCTGGGGATGTTCCGATTGCACCGGATTGCATACACCGATTTTCCTGTTGGCTTCCTCGCCGACGGAGCCATCTTGCACCTGTGTTTCCTGTCAGTAATTCTCAAATTGCCGGGATCAGTTGAAATGGCTTGAGCTTCTTTTTCCTTTTCAGTTCTTGCATTACACTTCCCTTCGAGTTTCGCAAATCCTCGCCTGTAACGTAAGTAGCTGATACACTGTTCAAAATACGAAATTAATCAGTGTGTGATGCGCCGGTGCTTTGGTACAGAATTCGAACGAATGGAACACGTGGAATCAGGTTTTACAGATTTTACAAATTTCTTCGTTCTCGGCTCAGTTCTCGAAAAATTCGAGTTTGAAAATTCATCGAGTTATC
This sequence comes from Bombus bifarius, assembly GCF_011952205.1. Lineage (NCBI taxonomy): Eukaryota > Metazoa > Arthropoda > Insecta > Hymenoptera > Apidae > Bombus > Bombus bifarius. The sequence goes on from NW_022884639.1 coordinate 115,689, forward strand.
TATTAGGTTGGCAACTAAGTGATTGCGGATGTTGCCATTAGGTGGCACTGACAAAATCCGCGATCACTTAGTTGCCAACCCAATAGTTAGAACGTGGCTTATTGCGGGTTAGACGAACACTAAACAATCGACAGCTGCTTCTACGTGTGAAAATTAGTCCAAAACGTAGTGTAAAATTCTTCCATTTGAGGCTTCGTTCTCAAGAAAATGAGGTTTGAACGTGTTTAATTTACAGTAACAGGCCCGGTCGGGTGACCGGTTTCAAAATGTATTGAGGTTAGGTTGGATAACTTAGTTGCCAACCCAATAATTTAAAATTGTACATTCGTCGTTATTTCTTTTGTTCGTTCAACTTTACGCAAATTCTTATATTAAGAAAAATTGAGGAACTGATTAATCAGATGATATTCGGTTTGATACGTGTGATTAATTTTTTCAATTTAATTTTTTCTCGGGAACAGAGCGCGATATTTTGTTCTAAATTATCGACTTACCTCCGCGCGTAGAATGACGTGGAATGTCGATTATCTAGTCCCGTCTAGTCCCGAATTGGTCAAATTTAATTTATTTCCAAACTCGTTTTTCTCGAAAACTAAACCGGAAATAAACAAATCGTATTGTGTATCTTCTTCGTAGAGGATCGTCATAGTTGAACCCCTCGGTGTCACATTGGCTCACGAAACGCACTTGTCACATTGGGTCAGCCAGACCCTGATCAATCTTCGAGCAGCTGCTGTTCAAAGAATAGCAGTGATATTGAATCGAACAAATTTGGGAACATAATTTGAACATTCTAGAATATTTGTTTAGATAACAAAAGAAGGTTAACGAAATGACATTATTTTCGAAAAAGAGATCTCCAACATTGTTTAGAAAAAAAAACATTTTTGTGATCTTTTCTATGTTTCTTTATGCTAAAAACGTGGTACTCTAAGGGGAAAATAGTTTTCTAGTGCACGTTTCAAAAATGATATTTATCTGACACGTCGAGGATGAGCTGTTTGTGAATAGAAAAGAATCTGCTGCAATTATATGAAAAAGTCAATTCATTCCTACACAAACATACGAAAATTTTATATTTTAATTATACGTACCCAGATTTAGGTATTAAGAAGATATAATAGCGATTTCACTCAATTCATGCACAAGAATTTCTATGGAAAATTTTCACAGAAATAAAATCTGCTCGATTGCAGGGAAAAATATGCTTTTGTCACACTTGGGTCAGCCTATCCCATTACAAAGTTTAGAGAATCGCCAGACACAAACTAATGGGATCAGATGTTATAAAAGAACACTACAAATTAATAATAGATAATACATTTAATAATACACATAAATACAGGCAAATACAATTACTAATACACATAATGACATTGTAGGCTACACTTTGAAGATATCTTTATCCAAAGTAAAACTGTGGGTCACTATGACCCATGATGACAACCGAGGGTTAGGAAACTTTGATATAGCAAAAACCGCAGTATCCAAAGACCAGCTGTCTCAACGTATTATTCAAACGTTCCATACGCATTGCTCGAACTGTAACTGTATTCGTAACGCGACAATATTCGTCAGAAGTAAAACACGCTGGCACTCGAAACTCGTATTATCCGCGCGTGTTTGAAATTCTTGCTGGAGGAAAAAATTTCTTGGCCGTAACAAAGGTGTCGTAATGTATAAATTATCTTATCAATGCGCCACAGTTTCCCGTTATAGTATAAAACTGTGCACGCTTAGGATATAAAGCGACTGGATCGTAAGGTTCTTCCGTTATTTTGAACAGTATATTAGAAACGCTGAATGAGAAGTTGACGGTGAATGCGCAGCATCCGGTTGGTCGGAGACCGAGATGACGAGAAGGCGCGTCACCACGGTCTCTCCTCTCGAACGTTCGTGACTCATTCGCGTGCCACGGTCACATTTCACATTTCCTATTTGTTTCTTTACCCTTTGCTCATGACCTTGTGTACTTATACCCCAGGATGAAAGGGGCGAAAGGGCAATGTCACTGTAGCAGGATTCGCGATACCAAAGCATTCAAAAGCTTCTAATTTTACACTTCTTTCGAGACCTTGGACTTAGTATAGTGTCCGGACCGTAAAGTTATCGGTCCGAACATGTCTCTTTACGAGGGTACTTTGAGCCGCTAAAGCCGAAAACGAGGGTCGTTTTTCACCGTCTTAACAAGTCGTCTTTATCGTTCGAGCCACCGACAGTTAACACTTAGCCAACCGAATAAGGAGATCTCCCCTCTTTGAAAAACACCGCTGAACGAGGAGATCTCCCTTTTTCATATTTTAGCAACACGTTTTCTTTTTCTTCTTTTTTTGTTGTTGTTATCAGTTATTGTTTACCTGGAATTGTTCCCAATTAATTGCGCCACCTTTTCTACTTTTATAAAGTACAGTATATAATAAATAAAATACACCAATCTAGTGGTGTTAAAATTAATTGAAATGTTACACTATCAGTTATGACTAAATAAAATTATAATGGAAACCACACTGTAAACAGATATTAAAATGCGTTATGAATTTTTAATTTCACGTTCAATTCGTATTATTTATCTTTAGTCGTCTTTAATTTTACCTATATTTTTTTATACTTTTAATATATACTTTCAATTGGATATTTCGTATGAACAATATATGAAATCGTAAAATAAAATCATTACCGCAAAATATAGTTGGCCACTTAAATAATTTGTAGACTTCTTTGATTTTTAAGTAAATGAATATTGATCCTCGATACTTGGAAAAATGCGCGGTGGAAACATATAGCTCGCTGTGGCGCGCGCAGTTGGCTAAATCGTCTTTATCGTTAGAGCCATCTACAGTTAAGACGAAGCTATTTCAATCATAACCAAACAACTAGTCTTTAAAAAGTACGTAATAATAGAATACTTCAATATTTAGTGATTTTTCACTTTCTTACAGAAGGAGTTCCACGTTATGTGGTACACTCTTTGGTATTTATTATTAATCCATCTAGGACTATGATCCCTAAACGAGGGTTGCCACGTTTACAAAATTGTAGAACCAGTTATTTTCACTGGTATTGGTATAAGTAACAGAGATACAAAACTACTTTCATTTTGAATATATAAAAAAAAATTCATTATATTATTCCTTTAGTTATGACTGCTGACTTTGCAGGAGGGGAAATGTAACATAAAGTAGGAATTTTAAAATAGAATTATAGAAGCAGTCATTTCGACTAGTGTGGTAGGTTCTAGTGTTGTGAACGTTTCACCAACAGAGGTCTCAATTTTAGAAATCCGCGTAGGACCGCGATCATTAGGCTGCGAATTTTTATGCAAATTCGTATTTTTGAGTATATAATTAGAAAAATAAAACCTCGATAGAGGATTGTTTTACCTACCAAATATTATAGAAAGCACTATGCTTTGAATATATTTTATACATTTGTTCGTATCACGTGCGTCCTGTGCATGTTAGCACGTTTCTTACGAATGCATCAAAATCCGCAGATCTCTAGACAGAGATCATATTTATATTAACAAAAATTGGGAAACTGATTAAATTTATTATTAATTGATTATTGTTAGGTGAACAAAAGAAATAACAGTGCACAATTTTAGGTTAAATTTCGAAACCGGGTAAGATTTCTGTTAATTACGCACCCTGTAAGAGATTTTTAAAACTAAATTCCGCAGTTAACTGGTTAAAGACTAAATTTTAAGGAAGCTCTCGCCAAAATCCGCCAGAATCTCACGCATCAACAGATTTGACCGAAATTTTGTACACTTTATTTGCATAAAAACGACCCTCATCTTCAGCCTCAACGACTTCACGCTGAATATTTTGCAGTTTGGACACCACACTAAAGCCGAGATCTTTTCTGTGGAAAATATTCTCTGAGAACTTTGTATTTCATATTCTCTGTGTCTTTTGTCTTATTTCGCTTTATTATTTATTTATTGTATTTTATTTATTTAATATTATTTATTGTACGTGCACATGTTCGTGTGTCTTTTGAATTCTAAGTTCTTCATGTACGTATACGTATACAAAGAGATATTTGTGATATGAACGAGACCAATGGTTTCTCAGAAAGAGACAAGTAGAATTAGTAAAAGAAATTTTATTTACGTACAAAGCTTCTTCTCTCTTCAAGAAAAATAACTTAGAAATTTGATTCAATAAATGCGCATTTACCTCGATTCGACTTATCCATCTACAAACATATACATAGGTTTCATTTGCCACAACACATGGAGGATCTTTAGTTTGCACTTTTACACTAAATAGTTTGTACATTGATAAATAAAGAAGGTACTACGTTTGAAATTTCATAACATTTATAATCGTCGACAACTGCAATATCACTGCAATATCACATAAATAATTTTTGGCAATCTTTTATCAACAAAATTCTGGTGAAATAAAAGGATCTGATATTTGAGGATTTGTTCTACAATTTTCTATATTATCTGGAAGAGATTTTGCTTTGTAATCACTTTACTAAAAGGCTTTACACAATCTTTTTGTAAACTGAAACTGCAACGAAACCGAGCGATAATTCAAACGACTTCTTCCCGTAACATGGTGGGAAGATCCTTCGATAGAACAAACCGTCATTAAAACTGTGTTGGTCACGCGAGACTTGCTCGCCAATTCCTCCTAAAAAGAACACCTCACTGCAACACGTACCAATGCTCTTTGACCCTTGGCGCGTATTGACTTCTTTTTTTCTTTTTTTTTTTTTTAAGAAACTCATATCTCAGGAAATCGGGTGAAACTTCGCAAATCGTCAGACGATTCCTTTCATAATACGAAGAAAGTTGAGAACCTTCTCAAACTTATCTACGATTTCATCTAAGCGTAAGCTAGGCAGCAGGACACGTCGCTAATGACTGAGATGTCGATGCGACGCTAATCGTTTAAATAAATAAAATAAAAAGAAACGTATAAGATTTTACACAATTGATGACCACTCAGTTCCAAATGCAGTGGCACGTACTTTATCTTACGCATGTTCTAACTTTACACAGTTAGAAATGTCGAACCGCACATGAATAATCAATGAATGAATATGTAAGTGTGTTGGGACATGTGTTCTGTACGACTTCACCTTGTATTTTTAATTGAACGGTCGAGTCATACAGTAAAGTCGTGGAGTCCATAAATACCAGTAGAAGACTAGTTAGTTCGCAATCATACCGATGGCGTTCAGGTAGACGTACCGGATCAAATTTCATACTCGATAGCCTTTGCTATTCGTTTGAAAGCGAAAGCTTTGTATGAGAAAGATACATGTATTCTGTTGTCGTTTGTATCACAAATTTTATCACGTTTTGTATGTATGTATATTTAGTTATACGTTATATTATATACCTATATATACAAGACGTTTGTTTGAACGATCTGCACGAGTTTTTAATCGTTTACTATGTTTTATTTCTATTCTGATATTGTGATTATTTTATTGTCATAAAGAATAATCAGTAAAAAATTTGTATCAGACAAATTTGTGCTCGTGGGGGAACGCAAAGTGGTAGCTAAGAAATTTGTGCAATATTAGAAGAAAACATTGAAAATGAATTTAACTGATTAAAATGTAATTGCTATGTCAGTTTCTTTCTTAGTAGCGAATATGCTACTGTGAACTACAATGCCAGAGGATCGAAGAAAGTGTACAAAGCTCGCAGATCACAACATATTTCGTATACTCTGTGAACATTTGTAAGAATCACAGTGCTGTTTTATTTTGTACTTTCTATGGTTTTATAGTACATATAATTTACAAACTTTTGTTGTTTCCTTCATAAACGATATATTATGTAAATGAGAATACAATATTTTATATATACCATAGTCTGTCTTAATTCTCTCTACGATATTATAAAAAAAAGATAAATATTCGCGAAAAGAGCTCTCCAATTCCGATGCTTTTTTAATTTGATTTGTCAAAGTCGTCACTCTAAGTAGCGCTGTGAAGGTTTTAGTTAAGATAGCTGTATATTAAAAGCTATTATCAGGAAATGTTTGTAAATTATGTTGTATTTTTATGCAGCAGTGTCAGTAAGTAAAAGCTTGCACCTGCACTTTGAGAAAAATTCCAAAGGAAAGAAGAAAAAATTGTGGTGGACTTAAAAATAGATTTGAGTTAGATCAGATTAGAAACCCATCAGAATTTTTGTTCCTTTCCTTTAGGATTCTATAGGCTTCTATTGTATAGACTGGTTTGGTGGGTTAGAGCCTTAGGTCCATGATGACCCATCTCTCCATCCTGACATACCTGTACCTTATTTCAGGTCAACTGGCCACTTCTTTTCCAGTCAAAAGTTTTTTTTTTTTATTTAGTTGTTTACATTCACAGTTTGTCCAATTTGGACATTTGGTAGAATTTTTTGGCTGTTTGATTATCATGTGGGTGGCTACCCCCAGTGGGGTACCATCTTCGTGTTTGTTAGGTTATATCCTTTATGAGATCTGTTGGGTGTTTCCTTCCTTAAAATTTTTCTGAAAAATGTCATTGACAGAGGGCTAATTTTCGTTTAAGCAGAAAACCCAAATGGAAGATCAATAAATTTGTAAAAAAATTTCTAGAGAAATAAAAGGAAGTGATTGAAAAGAAAAAATAATTGTTAAACATTCTGGTTACGAATAACCGTTATAAATGACCAACTGCTTTCGATTACCGATAACCTAACCCAGACTTGATAGCTCGATACCAGAAGTCCATACGCGGCCTTGTTATTATTCTATAATTAAATATTTTATCTTCCAGCGATAATCTCGACTTTCTGCCAAGTATCCAGTACGTATTTTTGCATCTTACGATCTACTTGCTCTCCTTTCACTGTTATATGTTGCTTCCAATTGAATTTATTGTCCAAGTGAAGATCTAAATATGCCACTGATGATAGTTCCGGTATTTTTATGCTATTAACAAAGAGTGGTCATTGTCCTTTCCTTCAGGAGAAACTGTTAGGGTTTAACCTAACCTCATTGATTTCAATTTTCCGCTTGGTGATCCAGTTTTCGAGTAAATATAGGTGGCGCTCAAGGTAGAAAGTTCATCACAAACGAGTTTGAGTGAGGTTTGGGTTATCTAAAAAAAAGTCTCGGTTATTTACATTCCATTAAACGTACATGGTGTCCGGAAAGTTATTGTACTTTTGTGCAACCTTTTTTTGATAATTATATTTTTTAACAAACGGCGACACGCAACTAAGATCTTCATCGTATTACTCAGGTTGATCGATGATCTTGACAACATATTAAAAAACTATGTAAATCGGAGATGGCTCTGTTTCTGTGAATATTGACCGAAAAAATGTGTTATAATTTCGTTTGAAAAATTTAATATACATCGGATTATATTTTGGAGAATATTATTGTCGATGCGTTTTTTATTATTTTGTGTTGTATAGTCAGTGCGATAAATTTGTTTAACAACTGTTTTGTTACATTATTACAAATGGCTAGGAACGTGTAGAACGTTAAAACATCTAATATTTGTATTATCTTCGAAGCATAACTTATGTATGTATATCACAATTTATTTAATTATTTATTCGATTGTAAATCTTTTTAATTATTCAATGTTTTATTTTTAATTACATATTTATTACGAGAAACATTTGTTAAAGGAATATTAGAATTAAATTTGAATTTAATCGAATATGCCAGTTACTTATCGTGTATTATTTATCAATTTCATATTATTTAAAAGTTTAAAAAGCAAGCTTTTGTTTTATTCTTATCTTCCTTTTCGTTGGCGAATCAAATTTATGTCAGCATTAATTATGCAATTTCTGTTTATCGTAAGATCTTTGTGTCCATTTGCGTTTTGAAATTTTAGCCTTTCCTAGTTATAATTATCATAATCTTAATTGTAATTATTGTATTATAAATATTCGTCAGTCCATACGACTTTTCAGTTTCATTATTCTATTCGCAAATCTTTAAATTACAGGCAGTGCTGATTAACACGAATTTATTGCACGCTTTTTGAATGAAGCACTGGTATATACATATCTATAGCAAGGATTGTTGACTTTTTCTTATAATTAATCGTTTAATTTTTATAATAAGCGGAGCACTTTAAAACACTTCAAAAAGTTAAACATTTGTTTCCGGCTCTTACAAAATACACTTACATAAATCCAACAGAAGTATGTTATTTTCTTGCTAAATACAGTATAACTGTAAAAATAGTTCAAACGCTCTATTTAATTCTTAGCTCAAATTTTGTTCTCTATGCATTAGATGTATTACTAATTCGTTAATATTTTTAATGCGATAAACAATTAATTTACTTATCGCTCAGAGGCTCTGGAAATTACTACTAAACAACTATTCTATTATCGTTATTATTATACTTTAATCTTCGCTCCAAGGACCTTGAAAAAGAAGCTTATTTTGTCTTGCTTAAAGAACTAAAATTAAACTACACCAAACAGGGAACTGAACTAAGCTTAAAACTACTACCTATAATACAAGTAATATTCTATACTAGTATACAATCTTAATATAGTTATTATTTATTAGGCGCGTTTACATATAATCCACAGATCAGATATATTTACATTAAATAGGAATTTAATATATAACAGTCCTTGTGCATTAAAAATAAAGGGTCTACGGGGTGAAGGGGGAATGTCAAGTTTTAGCATTTCTCAGAAAACGAAGATTTATTTTTTAATATACGTATAATGTTATAACTTCATATATTTGCTCATATACATGTATATGGTATATTCATTTCTCCATGCATTATAGTTTCTGGATAATAATCTATGTTATTCTTACACCATAAATACAAAACCTAGATCCACAACTGATCTGTAGTGACAACGGATCTTTGGTTCTTATTGCAACTCACAATCAATTCTCTTGCTAATTGTTCAAATATTCTACTATACACTACATATATTATACATATATATACTACATATTCAACTCTCTTACCAATCTTCCTTGTAATACATCATTCATATCCTCCTTTCATTCGTCATTTCCCATCATGTCCCGCATCCAAATCTCTGCCTCCTTGCCCCGCTTCCCTACATTCCGTTGCATAGCTACATGTGACGAAAACTCTCTTCGTCCAGCTCGCACAACCTACGCTTGAGGTTCTCTGTCTCAGCATACCGCCTTGTCCCCCCAACATTCTCGCACTTAAGACTGGGACTACACGAGTGTTAGATCGACCCTACGTGTAGAAACGCACGCATACACGCGTGAGCCTTGTAGAACATTTAGCGTTGTGCATGTATGTAGCTACGCAACGCAGCACCGGCCCAACGCTCGTGTAGCCCTGACCTTTATCTTTGTCCACTGCCCCTACGATTCCATTTTTCATTCAGTACTTTTCGACCGCCACTTCTTTCTTCCTTAACCGGTATTCACTGCAGTATGCCGACTCTGCTTCAATCTTCTCGAATAACACGCTCTATCTTCCTGCATAATTCATCTTTTATTTTCCAACTCTTTGTACTCCTGCTCAGGCGATGGCAGCTTGCCCATCGCCCCATCTCCTACCTTGTTGAGGGCTCCAAGCAGTTGCTTGTCCCATTCCGAGGGCTGACCATTCTGAATATTTTTTATTTCTTTGTTGAGCAGATCTTAGGGCACCTGCCTTCCTCGATCCTTTCAATTGCCAGGATGTATATGCTGGTTCTTTTTCTGACTAGCATGCCCAGTTTCGTTCTGCCCGGTTCCAATCCCCGGTAATTATGCAGGAAGGGAGCCTCAACTTCAGTTTTGTTGAATTTCGAATATTTTGTAGAGGGAACCGTCCTAAGCAAAGTAACCAGGAAAAATTCCACGCTTATACCACTTAATCCCTCTACTACTACTGCCACTGTCACGTAGCAATATGATCTTCTTTGTATATGTGGCTTCTCGACCAATACGCGAGTTTTTACCTTTATGGTTGTATCGAAAGTGGCTCTCCTCGTGCGAGGAACCCCTCCGGAAACCCTGGTCCTGAGCAGCGTTACCAGATCGAAGGAATTAAGGGAAGGAATCCCTGTGGTAGTGGGGAAGTAGTATAGTCTGTGAACTAGTGACGTCGTGACTCATACCGTAGATAAGTGGAAGGGTGGGGGACAATATTGGTACACGCGACGCTGAGAAACGTGAGATGAAATTCATGTCACGTGACACAAGCGACGTAGCTGTAGAATGGCAGTAGGGATAACGTGATATCATGTTATCGTCGAATGAAGGGAATCGTGTGGCATCCCTAGTCTTGAGTAACATGCACTTTGTCCGAGACATAAGACCGTGTAATATATAAGGTGTTCCGCCAAAGCACCTCCATCCTGTCGGTCAGTTGGTAGTTCCTCTGACTGTAGCTAGAGACATCGTTGTCAGAAAGGTATGTACGTGTGCGTTAACGAGATTGTAGTAGTAATACAACTTTTAGAGATGGTATTAGTATATATATATGCCCTTTCTGCTTCGATGCAATCTAGTCAGAGAACTATTAGAAAATAATCACAAACCACCAGAAAAAATACTTCATATATTACACCGTGCGTGCAACAATCGTCGTTTAAATGTTAGGTTAGGTCAGATTCTGTGATGCGTCTGGTTGCCTCGGCCACAGCCGCCAATGGAATCTAATTTAACCTAACCTAGCCTAACTATATACCTTACCACTATTAGGATCGCAGCCCTATGCGAATGCATACGGCTATGATTTCATTTTTAATCATTTATATTGGAGTCAATGTAACGTAACAAGTGCTATTTTCTTTTTGCTGTAACTTTTGAACCACGATCATTGCATGTCTAGACAAAGTATAATATACGTTACTCAGGATCTTCTACAATATATTCGGAAAAAATCCAATATATAATATAACGACAAATTGTAATTTAGGCTCCCTTTTCTGCATAATTACGCGATCTCAAAATATAGTCAGGGGTGTCTCTATGTGGGTCCATCGCCATTTTGATGCGCCTGCTTTTTGCATTCTTCCAATCTTTTCCCATATTTCCATCAGCCCTTATTTTTCCACACATCAAAATCACTACATCTTTTTATTTTTCATTTTATTCTACATCTTTCGCAACTTTTACTTGTAACTTCGAGTAATATGTAGCACGTTAAACTATAAGAAATGAAAAGTATTCATTTCTCGCTGTACAAGTGAATTTCTTGAAACTACTGTAAAACTGGGGAAATTTTAATTCGCAATGCGACACAAATAAAGTGCACACATAGCAACAAAAAATGTTAAACCCAAAATTTGTTAGATTTGACATTCCCTCTTTCTCCCATTGACCCTTCAGTTGTAAATTATATTTTGTCAATAAATACGAAGGGTATGTAACAATTATATATAATAATAAACAACCACTGTGAAATTTATTTACACCTCCCCTGGAAATCATTTAATCTACCGTTGATATTATTTTTTTGTTGTCGTCTGTTGTACTGTTTCTTGTATCGTATAATACGTCGTCATATACATTGTAATATTATACGAGTATACCTGTACTTACAACACACAATATAGAGAGTAGAGTAATACAATATTCTCTTACACATGTTACATCTCGTTAACTGTATCATTTTATCACTACATATTGGTGACGTAAAAGTTTAGCGTTCGTAAACTGTTTATTACCAATTACATAAATAATACGATGCGTCACTTTTTAAAAACAACAGCTTACCTATTATTTGATACTCTCTGTGTAATGAATATTGTAGAAATAAACGAAAGAAGATTCGCGATGAAATTTTCGGATAGAAAAACATAGAGAATGAAACGGTGTTAAAATGAGATACCCTATATATCGGTTCTTATGTTGGTGATTATATTTTGAAAAAGAATTTCATTGACGGCCTTAATTATCTGTTCACTGTATAGCTTAAACTTTGAAACAGTATATTATTTCAAACGTGATACGAATGTTTCCGACTAATTAATGCAACTGAATGAAATTTGCTATTCGAAAGTAAAATAAGAGTAGAATGAAAAGCATGATTCTTCTGTTAACTGATTCATAAAAAAAAGTCAAGTGCAATTCGGTAATTTTTTATTCATTCGCTTTCTCCTTGCGTTCATAAAAAGCTCTATAAAACCAATTACGAACACATTCTTCGTAGATGTCTAAAAAGAGAAATTATTTATTTAAGAAGAGAAATATATATATATATCTTTAATGACAAATTGGTTCCAAAATCAATATTTCCATTATTTTATAATTACTCATGTATTATCAAATTGTGTCATATATTCTTGTTAATATATTCGCGTTGAAAATGGCAACGTGAGTTCGCGCTCGCCATCCATAGGCAGATGCGCTAGTTCCAACAAATAGTAACTAGAAGATAGTTCTAGTTACAATCGATAGATTTAATCGATAGGTTTAAAATGTTCTTTCGTTTTATCCCTAGTCCATGTAAGAAGTGCAATGAAGGTTTTTCGACTCAGAACGGTGTGATTGATTTATCCAAAGAATAAAATAATAACTATTATGCTCCTACCTCTAAATACAGAAATAACAACAATTCGCTGCTATGTAACTACATTAAATTTTATAGTATCGTGTTTGTATTCTCATTTCTCAAGCGATGAGAGTAACTTGCTACAGAGAAGACAATGCATCATTGCAACTCCTTTCTTCGCGATATCGTGCTATCGTTGTTATTGTGAACCCATTTCTTTAAAAGTTTTCTTAAATCGATCCGATCCATTTGTTTTCGATAAGATCATGCTCTCTTATCAAACAATACCAGGTGCTAAATTGCGAATAGGAATAGCACTTATGATCAGACACCGTAAATGTTATAAGACAAATTCGTAAAGTTGTGGTGTAAAAGTTAATATCTTTAATGAAATAATTGTGGTTATGAATAAGCATTATAAACGGAAAATTTTTGTCTTGATTGTCGGCAATCCTTATCAATAACGGAAATGTAATTGTGGTTACGAGTATATCAATATAAATGACTGGAAATGTTCTTGATTACCAATGATTGTTATCGGCGACCATTATTGAAATATACAAAAATAATTTCTGGTTACATTCAACTACTGTCAATTATTATCAGCATTACTGATATTAATTAGTACATATTCATTGATAACATAAGTAAGTGAATTGTGGAACTTATACATATGTTATTAAGTCGAAAAGTGATATGAAAAAGTATGAAACAAGTCAAAAATATTTTTTATGGTTATATATGGTTACTGATAGAAAAAAATTTTTTTAACCACCACTTTTTTTAGAAATTTCTTTGATATTTATTGATAACTGGCTTCCATTTAAATAAACATTAACTTTTATTACGTACTTTAACAATGTCGAGTGTACTATAAGCGACAAAAAAAATTGCGAAAATACTTTGTTTCTATATCGAAACCAAGGTCACCTTGGGTAACATAAATAGGATCATATGTCTTTTTCATGAGATTGTAGTGGACCTTCCGACAAACTCAAAAAGTATGTTACATGATATTTTTGTTAACTCAATCCTATGGAGTTTGATTATTAATTTTTCTCATATCTTTTCAACTTTTCAGGATAAAAAAAAGAAACAGGAAAAGGAAAAGTACTAAGTTTATTCTAATTCAAGTTACAGTGATACGAGGGCTGAAAGCGCAATAAATTTTAAGATCTCACGGATATTATGTTAAAAAAGAAATGATGTCTTTTGAGAAAATGCAAAAAGAGATTTTAGGAATCATTTTTTGTGGTACAATTAATCTTATTGTAATCGTGACATAGCATTTTAAATATGTTATTTATGTCTCATATGTGAAATATTGATCAAAGAAATTTTTTAGAAAATTCATACTGACTTCAATGAATCAACGAAGTCAAAATTCTGCATCGAATCAAAGGAAGATTTAGGTGAAAAAATAAAATATAAAGAACGAAGATGCTAGCAATACACGTGCTCTACAGAGATACAGAAGTTGCTGTGGTAGAACAGATTCTACTTCTTGACTCTTAGAATAATTGATTCCAGCATTTTTTTACTGAAGCTATTTCCAAAAATAGCACGTCTGAACGTCAGCATTCCGATCGTTCGATATTCGGTTTATCGTTGTAAGCTCGTTGAATAACTTGGCGCCAAACATCTTTTTTTCATTTTCTTATGAACAATGTATACTCTGTTTCTTTTTTGTTTTTTTTTGCACAGATTCATATCTTGAATCTACTGTATTATGTTTTCTACGTGTATAACGATATGTAAAGTAGTTTTGCTGAAACAAAAAAAGGAAGGTTGTACTAAATAGGTTCATTATGCTGAAAACAACAAAAAAGAACTTCAGGCTAGCGAAAATAAAAGATTTACTATTTGCTTAAAACCTAAGAGATTCAATGAAAAATGCTATTTATTATGTAGGAGCTGTGCAAATTGCAAGTATTGATGATATTGTCTAATTTATATTGTCTAATAAAAAATATATGTTGAATTCAAGAATTTTAGTAAATCAAAGAAAAAGAAGTAAATTGTCATTTGGGTAATTAAAAGCGATTATGATTTTTTTAAATGAAAGTGGCAGAGCTAAGGAAATGAGTTGGAAATGGGAGGAAAAGAAAGAATTAGAGGTAGTAAAGAAGTTCACGTACCAGCGAAATAAAATTTCATAGAAACTGTGGTAATTAAAAGCGTATAATTAAATCTACAGTTTTATTAAAAAGTGAAGAAAGAATAGAGTTGTGAAAACTATTGACCATAAAATGTTTTCTACAAATTCTACGCTTTCTTTAATTACATTTTATGTGTTACTGAAAATAATGGAGATATTTGGGTAATTAAAGTTATTACGAATAACATAATGCATTTTTCATTCATTTGCATTGTCGGATACGTATAAAACATTTGTATATTCACCAATAACAAAAATAATAAATTTAAAAACTCAATGTTTAAATACATGTGTGGATAGTCAGCCATGTATCTAAAATTCTAAACTAAATTTCAGGAATCACTTTTTGTGATATAATTAACCTTATTGTTCGTGACATAACATTTTAAGTAGCAGTGTTATTTATGTCTCGTATACAAAATATTGATCAAAGAAATTCTAACTCGTGTAACAGGCTTTTATTGATTCACAAATAGGGAGAATTTGATGTACACAAAATATTAATGTTTGATTACACTGTGTATCAAATTAGACAATGAATATCATTGTAAATGTTTATAGAAACACTAACTCATATAACTCTTACTGACTCATAAACAGGAAGTATTTGGTATACACAAAATTTAAATTTCTGTTTATACCGTCTATGACTTAAACAACAAATGTATCATTACAAATGCATTTAGCTTTTCTAGAATATTATATATATATATTAATTTCTTATTATTGCCTTTTGATTTATTACTCGCATTGCTTGTACAATTATTCTATTTCATTATTTAGTTATTGCTTCTTTATTATATAATATGCTGGTTGTACTATTATACCACATTAGATTATACTATTTTTTCTAATCATTTACTCTTAAATGATATTTCTTTTATAAACTATTGCAGAGACGATTATTTCTCATTTCAGTTTTATGTAGCAACCGGGTGAGCCAAATGACCAAGACCTATAATGACATAGAAGCAGTTACAAGGCTTCTGGAGGAGGTAAATATGACTGCTAATATAAAATATATATAGGGGTGTGCAGGATCCAGGGATTACAAACTCGTATTTGTAATGGGATCTCGAGACTCAATTCGGCATATAAATATACAAGGTGATTCAGAAATTCACGTTCATACTTCAGGAAATGGATTTACATATTAAAATAAGTAAAAAACGTTATGTGAACGTGTGTCCTACGTACTTTAATTTCCAAGATATGGAATGACTAAACAAAATGTTCAAAGACTCTAACAGTTGTAACTAAAATGACTAAACGTTGCAGCATAAGAATTAGTATAAAATAAATGAACAGAATGTTTTTGATTATCGATAACCATTGTGTGTGAGGGAATTTTTTTTTTAATTACTGATGATCAATATCGGTAAGAGAAACTCTTTTTGTTTGCCCATTGTCATTATATATGAAAGAATTTTTTGCTTGTTGTCGCTAATCATTTTTCGTGACAGAATTTTTTTCTGTCATCGATAATGGTCATTGGTTATCGATAAACGAAAGAAAAAAATAGTCTCACATATAATGATTTTAATTTGATTGATTGATCACCTATAATTATTATCAGTAACCACAAATATTTTGATCATTTATAACAGTTATTCATAACCAGAATGTTTTAGCAAATTCCTTTTTCGTCATTGTCTTTTTTTCATAAAAATTGAAAAAATGATTGTATTCGTAAAGATGACGTTATCCTATAAATGCGTCTCATTATGAGTTACGCTCTGCCTACAATGATGGTTAGTAGTAGTTTGGTAGTTTTCCATTGTTAGAAACTAAAAATGAGGGAAAAATACATTTAAACCTGTTTTATAATCATTATTCTTCTTTTTCATAAATTCGATTTAATTATGTAGAAAAATAGCCTTTCCCTACTTCTGGGAAACATAGGATTATAAATCCAATGGGTTTGTCTTCTGCAGCTGTGGCCCAGATGGCTAAAAATTTATAGGAAATATATTCTACAAATCAATATGTTTTCAAGACCTACATGCTTTATGATTTCATCACTTGTGAACCGTTAACTGATTGCACGGACGTCACGCACGTCGACCCAAGTCAATCGCTAACTGAGGATAACCAGTAGACAGAGTTCATTTTTACGAACTTTCCTGTAACCAATTATCGTTCTTTTCCGCCACTTCTCTAAGTTCGAGTAACTTGCAAATTCTCCAATCCACGTGTTACTCCCAACAATAGGCATTGCCTATTCTTCGAATTTTCGCGAATCTTGAAAAGAAGAACATTCCTGAGATTCGTCACTCTATAAAATCTACAGTATAGTTTGGTCCGCCATCTTTTATCCTAACTCTTATACTTAGCATCTATCACTCTAGCAAGTATCAAATCTATTCATTGGGAATCTAACAAATATCAAGTTTGTCATCCAATAAGTCTGTTGTTTATTATAAAAGCAAAACAGATAACATGTTCGTCGAAGTTGACTTTGTTAGTTGTCTTGTGAGTAAATTCAAAGTTCATATCGTAACCAACTTGCAAGCCGTTCAGTCAGAGTGCAACATGTGCTAAGCAATATCAATTAATATTAATGAAATCAAATTTCAGATAGTCAGTATTCTATTCTCGCTGGCTCGTTACAGTTTTCTAGATGCTGAAAGGTAAAAGTGCAATAACGTATGTTAAGACGTGTGAAATCCATATCTCGAAAACTAAAAGTACTTACATAGGACATGTTCATACGACGTTTTTTTTAAAGTTATTTTAATGTGTAGATTCATCCCCTGAAGTATGGACATACATTTATGAATCACCTTGTACAGTTGCTGCAAAAGGTACTGACACATACCATTCGTTTTTTTTTATCAGACACTGAAGAAAATCAAAGTTTTATCATTTTGTTTGTGTCATCTTGGTCTTCACTCAATTTGAAATACCTACTCAGTATTTCCTATTAGCGTGTATAACTTTACCTAAAACGTAAACACGTGGAAATTTTTCAACATAACTGAAAAAATGAAAAAATGCTAGATAGGATATTAG
Source organism: Bombus bifarius (assembly GCF_011952205.1). NCBI lineage: Eukaryota > Metazoa > Arthropoda > Insecta > Hymenoptera > Apidae > Bombus > Bombus bifarius. Next base: position 133,300 of record NW_022884639.1, read on the forward strand.
AAGAATAGAGATATAATTTGTTTCAGCCAAGTGTAGACATGATTCCGCACACTTCTAACGATGTATAATTTATACTTAGTCGCAAAAATTTCTCTGTAGATAGTAGAACAAGACAAAATTAGAATAAAGCTTATTAAGTTACAATTTAAGGTATATAATATATACGAGATGTGATGAAAAAATACCCGAAATGGTTATGTTAAAGGCAAACTTTGTTAGATATTTATGCCAGATTCTCCCATTGAAGATTTTCTAATCTTTCGGAATGCTGTTCTTATATTTCATTGTATTCGCCTTTGTCGTCTCAATGTCGTCGAATCTTCGTCCTTTTGGTAACACTTTCAATTGTGGAAAGAGCCAGAAACTGCAGGAAGTCATGTCAGATGAATAAGGTAACTGTTTAACTATAGAACTGCGCTACGTTGCTAAAAGAATATTCCTCACGGAGTAAGCAATGTGCGATGTTCAAATGTATTGAACGAATATAATAACGCGTCTGAGGAGTATTTCCAAAGATTCGTTTAGAAAATCAATGACAGAAACGTTGGCATAAGTGTATAACCTCAAAAAGGGAATATTTTGAAAGGGATTAGTTGTTTGTACCGATATCTAATAAAGACTGCTTTTAACACAATCAATCCGGGTATGTGTTAATCACACCTTGTAAATTGTTGAATTATTATTTGTCGTGTTCGTTAAATGTTAAGTAAATAATTAATTTGTAGAAAGAAAAGGACTTGGAACTAACCGCACGTATCGGTAAAGAACTTCTATCGCACAATCAAAAACTCGAAGCTACAGTTACCAGTTTAGAGACCGATTTAAAGGAAGCCAATGAAAATATTACCCAACTCACGCACGAACTCGCAAAAAAGACAGAATTAATCCAAATATTAACAAATGATGTCGAAGAATCAGGTTCCGAAGCCGGTTCGCCCACCGGACTTCGCAGTATCAACCTGGACATGATGCAGAAAAAGATCAGCTGCCTCGAGGATGAAAATAAGCAATTAAGAACTGAATTCGCGAAATTGATGCACGATGCCGACAATTCGGAGGAACAAGAGGCAAAACTTGTCAAAGATATTGCCGCTCAACTCGGTTAGTTGATGAATTTTTGTTAAAATTTTTAGATAAAAGCTTGTGAATTCCATAAGAATGTTTAAAGTTCGTATTGATTGAAGTTTAAAATTCTATTAGTAATTAGATTATTTTGTATGTAGCAACTGCAAATATGGAGGTAAATGGAATATCGGATGAGCTTGATAAACAGAAGGAAGAAAATCGATTGCAACATGAACAAATTACCAATTTGACAGCAACACTAGCTAAAACAGAACTGAGATTGGCACAGTTGATGGCTGAGCATGATGAAATGAGCACTACTTTGCACATCACCAAGGATAATCAAAACACTCTAGCGAACGAGTTGGCTGAATTCAAAGAACGATATGCTGAGGTATATTCTCAGACAGTTTTATATTACCATACTACTGTTCACTGACTATCTCTTTTCTTATACTAGGAGAATAAGTTTAAAGAATATTTTTAAATTAAATAAAATTAGTCTAGATGATACTCTTAAATGATATTAAAGTATTTTAAGCAATAATACATTTTTTTTTAATGTTTTATGCTATAAGGTGATAAATTTATTGACGGAAACTCAAGAACAATTACGAAAACAAAGACACAGAGGTATGCCAACTGTTAGGGGAGGCTCTTTGTTTCCTTCGTTGGGTGCTGTTCCACAAGCAGACTCTATCGCTTCAGAATTGGAATCATCGCTTTATTCTGAATTCAGTTTGGATTCTGGCATCATTGCAGATAGGATGTATGTGTTTTGTTTCATTTCACATTCACATTTTTCATTTTGCTATCATTCATTCAAGAAAAGTATTAATTTATATTTTTGATATTGGACACAGACCAACATATAAGAAAGTTTTTGAAACAGTGAGGAGCGCATCAAGAAATACATCTTATCCAGCTGATGCAAATCAATTCCCACGAATAGGTTCAATGACAGTATCAACTCTATCAAGCAGTTCTACTGGACCACGAATGAGTTGTGGTCAGCCTCGACCTGTGGCATCAGTTCCTGGTGTGGATTCCATTGCACATAGCGATTCAGAAGAGTTTGAAGATTATCCGTAAGTTTATATTTATTAGCCTTTTTAACAATATGTAAAATAAGAAGTTTTTAATTTTGCTAATAATCATTTCCTTTATTACTAATTTATAAAACAAATCAGTAAATATGTTCTAAAAATTTTAGAGGTCCACAAAAAGTAGGAGTGCCAGGTGCTCCTGGTGCAGCAGATTTGGAAGTAGCACTCCGTAGATTAACACCTGCAGAAGTTCTTACAAGGCGTGCTTGTCTCAGCACTGGAACAGGATATAGTTATGACTATGAGGCTGGAATGCATTCACCTTCCACTTCCGCACCTCATGGTTGTAGAACTCCAGACAGTATTATGTCTACGGGAAGTAGTGGAAATTTAAGTGGCTATGGTGGAAATACTTGGAGAGTTCCTGAGAAGTTACAAATAGTGAAACCTATTGAAGGTTCTCAAACTTTACATCATTGGACTCGATTAGCTACACCTACACTAGGTAATGTTGTATGATCCTCTGTTAAAATTATTTTAAAAAATATATTTTATTAATATATTTTGATAACAGTATATGTATAATATATTGTAATAGTTATAGATAATATACATAAAATAGCTTTATCTCTTGCAAGAATACAATGAGAAATATTATATTTACCAGTATTTTATCTACCACGTTATTGTATATAATTAAATTGCACTTCTTGAGAAATGAAACTATCACAGAATGTGAATATAAAAATATTTAATTAAATCACTGTTTTATTTCTTAGGTTGTCTTTTAGAAGAACGGCCAGGAGTAAAAACAAGAGGAGGTCGAGGCCTGGAGGATTTAGGCCTAGTTACTTTCACTTTAAGCGATCTTGAAGAAGATGAAGAATATAGTAACCCTGGAAAAATTTTTCAAGATACAGGTTCCATATATACATTCACCAATAGTACTGTTCTTCATCCTGATGATCACAGAAATGTCACTCCAAGTATTGTGGATAGTACTGGCGAAACAGCACCTAGTAGTGGTTTAAATTCTGGTATGAGTACTCCAAGCACGTTAAGCAGAAAAAATTCAACTTCAACTTCAACATTTTCAACAACCCTTGGTCTTGCAAAAATGTTAAACGAAAGAGGTATTTTACAAAAAATACCTCTTAAATAATACAAGATATATTTTCTATTAGAATCTAGTTTAGTTATTAGGAAAACCCGCTAGTAAAAAAATTAACTTAACTTAACTTAAACTTAAATTAACTTAAAGTTAAGTTAAATTAACTTAACTTAAAAAGTAACTTAATTTAATCAACATATTCAAATAGGTATAAAAGCTGCATCTCCTTCTTCATTAACGCCGAGTGGAGAGAGGAATTATACGCCCACTGCAACACCTTGCAATAGTCCTGATGCTAGTCCTCCAGATAGTCGATCTAGTACACCAACTCCAGAAAGTGGACTTTCTTTAGGGTTATTATCCAGCGGAGCTGAATTATTAAAGAGAACATTCGGTGGAGAAACTCAGGTATGTATAAACATTTATAAGCAAAGACATTTGGAGTTTTAATGTGACAAAATTACAGTTATATTCAATATGATTTGATAATGAAGTTCGGATATGTTGTATTGACAGCTCGCATTACGCACAACATATATTTCTATAAAATACATAAAAAATAATAATTTTATAAAATACATCTAATTGACTTTTTCTAATTTTGATAAGCATTGTAAAACATTCAACATTCAATATGTATCTTTTAAATGATACGTATGTTTAAAGAGTAAAAATTTCCCTTAAACATGAGCGATCTATTAATTAAAATTTGATAAAATAATGAAGCAAGAAGAAAATACTGGTTAATTTTCATAAGTAATAACGTTTCTTGAATAAAAATCTTACCAAATCGTGCATAATACCACTATAATATAATAAATCTCATCTTTATACATGTTCCATGTAAAAGATTACGACATTAATAAGTAATTCCGATTAGTTAAAGAACTCTGATCTTAATCATGACATCATTTCACATATTTATGTGAATATTGAAAAGTGTGGAATGCCAATAGAATTTTCTCGATATTGAACTAAATAAATTTTCCTTCACATATTGACGAACAATTGTCATAAAAATGAGGAATTATTAGTTCAATTATATTATTAGAAATAATATTACTGTTTTGTTGTTGAGAATAGAAAGCATATTCTGTTTATCAATATATAAATGATAATTCTCTTATTTATAATTCAAATTCAGATCTTTAATTGATCGTTAACAATCACTTGCTAATTAAAAATTAGGTATTTAAATACAAAAGTGTAACAAATTATTATAGTGGATTGTTTCCTGAAAATAAAAGGAATTTACATTAGAAAGGACATTATTAATTTATTTTAAATTTGATGAATGATTAAATATTGAAAAAAGAAATTAGAAACGTTTAAGAGAATTGTTTCTATAACATATAAGATGAATTAATTTAATATTCAAAAATTACTTATTCCTTAATCAAATAGTTTTAGAAGTATTTAACCTTAAAAAAATATGGTATTAGAATGGGAAATTGTTACTATTTCTTTATATCAAACACATTTTATTCTCTTTATTATCTTTATTATATGTCTTTATTATATATTTTATCTTTATCTTTATTATATATTATTTTATGAATTTGATTTATGTTAATATTTCTTGTATTTTCCAACAGGCAAAGAGAAAACGACCCGAACTATCCAGATCAGATAAAAAAGCTCTTACCAGTATCCGTTTGGTTGAGAAACTTGAAAGAATAGGCATTGACACAATAATGGCTTCAACATATGGTTCATCTTTCTCCCCATTAGTGTTACAAGGTTCTTTATATGCCAGGCATGGTAGTGTAAGCCCCATGGCTCAGTTAACTTTCCTGAGAAACTCCATGAGTGGGAATCAAGAGAAACTTTCACCTTCTTCCACTGCTAGTGATTCCTCGACGACAAAACGAAACATAATTGATAAAAAACAAGACGAGTCTATACCAAACAGAGAATCTAGACAAAGAAGAACTAGTACTAGGGCCATGAGATCTGATCTCGGACAGGTGGTTACATCTGCTGCAGCCCCTGTTACGTCTGCAAAAGAAACTCCTCCTGCGCAATCCGCTTTAGGAAGTATTAGCTCGCTGCTGTTTGGACGAAAGGGTGGATTACTTTGAAACCACTGTTTACTGAGTATTGACTAAATTATAAAGGAAAAGCCAGATAAGTTTTTAACAGAACGTAATATACGATTGTCGGAGCGGTGATAAAATGAACAATTTACTTCATTTCATCTGTATCACAGTTGTTTTATCAAAAAATGTCGATAAAAATCTCTATTTTATTCACAGACAGTTCACGATGTAGCTAAAGAGAATACAAAATTTAATTTTTAATGTACCAAAAAAAAAGAAAGAAAAAAGAAAAAGGAACGAAGTTAAATATCATACACAAGCTTACGTACCATTAATTATGTGTCCTAATATTAAATCTTTGCGCTCGAGGACTTTTTCAGTCGGGCGAAGTAGCAATTCGAGATGATTTAGCGCATACGTGACACGTGCTAGTGTACTGCTAGTGTAAAATGATTTTATACACTAATTGACATACGAAAACATTATATTCTAATAATATATATATATATATTTACATCTTTGAAAATATGATTTTGTAATAATTAATTTCTGTATTTCTTTGTATCATACTTTATGTATGTATCGTACTCGTGCATTCTTGAGTACAATTGATCTCATTTCTCAATAGCTCAAAATCAAGTTCATCTTCATTTGAACTAATTTCACTTCTGAAAATCATTTTTTAGTACTTCTAAATTATAACACTTTTGCCATGATCGTCAAATCCGAATTAACATCGGAGACGTTGATAGAATTATAGTTTCGGAGGGATTTAGGATTAAATATATTATCTCCATTTTGAAGTGTAATACTTTATACTTCCTAACAAAGAATATAAAGAGCTAAGTCGTATTTACGACTGTCACCTCTCACTCGTCACTCGAGTTGCCGCACGAAACTCCGTGGCGACCGAAAGTCGCCTCTCGAGCACAAAGGATTAAAATTGGAAGTAAATTGAATATGCTTTTATTTTATAGTACTATTTTATACAGAACAGAATAATACTTCCGTTTACATTATAAAGATACATATTTAGTGTCAAGCTTGAGAATCTGATGTTACTTAATGTTATTCTTTTGTACGCACTATAATGTTATTGTTGGACACTAATTGACAATATCCTTATTTTCAATTTCTGTGAAATATTGTGAAATATCGCATCGCTGGCCAGTAATATTTAAATTAACTTAACATTCCTACATTAGCTATTTTTTTCGCTCTTCTTTTTAAGTTTCACTTTTGATACTATATCTTTCTTCTGCGTGAATATTGAGAAATATTTGAAATATTATTTGTTTAGACTATAAATTTATAACTCAATATTTTTAAATATTTGCATGGAAAGGTATTACATAAAAAACGATGTAACGTATTCCTAAAATTACAGTATTATATTCGACTATAGAAATATTTAATTTAAAGCTTTTAAATGATCATTTTATCAACGCTCTGACATATTGTAATTACGAAAATAATTGAGAACCTCCATATTTTAATTTTACACAGCAGCTATTTTACGTTTATTAGATTAATTTTTAAATGATTTGTTGTACATAACTAATTCATATGTGAAAAAGAAAAATCTTACTTAATCGAAGAACAAACCAAAAACTTGTAAATGATTATTTTTGGTATCTATTGTTATGTGAATATCAATGTAGAGGCGCGTGCAAAAAAAAAGTAATTTGAAATTATTAATTTACACATATATGAAAATCAAATGGGTATTAGGGAGGTGTATTATGTGAATTAATTTACATTGTATAGAGAATAATAGCATATTGTAGTTAATACTTAAAATGACTTAGAACGTTGCAATCATGTAATGCGAAATGTTACATTACTCAATGTGATTTTTATCAGTAATGACATTTCTTGTTACCATTGAAATAGTCGAAACATATTTTTTATGTGAAATTTTTTTAATATTGTGCATTATTCTTTTTAGTTAGAGTAATATTCTTCATTTTAAAGATTATTTGAATCAAAATTGATTCGTTTCAGCCGCGTCACTTTGATATATTTATTTATCTTTTATGCCAAAGTGTCCAAAAAAGAGAAAAAACGAGACAGTTACCAAAAAAATGCAAGGTCAATAATGCACGTAAAAGAATATAAATGACTTCATATATAATAACATGATAAAACAAAATTAATTTATAACATAATGATTCAGATTGCGACAAGTAAATATGATCACACTAATTACTATTAAAAAAAAAAGAGTAAAAGTCGCAGTGAATTTTCTAAGCGGAGCACAATTTTTAAGAGCAGAATTTTTCAGGTGCTTTAAATAGTATCAATTTCGTTTAATTAGCTTAAGAAATTTTATCGTTAATTGATCAATTATATCTAAGATTAATTAGTTAATTGTGTCACTACTGTCGGTCTTTAACAAAAAGACCTTACAATTAGTACCGATGATTAATTAATTAGTCATTCCGTATTTTTCGATTAATTGATGGGTTGTCATTATGAAATAACCACGAAAAATTTTTATATCCCTTCATTAATTCTTTATTCGATAATAATTACTTGTACATAATTAATAATGAATTAACTATTGCCTAATTCACAGGTTGTGTTCATTATATTGATTGAAAGCAGTACAAAGAAAGAATGATTATCTTGAATTTATATTTCTTTCCCTTTGTAAAAATGCGGAAATGAATTGTCCAATAATTAATCGATCAATAATTGATCAATTATTTTTGTAAATAATAATCTGAATTGTTCTTTCGTTTTGTCTCTCTTTTTTTAATCTATTATGGTTAAAAAAATTGATTGCAATGTATTGAGTGAGTTTGACGATGAGATGCGATTTCACCCAATAAATTACCTCTACCTTGTATCATAGAAAGGATTATTTAGCAGGCGCAGTCTTGTACATAGAGGAATACAGATTAATAAATTAAATTGAAAAAAGTCTTACACTGTTTTGATATTAGCTCGTCCGAAAAGTTTCTTTCATTTTATAAGAATATAATAGATGCACAACTTTTTCCGTTTTATATTATTTTATCAAATTACGTACGATCCATTTTATTCTATCAAAATAAAAATCATAACGTTCAACAGATTAGGTTTCATGTTTGTGTAAAGATGCATTGTTGTAAAAGACGGGTCTGTAAAAGAAAGACACTTTTCGGTCAACCTAATATATACAATTTTGTCCCGATCTTAATTACTGAATTAGATTCCACGAGTAAGAATTATGATGCTCATATTTGGTCCAAAATTTTTATTGCGAATTAGATTCATATGTCCTTTATATGTCTTCTAATGTGACATGCGAGCACGAGCAATTATGGTAGCGAGCACGCCACACGGCTGAATACTCGAGCGAGAAGCACCGAGCTTCATTTTTAACGTGAATCCGATCTTTATCGGATCTATACAGGTTCTGACCACTCTAGATTACCTGAAAGGTGTAAAAGAGGCATAGTGAAGAAAAGAAAAGGATATTGAATTCCACAAACAATAATACACTTTTATTTATGATACCAAAGGAAAGAAAATAGAAATATAATAATTGATATGATATGGACGACTCACTCTAGACGCTCGTTCGTTCATCGTTACCGTGCTATGCACTCACATTCACACACTCCTCTCGGTCTCGTAATATCGCTAGCCGCAAAAGTTACGTTAAAAGATCGCTGTCTCAACCCGCGTCCTAAGTTAACGCACAATTGTACTTACGCCCTGCTCGAGCTTTATAACCACTGGACGAAGCATCACACTATCCCACGAATTCCGGCCTATTATCTTTCTACTTTTTACAAATATGTGCCATACACGCGCGACTTATTACAAACGTCCGCAACTCGTAGCAAGAAATTTGTGAATTCGCGTTACCGACGGTCACGACTTAATTAATTTACCGACACTTTTCTCCTTAATTGTTCTCCTATCTACCTATCTGCTGGACGCACGGGAAAATCCCCTATTTGAAACCTATCAGACTCACCTCGCAACACGATACTGTAATTGTCGAATTTACACATTCCTGGACGGGCAAGTTGAGGACGGAACAGGTGACGGTGCGCTCACTGCAACCCGCCTAACCTTCATGCCACTCAGGACGCACGTGCAAAAATGCGCGTACTTCAATCTATGAGCAGAAATTGTCACGCTGTACTGTTGCTGAAGGTGTGGTCGTATGTACGATTACTCCGTGCGAGATCAAAAATTGATCACCAACATTTAACCCTTTGGCCTATAACCACGAGCGAGACTCGTGGTAAGGGATTTGTGCCGTAAGCAAAAACCACGAGTAAGACTCGTGGTAAAGAATTTGTGCCATAAACGGAACCCACGAGTCTGACACGTGGTAAAGAATTTGTGCCAAAACGGAACCCACGAGTCTGACACGTGGTAAAGAATTTGTGGCATAAGCGAAAACCACGAGTCTAAAAACACTATTAAAGCACTATTAAACTTAAAACACTATTAAAAACACTATTTGTCCTCAAACGTTGTTTATTATTTCACGATTACTTTTGTAGCCCTTAAATATACATGTTATAAGAAGTATACATCTTACGCCAGTTCGGGTACACGGCTAAACAGATGAATGGCACGGCGCGTGATCGGCAGATAACGTGTAGACCAAGGGGTTAAGGACGACACGTAACACGTAATACATTCGAATTTTATATGAAATGGTTTTTTCGTACATAATAAGTAATTTTGCAATACAGTAAAATTTCGTTTATATGAATCTGTTGGGGGACAAGTTGGTTCATATAACCAAGTCGTTTTCATAATAGCAGTCTACGTATTTGTCCCCAGCATCTATGATTTGTCATTCAGTTAATAGGAATTCTTGTGAGATTTTGAAACAAGAGTGAGAGAAGAAAGGATATGCAGGAAGGAAGACGAAAAAGAGTGTTTCGTCTAGGACCTGCTAGTGAACTCATCAATAAAGATATCCAGCAAATCCCCGCGATATGAAAGGAATCAACATAGCCTAGCAGCCTACTTAGTAAACATAGGAATTATCAATCAAAATTCAATCAAAATAGCACATGTGAATGAGAAAAAGATATCCAGGATGTAAACCACATCTTATAGAGATACTCACTTTATGCAATCAACCGAAATTAAATGATTAGGAAATAAAAAGAATCAAGATTCATTTCTCCACAAAAGATGGGACCTCTCCTGCAATTTCTAAACACAAACATCATTAAAAATTAAGATATTGATCGTATAAATACAACTATGGATTTGAGGTACATATAGCAAAATATCAGTAACTAAAGAATGACAGTGTTTAGATAATCACACACAAACAAAAGCCACAACAAAGATACATGCAGTTACACACAAACAAAATCACACATTGTTCTCACAATAAAAAAAACAATATTAAAATGACGAAATATAAACAAAATTATACGGTTAAAACAAAGTCAAGACAGGTTAAGCTAAAATTAACCTAGAATAAACTACCAGTAAAACAAAACAAATGTGCAATTTAAAAATCTCTAAGTTAGGTTATATTTGTATCTACTTGTACGTAGTAAGCAATGCAGACTGAATAAATTGTGATACTAGCATGAGTATAAATTGTTAATTATTCTTGCTACATATTACATTAACACATGTTAGTAAAAACGGGGAAACTGTAGAGATGCTAACTATCCTCCGATCTCGATGATTTTTGGATATGTTGTAAAGCATTTTGCAGGACATTTTGAATAATATTTTCTTATACAATTAAGAGGTAGACTCGCTTAGTTTCCGAAATATTCGTCAAAAATTGTTCTTATTGCTACAGTGAATTTTTCCCATAGTTGCGCGTTCGCGATCGTGTATGCGCCAGTATTGATCACGATCGTATATACAGGCATGGAAACTTTAACGAAAGAGATATAGCTCTTAGTGATCGGACGATGTTGGTTGTCTTATCTGCAATAAGGCGCATCGATCTATTTCGATCTACCATGTTTTACAATTATAATTGTAAAACATACATTATAATCATAAGTATTTGATAAAAATATATTTCAATTCAATATGCCGTGTTTATGCATTATGTCCAGGTACAGAACCTTGTCTGTGGTTTATAATTCCTTTTATCCATTAGTGTTCTTGTATCTCTTATAAATTATTGGAATATATATTGTATATTATGATGAGATATTGAGTTTTAAAAGATTTTTTTAATAATACATATCGAATTCTTGATACTAGTTACAGATATACTAATAGAGAGGTTAGTTTATACTAGTCTATACGTCTATATAGTTGGAAACGAAAGCAAACTCTTTGTGTTTAATGGCATGGTACAGTAGAAAATGATATTTTCTAAGTCAGTGATCGTTCTTTATGAATTCAGACAATGCGACAGTTACTGAGAGGCTGCCTCACAAATTGTAGTTGGACATTTGGTTCGAAATGTAAACTTACTGCGGATATCACTACAGTCGTCAACGCTAAAATGAATCCTTTATTCTCTGAACATGTTTCGATACTATCAACGAGCAACTCCAGCACATGCGCACAGTGAAACTTTCAGGAAAGAAAAGCTTCTCTTCAAAAGGGAAAGATTACATATGTTTATAAACTAATTTATTTTTATTGCTTTCGCGAATGTACTTCATACTAACGTAAATGGAGCATGAATTTGTCATTTAAAATTCTTTTTTACATTTACTTAACACTAGGTTTACGGACGTTTCGGGTAAACGAACGAGTGAACAAAAATACACATTTTATTTTTAAATCGATTTATCCAAATTGAGTCTGAATTGAATAATATTAGGCTTTACATTTAAATAAATTATTAGTAAGTAAAAAGTCTTTTTCTCTAAATTATTATGGAAATGATGACAATAATATTAACGATATAGGGTAATCATATTTATTGAGTACATTTTTTACAAATATACAAAATATACTGAATTTTGTTTGTGCATTTTCTCCATATGATCTTTTTGCAATATATATAACAATTATTGCTTCCTTTTTTTTGCAGTTGCCCACTTGGAAGCTTTTTCGCACTTCTGACCTTGAAATGAAAAAATTAGAATTGAAATGAAATGAAGCGTTTGATCTTTGACAAATGTTCTCTTTGTTTTCATGATATCTTTACATAATATCCACACGCTTATCGTCGCCAAATCTAAAATATTGAAAAATATTTGAAGAGGCCATTTGAAACTCCCTGCTTTTACACTATACTTGCGTGCCATCTGGTCGACCACGTCCGCACCAAACTTTGTTTTATTATAAAAAGTGATGGTTTCTGGAACACGCTTATAATTGTCTTCTACTTATACATCTGTATGTTTGGTGCTTACAATGAGAACTTTTACGTTAGGTTTACTTTTATACACAGTAAGCGTACAGTTTTCTGATTTATATAAATGTGAGGAAAACAAAGTCATTTTGTGCGTTTTTCCTTTGAGCATCGAGTTTCTAAATCAATCGAACGATCTAAAATATATTTTGTTTGGTCTCCAACTGATAACCAAAACTTAATGCCAAATTTATGAAGTTTATTCAGCATATATTGTGTAAACATGTATCGGGCTTCCGTTGAAAATAATTAATTCATTGAGGTATTTTTCTGTAGATTATAACAAGGCTGGTTACTACTTATAAATATGTCTTAGATTTCGAATATCAGCGCGAATTTATGTAAATAAATTTATGTAATCTGTCGGAAACTTCTAACGGTTTCGCTTCATTTGTGTCCCAGCCATATATAATTTTTAGAAAATTACATAACTCAGCATTTGTGATTATCCATTTTTTTAAAAACTCGATAGGTCTCGGTTTCAGTGCAATATTCCATTATGTGTCTCTCAATTATCAATTCAAAAGGTCTAGTTAGACATCCTACCCCTAGATCAGCAATTTCAATTTCACCCATTACATTTTGGGATGAGCTTGGAATGCTCGTCCTTTCATCCTCGGAGTCAGAACTAGGAAGAATACCATCATTTCCTTGTTATGACGTACTTTTAAGAAGTTTTCGTCTTCATTATTCGAAGATCCTTCTTCACTCACAAAGCTTTTCGTCTGTAACGTATAATATCAAAACATTACGAGCTCAAAATATGCGGTTCGTTAAAAATAATTAAAAATATTATGAGGTTCAGTGTCTAACAAAAAAAATTGTTTTATTTTAAGAACGAAATGATAGCACATATACAATAAGAAAATAATAATTAACATAAATTGTAACTAACAATAATTACTTATCAAACATACATACTTATTTAATAATGGGTACATCCCCCTTTATTTTCTATTACTTCTATTGTACGATTTAATATCGATTTATATAGTTTCTGGATATAATTTTGACTTAACGTATCCCCCATTCGCGTACAATTGCATTTTTTAATTTCTAGCGGCACTCAACAACAAACTTTGCAACGGTTTCTGTACCGTGACTTGCTACACAAAGACCCTATCCTATGGAAGGGCGACAGCAGCGCTGTGGTTAGCGTAATCGGTTACGAACATTCCAGACCCAGGTTCGAATTCCGGCACTCATAGTCCTGTTTTTCACGATTTGTAGAAGAGAAGAAAGGGGCGGTCCTAATGGTTGGAAGAACATTCCCCCAACCCAGATAAAGATAAAAATCTTATACGCCAGCGGTACCTATCATAACCTTATATACCTCAAATTTTTGTACGTGTCATACTGCTTTCCATTCGCGTATACGCCGTGAATAATTTTTGCCCAGCAATTTTCAATAATAGGGTTCAATAAAAGGATTCCAAGAGCGTGCAGGCCATGGCAAAATAGATATATTATTTTAAAATATGATTGGACCAATTTTGATGTGTGTACAGATGCATTACCTTGTTAAAAGATGTAATCAGATCCAGAAATGCGTTCTACATGATTATTTATTTGTTCTTTGATTAAATTTATGTATCGAACGCTATTCATTCTCCCATTGATGAACTTGATACTTGTCAACACTGGCCCAAACCATCACGCTGCCTCCTCCCATTTGTCATCGAATTACTAACGTTGTCTCTTTTCTTTTTGCCAGTGATAACTGTTGCTGTTTTAGTTCAAAAATTTGCTTTTTTTACTATACGTTGCTTTTTTTTTATTATACGTTACAAACGAAAAACATTAAACGTACCATTGAGAAATTGAAGATAGCACACCTGAACTATCTTTTTGATCAGGAGCGTACCTCTTTACCTTCAGTGTATTCCAGAACTGTCTACAATAACTGAAATTTTTACAAACAAAGCAAACATATAAGGATTGTTTATGAAATTTGACGGGTTTCGTAGAGATAGATATACTACATACAAATTTCAAAAATTAAAAAGCTTACGAAAAAATAATTATGTGTATAAATTCTTTGGATGAAATGATTAATTTACGATGCAAAATGGTTAAAATTAATGCTATGGTTTTTGGGGTATTTCATATCGAAGTTTAAAATTCGTCTATTTGGCGGGCCCTGTGGACCTAGTGCTAATTTCAAGGTTATATTGTAGTGTTCTTCTTTTACCCGTTTTTATTGGTTAGCATGAAATTAAATGGCGACATGTAATCAAGGCTGCTAAAGTAGCAAGTGTTAATATGTGATACGTAGTGTACGTCACACGATGATACGAAGTGACTTGAACGGGGCAACTTATGAAAAGCAACCAGTCACACTACTGCCTTCCACAGTTGTGTACCTAACTTTGGATTTGGAAGGACTGCATGAAATCTGCGTGGCATTGATGCGATTAAGGGTAAACAAATGTGAAACTCAGCCGATATTTCAGACTATATTTTATAATTTGTCGTAGTGATTGCATTTTCTTTATAAAATAACGTCTTGATAATTCACGTTTAACATAGTCTCACAAACGTTCAATTGGATTCTGAAATGAGTAATTAACCTGGTTATTTGATTACATTAGCATCGAGACCACATGACAGTGCTCGTGTTTTTTAACTTTTGTGAGGAAACTTGTGTTTTGTTTATCGATGTATATTGTGTATTGTGTATGTATATTGTAATTGTTTATCGAAGTATGAAACGTTAACTCCTTATGTTATTTTTAATTCTAATTTGTGTAGCTTGGGATAGTAATATACAGTAATTCTCAAACGATCGTCCTATTACTTAAGGGGGTGTCCTGAATTAGAATGTTCTAAAACAGCGTCTTTTTGTGATTTTTTTTTTTTTTTTTAGAAGGGAAAGGAAGAAACGAAGTTATTGAATTTTGAGGTATGGTTTTGTATATATTTAACGAATGCAAAAAAATTTTTTTAAAGTAAAAAAAAGAATTACACCTCGTAATTCTCGACTAAAATAAAAAACCAAAAGAGGCATAAATTATTATATATTTTTCTTCTCGATGAACTACAAAAAAAGGCAGAAAATAGTGTGAAATTAAAAATTTTGGCTGGTTTAAAGAAAAAATGTGTTTTATAAAAAGAAAAAATAAACTTTAAGGTGCTACAACAATTATTTAAATAAACTTTTTGACGAACTTTTTTAGTTCATCGAGAAGAAAAATATATAATAATTAATCCCTTTTTTGGTTTTTTGTTTCAGTCAAGGATTATGAGGTGGATCTTTCCCACCGATTAAAAACTGCAGCCCATGAAACAGGTTCAGAAATCTGTTATAATTTTTTTTTACTTTAACAAATTTTTTTGTATTCGTTAAATATATGCATGTCGGAGATGGAAGGACAGCGGGATTTCTCGCCCGGAATGTTGGGAAAAACCTCAATACCCCAGTCCAGACTTTTACTATAGCTGCACTTAAGTAATAAAAATAAGAAACAGTTCTAATGTTCCAATCTGGCTTTATGACGATGGGTTCGGATTCAAGGTGACATAGTGAGTCACTAGACGTAGCCACTGTCACGGGAGGGACGTGTATCTGACAGAGGTATGAAAAGATCATATGGCTTTCCTTAAAAACAAAGATTGACCCGAGAAGTGGGGACAGGAGTATATAAGGGCAATTTCTTTTGGATTAAGGGAGAGTTAGTTTGTTAGTTAGTCGTTGGACGAATTGCTGATTGGGTTATCGAGAAGTTACCCGAATCGAGTATTACGTTGATACTTGTCCTCCCGTGGACCGTGGATTCGTTATCGAACCTGAATTCGTTGTCACCATCATCCTATCGTCATTACTCATAGCCTCTTGTAGCGTCCACATTCGTACTGATAAATATTAGCTACATTCGCGACGGTAAAGTAAGTAAAGGTTCATAGAACGCCCCAAAATGCCAACCTGACTCCGACATAGAAAACCATATCTCAAAATTCAATAACTTCATTTCTTTCTTTCCCTTCTAAAAAAAAAAAAAAAATCAAAAACGCTGTTTTAGAACATTCTAATTCAGGACACTCCCTTAATCGTTGTCATTAAGCGTATTTGAAATACAAAGATACCATATTGCACCCTAAAAATTAAGTCAATCTTGAAATCTCTTACTCTTGCCGAAAGATTATTAAAATTATGCAAATTATTACGGTATCTAATAACATCTCAACATTTCTAAAAAATAACATTTGTTGCAGTGTGTTATAGCTGTGCTCATTTGGCATTCACAGGCAATTACTATCATAAAAGTATTTTGGAAACAACTCTCGGCCGGTAAGGTCAATTTGTATTCACTTGACAGAAGCTACAACGCGAACGATCTCCGCCGATAAACTCGAGAACACAGTTAAAGGTAAGCGGCGAAAACTGTAGACAGAAACATTAAAAGCAAGTGATACAATTATACTCCATACTTTGTCTGATTTTCAGGTACAAGTATTTGCAACAAACTGAGATATAACAACATTAAATGGTATACATCCGGTGAATCCCTCAAAATGTAACATAATTTACTCAAAACATTCTTTAATACAACCATTATATAGAGTTATTTTAACTAATAATTGTATCTTCTAGCTGATATTTGTGAGCAGTATATTTCCTAGCGCATATTTGAGTGATTTATTTTCATGGGAATTAATTCTAACGTACGTATATGCTAAATAGGAAGCAAGTATATATTTATTTGATGCATATTTATAGGTTTTTTTGTTAGATATAAACTATGAATAAAACAGATGATAATAAGATAAATGATGAATAGAAACAGAATAGTTAATTAGAATTGAGTATTCAAGGGATCGCTAACAAAGCAGCATTTGTCTCTTTCCTTTGAGTTTGATCGGTGCACTCTTTTACGTTTGAGGTTCAATCCACATACGTATTCTCAAAATCTCCGCATTTTCGCTAATATTCGATTTTTCCGTTATTTCTGATCTTCTACATCATAAGATATAACATTCTCCTATATGTTATAGGTTTTCCAATATCTGACAGTTTTATTCGCCATTTGTGTACATGTCAAATAGAGAATTGTTTAGAATAGGATACAACTCATCAATTTGGATGATACCGAAACATTTTGTCAAAACAAACATTCTGGACAACTTTTTACTACATCTATATACACCTGTCACTCGACGTTAGTTTTCAAGGTAGAACGATATTTATGTTTAATATGTTTTATTTAACAATTCGTTTTACAAGTTTTTTCTCTGTGAACAACTTCTCAATAAATAAAGATATATATCTGACACTTTCGACTAATTGAAGGTCGGTATTAAGTGCGGCATTCCATGCATCAACCAGTTTATGGAATATTATTTTGTGCCATCCGCTATTAATACAGTCCAACCTATAAGACATTAATCAATTTCTTTTTCATATTCGTATAACATAAAAAATAGTTATCTCTCTCACTAGTGAGTTCTGTTTAATTCGGTCTATATGAAAGTGTGGTCGCTTGTTCTAGGAGAAAGTGTGGTCGTAACTTAGATGTAATTGAATTTTTTTGCCAACGCCTTGGAATCCAAGGCCAAGCATTATTCGAATCTATGATGCTTACTTTCTACGGAATAATTACCATAAAAGAATATTTATGTGTTGGAGAAAAGTAAAGCGACATTGTAACAGCCAGATATCAGTAAATAGCTACAATAAACAAATAAATTAATAAATATATCTTTCAAATTCAATTAGGGTAAAAAAATGTAACAAGCCCGGGTGAAGGTTTACGTATCATTATGTTCGAGATTACTGAATGCTTAATAGTTTCCATATGGATGCTGTCCAACGAGTTTCTTTGATACATTTAGTGCTTTGTGTAACAGTTAATTCCAGATATTTATACATCCAATTTCCATTACTTATCAGCTATAGTACATTTTTACTTATCAGGGTCATGATTTTTTTCTCTCAGAGGAAGAGGATCAATTTTGCGGGAACAATTTTTTGAAGAACTAAATATAAGCTGCATCGAAATCGTCTCAATATATTTTTCTTATATATAACCTGTAGATATTAAGTTAAAAACGCGCTAACATCACCCAAATGTGCATATTAATTACACATTTATATCTTAATACTTTATAAGTCTAAGAAATTCTAACCTTTCTAGAACCAATAACATTATGCGCGAGAATTTAGCAGCTTTTCAAACATTTTTTTTTTTATTTATTTATTTGAATTTTACAATTTGTCCAGTAGGACATGCTTCTCAAACATAGCAGTATATGTTGTTACGCATTTGAAAAGGATTTATTGTGTGCTATGGTCAATGGGAAAACTGGCGAAGTTGCCCCTAGTGGCCACTTGCAGAAGTTTATGAAAGATAATTGGTAAACTGTTATATCTTAATGTTACAGTTCGATAAAGAAGATCGGAGACGTATAAAATGGATGTCAGCCGCAATATTCTCAGAGGAGTCCGACCAGAACTGGTCAGATCGATGTTTTCCATTCTTTTAAGCCTATCGCTATACGCCATATATTCGATTGTTAATTATTCCTCGAAGAATCTTCCTTCCGAATCACTCTTGCCATCTTACGATTTCATAATCGTAGGCGGTGGTTCTGCAGGTACGTTTTTTCATGATGTCGATAGAAAATTACATCATAAACGAAATGAAAGTATGAGAAAGAAGCGCGTATCTGTGTGTTTTCACGCGAGATGGAGCGCTTTATTATCCATATAATAAAGTAACACACAAATCTAACAATATACACATCTCGATTACCCATTACACCCTTCTTTTAGCCACTCTATCTGTTGTGCAGTACATTTAATGCCGTTGTGCGTTGTTGTATATATTAACAAGGAAATTTTAACTTCACCTTTCCTGCACATAAACGTAATTTAAGCTTATTTTATAATATGTTATAAATATATATTACATTATAAATATCGTATAAATTATACATTATTGCAACATATTTTAGGATTATCACGAAATCCATTTTGTGCTATGAACTAAATATTTTTCCTTTTTCGATGATTTGATATTAAACCACAAATTTTTGAAATAAAAGTATTTCTAATGTTTGAGTAGATTGATGTTTTCTTACTTATGTTCTATAATGTTCTGCCAATTTACATGATTATAGGAGCCGTGGTAGCGAGTCGGTTGTCCGAGATAGAAGAATGGAACGTACTCCTCTTGGAAGCAGGTGGCGATGGAAGCGTTATATATGATATTCCTGTTACTGCCCCCAATCTACAGCTCACCGAGATCGATTGGAAATACACGACGGAACCCAGTCCAAATTACTGCAGAGGTAAATAATATCTAATAACACTAATGTACGCATAACTTTACATCCTAATAAATATTAATATCAGAATTATCCAATACGTCTATATGAGTGAGGGAAAATTTTCGTTTTCAATATTAATAGAAACATACATATATCTGTAGCAAGATTAACACAGATTTTTGCTTAAATAGTTAAATAATTGTATGGATCTATTTAGTTTAACTAATATTATTTGAATTATACTGATCTATATATAGAGTATTTAGGTACATTTACGTAGTTCTAACGTTAACTCACAAACGTTAACCGGCAAATGATAAAACGCAATAAACGTCTATAAAAACGCAAATCAATCACCAACGAACATTAATAATCGATTACAAATTATTCGCATCGCCTTTCATGTACTCTATCGCAAATTTTTCCTATAGCGATGAAGGAGGGTCGTTGCCTGTGGCCACGTGGCAAAGCGATTGGAGGCAGCGGCGCGATAAATTACATGCTCTATATTCGTGGTAATAAAAAAGATTACAACATCTGGGAACAACTAGGCAATCCAGGATGGTCCTACAAGGACGTTCTAAGTTATTTCAAAAAATCGGAAGACAATCGGAATCAGAACTACAGCAAGACTCCGTATCATTCGACGGGAGGTTACCAAACTGTCGATGAAGCACCTTGGCAGAGTCCAATGGGCAAGGCGTTCCTTCAAGCAGGACGAGAAATGGGTTACGAGAATAGAGACCTTAATGGAGAACGGCAGACTGGCTTTATGTTTCCTCAGGGGACCATTAGATATGGCAGCAGGTGTTCCACGGGGAAGGCCTTCCTGCGGCCTGCCAGCGCGCGTAAGAATTTACACGTTGCTATGCACGCACATGTTACGAAAATTTTAATAGATCCGTCGTCAAAGAAGGCTTACGGTGTACAGTTCTTTAGATACGGAAGGACGCTGCGCGTCCATGCCAGCAAGGAGGTGATAGTTTCCGCAGGATCTATCAACAGCCCTCAATTGCTGATGCTGTCTGGAATAGGACCTGGAGAACACTTAAAGGAACACGGGATACCAGTGGTTCGGAATTTAAGTGTGGGTCATAATCTTCAAGATCACATATTTGCGGGAGGCGTTTACTTCTTGCTGGATGAAGAAGTATCGTTGCCAGAAAGCAATTTGTATGATATTCGATACTTGCTAGAATATGCCTTATTCGGAACCGGCCCATTAACTCTCTTAGGAGGACTCCAAGGACTAGCTTTTATCAATACCAAATACGCGAATGCCTCGGACGATTTCCCAGACATACAAGTGCATTTTGGGGTATTGAGTCAGAACACCGACGGCGGCACAATTTTTAAAACTACTCATGGTCTGTCCACAGAATTCTTCGAAGCTGTGTATGGGAAGTTAGTCGGCAGAAACTTGTGGGTGGCGCTTCCTACGCTTATAAGACCGAAAAGCAAAGGTGTTATCAAGCTTCGAAGCAACAATCCCTTCCATTATCCGCTAATTTATCCCAACTACTTCGAAAACCCGGAAGATGTGGCGACATTGGTAGAAGGAATTAAGTTTGTGGTCGAGATGAGTAAAACTGCATCATTTAGACGTTATGGAAGTACATTTGTACCGGTACCATTTCCTGGCTGCAAGAATATTCCTATGTATACCGATCCATATTGGGAGTGCACGATCAAATTCTATGCCTCGACTTTATATCATCCAGTGGGTACTTGCAAGATGGGGCCTAATTCGGATCCAACGGCTGTAGTAGACCCTCGGCTTCGAGTTCACGGAGTCACCGGACTTCGAGTCATAGACGGCTCGATTATGCCAAATATAGTCAGTGGTAATACCAATGCTCCGATTATCATGATCGCAGAGAAGGGTTCCGATATGATAAAAGAGGAATGGTTGATGAAATAGGATACAGAGTGAGTAGCTGTTCTTATAAATTGACTTAAAGCGGCTGCTACTGTTTATTACATAGTGGACACTTGTAATTATAAATTCAATGTAAATGCCCATTCTATATTACGTTACGAACTTAGCAAGGAACAAACACTTCAAGAAGAAGGAGCTGTACGACTTCACCTGTTACGTACTTTTATGTGTTCTGGTTCATTTCTTACATTGCCGTTGGAATTCAGAACTTAAGTGTAGTATCTGTTACGTCGGACGACCCTCTACCTAGACTAGGCCATTGTAACGTCAATTCACATCAGAGACCAGGCTACACACCGCGGACAGGATGGCACCCAGATGTCTGCACATCCTTGGCGCGCACCCTCAATAGTCTTAAGTACCCACCAGGGCTCTTGGAATTTTCATAGTTAAGGTCCTTCGGACCAAGCGAGTATTTCTTGTCTTAGATTTCCTTTACGTTTATTATCTACCACGTGTTGGTTGGTGCACCAACTGTCTTATTATCCAATCGGAGACGGTGTCTACTGCCCTCACTTCCTTAACCAAAATTGTTATCAACAAATCCGATAGTCCCGTGTCCTTGGACACACCCACCCCTAGCCTTCCTCAGACACAATAAAGTCACTTATTCTGTATCCTCAGAATACTCAACATATCTTTACCGGTCTCTACCCTTATAACAGTCGCGCACCTAACGTATCATTGTAACTAAGTCTTACATAACGTGGTTGGAGTGAATTGTGATTCATTTTAATTCAGTGTGTATTACATTGTGGTTGCTGAATTCATAATAAAGTTTAATTAAAATAAAATTAATAGTTGTGTTACGACTCAGCTATATTATTTCATCAACCAACCCTTAAGTTTACGTGACACCATACACCGCAGGCCAGACGGACGCCAGATGTCCGCTCATCCTTGCTGCGTACCCTCAACAGTCTTAAGGACCCATCATAAATTTCATTAATTTGCTAGCTAAGGTCCTTCAGACCCAACAAATATCCTTTTTCCAAATCATTTCTAAAGACTACTGTCTACTACGGCTTGACAAGGGTAGGGTCCACTAACATACTAAATTCAGTTATAAGAGCCTTGCTCTAGTGTGCACATCTATCTTATCTTCGTGCGACAAGTTGTTATCTACGATTTATACCTACTCAACAGTGTAACTTAAGTGTTGGAAATATATAACTTATAATTCTGTGAATCACAGTGTTGTACTAACTGAATCACCCCTATTATCTTAACCGAAATCAGGGGATCGATTAACTCGTGGTGTCGATTACTATAATCGTAACGGGAATTTACGACTCCCGTTAATGTCTCTCCTCGCGATTGGTCGAAAATACAGTATCATTGACAGATTGCCTATGAAATATCGTTGAACCATAAACCATGTTGCAGGGAAGCTTAAGTGCCGATAGGCCAAAAGGGTCTGGAAACTTCAATGGGCCGAACGACCTATCAATGTGTCGTCGATCCTTTGGTCGATTAGTTAGGCGGAAAAAATGCCAACCTAACATTTCTCAACAGAAACAACAAGAAGTACAGTCAATCTGAAAATGTGAAGGATAAAACGTGTTATAATTGCGATGATAAAGAACATGTAAGTGCAGATTGTCCGAACAAGTCGAAAGGCCCTAAGTGTTTTAAATGTAGAGGGTACGAACATATCGCATCGAAGTTTTTTTTTTATTATTTAATTTGTACTTTACAATTTGTCCAGCTGGACATTTGGTAAATTTTTCTAACTTAATTGCTAAATAACATGTGGTTGGCTACCCCCAGCGGGATACCATCTTCGAGTTTGACTATTTTATTTCTTTAGTGAGGTTATGGGATGTTTTCTCTTTAGTCTTCTATTTTTTTTTAATTTTGCTCGCTTCAGCAGCTGGTTTGGATGTACCTGCAATACCTGCCAATTTCTTTTTTAATCGTTGGTATTTTTAAGTCTTTGCGTATATCCTCGTTTCTGACACGGGGCGTTGACTATTGTTCTCAGTATCTTCGATTGCAGCGACTCTAGTTTATTTATGTGGCTCATTGCTGCTGTCCCCCATAGCGGTATTCTGTACGTCCATATTGATTTTATTATCGTTTTGTAGATTTTTAGTTTATATTCTATGCTCTGTTTATTTTCTAGTTTCGACTAGTCGGCCAGTACATCTGTCTTCTTTTTATCCCTATTTTGTCTATAATTTATTTAGTATGTTGTTTCCACGTCAATTGTGTGTCTAAGTGGAGTCCTAGGTATTTAACTTGCCTTAGTGTAAATGTAATATGGTTGCATTTATTGGGGTTTGCTTTTATTTGTTTATCTTGTAGCCATTTTTTATTTTTGTGATATGCTCTTGTAGTAATGTACCTGCTGTTTCTGGATTGGTATGCCTGACTAGTACAGCCATGTCGTCCGCGAATGTCACTATTTTACTGTTGGTAGTTGTTGATATGTCGGCCGTGTATGGTGTGTATAATATTGGCCCTAAAACGCTTCCTTGCGATACCCCTGCCTTGATATCTTTTACTTCAGAATATACATCCTTTATTTTTACTACAAAGGTTCTGTTGCTTATGTATGATTTGAGTGAGTGATGGATTTGTTCCGGGAAGTGTTTTTTGATTGTTTGTAAGAGACTTTCTTGGTTCATTTTGTCAAATGCTTTCTCAATGTCCATGAAGTACAATCTCATTGTCCTGTACAGTATCGTTCCTTTTCTATTGCTAGTAAAATTTCATTGATTCATGATTATTGTTGGTTTTTGACGATCGTATATTATTTTCTGTAGAATTTTGGAAAACATAGGAAGTAGTGATATTGGTTTGTAAGACACAGTTTGGTGTGGGCCTTTGGCTGGTTTAGGTAACATTATGATCTGTGCTAACTTCCGTAGATCAGGAAAGTATTGGATTCTTAAAATTGTATTGGATATTGAAACGTATTGTTTATGGGGGAAGATTTTACCATTGATTAGAATTCCTGGTGCCTTATTGTTTTTTGCTTTCACAATTATGATTCTAATTTCTTGTGGTGTTGTATTAGGTATGGTGTAATGTTTGTTAGTTGAAGTATTAGTATTTTATGCATCTTCATCTGAATGACATTTTGTTTTACTGTTGTTACTATTATATGGAGTAAATGTGTTACAAAGATGGCTGGAAAATTCTCCAGCTTGCTTTTCTTTGTTTTTGACCCATATGTTTTGTGTTTTTCTGATTGCTGGGATTATTTTTATTGGTTTCTCTATTTTGTTCGTGTCTTTCCACAAAGTGTATTTCCATAGACTGTATCAATTTTGAGAATTCGTTATTATTATGATCTTTTATTTTACTTTTTATTTCCTTTGAGAGATTGTTTAGATGTTTTTTGTTTGCCAGATGTTCTATGTTCTTGCCATTTTGCTTTAATTTTGTCAAGGTTGTCTGTTGGAATTATTTTTGTTTACCTGTTGTTTGGTTCATAATTAGTAGTTGCTCATGCTGCTTCTTGTATAATTTCTGTCAATGATATTGCCTGTTCAATGTGTTCGGGTGTTTTTAGTACAATACTGCAGTTGA
Organism: Bombus bifarius; assembly: GCF_011952205.1. Taxonomy (NCBI): domain Eukaryota; kingdom Metazoa; phylum Arthropoda; class Insecta; order Hymenoptera; family Apidae; genus Bombus; species Bombus bifarius. Next base: position 158,612 of record NW_022884639.1, read on the forward strand.
TTTTGCTCTCAATTAGTTCTTTAAATGTTTACCTTTTTGTGGTTTTATTGCAAAGCTGGATTGCTGTAAAGTATTGGCTTACTTATGTATTCTATTAATATCAGTGTATGATCAACTAAGCTCAAGACTGGGTGTTATTTTTAATTTGTTTAGTCCTCTTATAACTGAAAAATCAAACAAATCAAGTATTTTGTTTAGATCTGTTGACCAGTATGTTGGTCTTCCTGTGGATAATATGTTGAGATTACTAATTCTAATATATTTTTAGTGTTCTACCTCAAGATATGTTAATTTTTGAGTTAATTTTTGTCGCCTAAGGATTGAAAATACTCTTCCCATTTTTGTAATATCACTTTGTGTCGCGGTGGTGCATATACTCCTGACATCTGGAAGTAATTGCTGTTAGTTTGTATTGTAACGATGGTTGCTTGAACGTATTCCTGACTAATTTGACTATGTATATGATGTTTGCTAGCAACTTACTCGAGGACGGTTAGCATCCTTCCTTACCTACCAACCTAGTAGATTAACCAATTAACAGCGACGTCCATTTCTCTCACTTTCCTAACGAAAACTTTCCTTAACGAATCCAATGATCTCGTATCCTTAGATACAGATCCATCACAGTTTTCCTCCGCAGCATCATCGTCACAGAAAACACAGGGCACTCACTCCACTGACCAGTGCGCCAAATCACCGGAAACCCCAGCGAAATGCATCCACTGCCAAGGGGACCATCCTGCCAACTACAAAGGCTGCCCAGCATATAAAACACTATACACGAACAGGTACCCTAAGCTCAGAGCAAAAGAGGTATCCAACCAAACACCCAGCCCGCCGAAATTCACGACTACCCCAACCCCCTCAACCAACCAAACACCCAGTCCTACCAAATTCATCTCCACCTCAACCTCCTATGCCCAAGCAGTACAAAGCACCCAAAATAACCCGAACAGCCAAAGGAATCTTCCCCAAAACAGTGTCCCCAACCCACCTAACACAGACAACTCCTCAAGGCTTGAAAAGCTAATAGAGAAACAATCAGAGCAAATAAATCACTTGCTATCGCTACTAACACTCATCGTGGAAAAATTAGCACGCCCCGACTCAAAATAAAACCAAGGCGCATAGCACTCTGGAACGCCAACGGTCTAGCGCAACACAAACTTGAACTAGAACTCTTCTTAAAACACCAGCAAATCGACGTAATGCTCGTATCGGAAACCCACTTCACCGACAAGAGCTACCTGAAAATAAATGGTTACAAATTCTACCATACCCAACACCCCAGCGGAAAGGCCCACGGTGGCACCGGAATAATAATCAAAGCAAGTATTAAGCACTACGAACTTCCATCATTCCAGAAAGACTACCTCCAAGCAACAAACGTAGCAATAGAAGACTGTCATGGCACAATCACCACCTCAGCAGTATACTGCCCTCCCAGACACTCCATCGCCAAAGAAGACTTTGATAACTTCCTGGACACCCTGGGCAATAGATTCATAGTTGGAGGAGACTATAACGCCGAGCACAACCAATGGGGGCAGCAGACTGGTTACAGCAAGAGGCAAAAACCTCTTAAACAGCATAATAAACAACAACCTCAACTACCTCACCACATACGAACCCACATACTGGCCCACTGACACCAACAAAATACCCGACCTTCTCGACTTCTTCCTAACTAAAAATATCTCAGAAAGACACGTACAGATCAACTCCTCGGCTGATCTCTCCTCTGATCATTCTCCCGTGATAGCAACAGTCAGTTCAACAATCATCGAGAATACACCTAATGGCTCCATTCACAACCAACACACCAACTGGCAGCTCTTCAGAGAAGTCTTTACACACTCAACCTCAGCCTTCACCCCACTAAAAACAAAGGAAGAAATCGAAGCAGCCACGGAATACTTAAACACGAGCATAATAAACGCAATCCGCCTCTCCACACCGACAAAGCCATCTAACAGCAAACAAGAATATCCCCAATACATACTAAAAAAATAGCAGAAAAACGTAGACTAAGAAGAGTATGGCAGACCCATAGAACACCGGATGACAAACGCAAACTAAACAACGCAACTAGAAAGCTATCCAGAAACTTAAAAAACTATAAAAACGACTGTTTCCATAAATACCTCGCCAGCTTATCCCCCACAGCCGACTCCAACTACTCACTATGGAAGGCCTCCAGGAAACTCACACGCCCCCCACAAATAATCCCACCTATCCGCCGTCCGCAAGGTGGATGGGCGCGAAGCCCTATAGAAAAAGCCGACCTGTTTGCTAAACACTTGTCAAAAGTATTCAAACCCCATTCCCCCAAAGCCGCCGCGGACGTTACTGAATACCTGCACATCGAACCCTTCTCCTCTGCAGAGACTATAGAAACAATCAGTCGCCTAAACCCCAAGAAAGCAGCAGGACACGACCTAATAGGCAATAAAGCAATCAAGGAACTTCCCACGAAAGGGATAGCACTCATCACATCGATTTTTAATGCTATCCTTCGCCTGGAACACTATCCTAAGGTCTGGAAAATCTCATTGATTACTCTCATCCCTAAACCCGGTAAACCGATATACGAAACCAGCTCCTATCGCCCAATCAGTCTTTTACCTACCCTGTCCAAACTATTCGGGAAGATGCTCACGAACCGACTCCTTCCAATCCTAGAGAACTTGAAAACACTCCCAGATCACCAATTCGGCTTCCGAAAACATCATTCTACAGTAGAGCAAATCCACCATTTAACTCATACGATCAGCCAAACACTCGAAAAGAAAAAATATTGCTCAGCGGTTTTCCTAGACATCCAACAGGCATTCGACAAAGTATGGCATGAAGGGCTACTATACAAGCTTAAAAAGATCCTACCTCACCCCTACTACTCCATCCTAAAATCTTACCTAACCAATAGACAATTCATGGTTAAATGCCTAGACGCCACTTCCGCAACATTCCCAATAGAAGCCGGCATACCCCAAGGTAGTGTCCTCGGACCCCTACTGTACTCCATCTACACTGCCGACCTACCTATATCAAACGATATAACAATAGCGACATTTGCAGACGACACAGCGTTATTAGCTACCCACGCAGACCCGGTAATAGCCTCATCCACTCTCCAGCGAAGTCTCGACTCCATGGAAAAGTGGTTTCACAAATGGGGCTTCAAAGTCAACGAAAAGAAATCCTCACATGTAACCTTCATGCTCCGAAAACAAACCTGCCCCCAGATCACCATCAACAATGCAACAGTTCCTAGCAGGGACACAGTCCGATACCTGGGCATGACCCTGGACAGGAGACTAACGTGGAAGACACACATCTCAGATAAAACGAAGCAACTAAAGGACAAACTAAAAAAACTCTATTGGCTCACGGGCCGACGCTCCAAACTAAACATACAGAATAAAATTACCCTCTACAAGACCGTAATAAAACCTGTCTGGACCTACGGAATCCAACTATGGGGAACAGCAAGTAACTCCAACATCGAAATACTACAACGATTCCAATCGAAAACGCTAGGAGCCTTAATAGACGCACCTTGGTATGTTACCAACGAAACCATCCATCGCGACCTCAAGATACCTACAGTCAAAGAGGAAATAGCAAAATATAGCGACAGATATAGCAAAAGAGTCAAGAAGCACCGAAACCCCCTAATCACTGGACTACTCGATACGACGGACCAGATTCGAAGGCTGAAGAGGCACTACCCGCTAGACCTAAACGTTAGATTCATTTAGTTATCCAAATTAAGCATTTGCACTTACTTATAATACTTATAAATTATACCTATCTATAATAAGTATTAACTTATTGTAAATAAACAGCCATGTCACTGCGCCACGCCAGAAAAATTACTGAAAATTCTCAACGCGAGAATTGATTGTAATTTCAACAAATAAATAAAAAAAAAAAAAAAAAAAAGAAAACACAGTTCCTCGACGTATCATGAGCAGTCATCATCTTAACTTATAGCACGTACTCTGCTCAATCGCTATCTTAACTCGATCGGTATCATTCGAGTTGTAACAGAGAAGCGTGAATCGTTAATTGTAATCGCGAGTTCTACGTAAAGCGTCGAAAGCAAGCATTGTTAATAAATATACTGTTTAAACATTTCCGAGTGTTTCTTTGGTACCCGTCACGTCCTATCCATCTCATAATTTTAATACGAGCGGATCAGTGTGTGAGAATTGGAGCGCCCAAATTAACCGCGGTACGCGCGCGGACAACACGGATGGTTGCGATGAGGTTTTGTAGGATTTACAGAGTATCGTGCGAACTGTACAGGCGAACAAACAACGGTGGAACGTCGAAAGGTTTTGTAGTATCTTTCAACGTGATTTCGAAGATGGATGCAAATGAAGTAGCAGCCAAATCGAAGTTGTTTCGAATTGGTGACGAGATCATTCAAGTTTGTAGACGTAGATTGCGTGGTATGTCGATCGTCGAGGTTAGGAACGCGTTAAAAACATGTTCGGAATCCGTAGAATTGCAGATAGGCAGAGAATCGACTTTCGTTTTAGATGAAGAGCTGGGTAACACGTGAGACGATATTCTTGTATACTTATACAAGATACTTTACATATTTTATATACTTTTCCCACAATATTATTGTTATAGAGAAATGTTTTAGTTTCGAGGGTCCGTTGTTGTAGACCATTGCAGTTCTAAGCTGCTACTTTCAGCGTGTCCATTTCTATCTTTTACTTAACATGTTTGTAAGTAGTTGTAGCATAACCATAATTTGTTGTGTTTGTTGTCTGAGTACTGCATTTTGCTCACTTATCATTCTTATACTTATATTTACACTTACACTTACACTTACACTTATACTTATACTATACTTATTTCAATATAGTTTTCTGTTACAATCCATTCGTTCCTTCATCAGTTAACCTCAACATGTGTAATTCAATATACACATATACATATGACTGATGCACCTGAAAAATATTCACGCGATACAAATCGTCGCTGTATCGAGCCTGAAATTTCTTAAGAAATGTTCCATATTTCTCAAGAAGTGAAAAGAAGTAACAGGTTCCCGAAGAAGCTGAAAAATGGATGGGCATGGCTGGACAAAAAGCAGTTCAGTCATCGAGGACAGGTAAGTTGGCTAGCATTTGATGCATCAAATGAATATAAAGAAAATGATGAACATTATGTGGAATATTTGCTGTGGAATTTGTTGCAGATGAAGTTCAATCCGTCACTGCTAATGACATTGAATATGATCTTAAATTGTTTAAATACTGTTTATATACTGAAGCATATCTGGCATTTTTAGATTTTCTGTTACAGATATTTACATAGCTTTAGCACATTGTTCCAGAGTTGCCAAATTTTAATTCATTGTTTGTTAATGGAATGCCATAGAGTTTTGCAGTCAACAGCTGGTAATTTCTTTAGTATGATACTGTTATGATTGAAAATAAAAATTTGCATGAAGTAGATGCTTCCAATCAAAGTGATTTACTCCTCCTGAGGTTATATTGGTGCTCATATATGATTTATATAATTTAATTATAATTGATATAATATTAAAAATTAATATATAAAATATAATTTATGTTTGTGCTTCCGAAGGAAATGCGGGAGGCGTTATGGGAGTTGCTAAGGAAAATATGGAATGGGGAGGAGATACCAGAAGATTGGAAAAAAGGAGCAATATGCCCGATATACAGGGTGGTTGGTAACTGGTGGTACAAGCGGTAAGGGGGTGATTCTACGCGAAAAAAGAAGTCGAAAATATAGAATATTTAAGATGGGTCTATCTTGTTGATTAACGAGTAACTAATATTAATGTTAAACCATATCTGGTCTGCAGGAAAATTAATTACCTGTTCTGTCAACATTTCCATTTGATTCAGTGCGTTTCGTTGTTCGCCGAAACCAAGTGCGTATTGGCTCAAATACAGCAATGATCCAGTAGTTGCCGGCGCATGATCGACAACAGTGTGTACACGCCTTAATAATTGATGAACAAGGTTTTCAACGTAATTTCCTCATTTTTCATTTTCGACTAGTTGAATTGCCGAAATTTTGTAACGTCTATGGCCCAACTGTCTGTATGCAGGTGTCAAAAAGAACCAACAATCTCTTGGGTCAGCAAATATACTGCCAGCATTATCATCAGCCATAAGTTTAATGTATGTAGGAGTTGACCATAAATTGAATTATAGTAAAAAATAATTCGATTCTTGTACATATCTAATTTTATTCTAAAGCATTCTGTAATTTATTATTTATAAAAGTAGACAGGATGATTCGATTTTCTTTGCCTCTACCACTATAATAAACGTACATACAGATATTGTAAATTCCCATTGTTGCGCTATTCAGAAAGTCGACTGTATTCTATCAAATATGTATGTACAAATCATATCCACAGGATGAAGGAAAGAAATTACGAAATATAGTACTCAACGTCTGTAACAATTTTTCTTCATCGACGCTATGCTTATCTCACACTATACGTTTCGATTGCAATGCAATATATCAACATCAAAGGAACGTAACAGGAAAAATTGTTGAACCGCTGCTTTACTAACTGTTTGTTCCCCGATAAGTTCGGATAAACAGACTATATTCTGACGCGAATTCCGCTATTCGCAATATACGATGAAAATATATTTCGAGTTCATAATTATACGTTTCTATTATGCAATAAACAATAGCAGTCGCTGTAAATTAATTTGCAAAAACTGCTCACTTATTTGAGATATTACAAAACAATTATTCACTGTAAACTCCGTTTCTTGAACCAATCCTCTTTTACCATATCGGCACCCTTCTCTGCGATCATGATAATCGGCGCATTGGTATTACCACTGACTATATTTGGCATAATCGAGCCGTCTATGACTCGAAGTCCGGTGACTCCGTGAACTCGAAGCCGAGGGTCTACTACAGCCGTTGGATCCGAATTAGGCCCCATCTTGCAAGTACCCACTGGGTGATATAGAGTCGTGGCATAGAATCTGATCACGCACTCCCAGTATGGATCGGTATACATAGGAATATTCGTGCAGCCAGAAAATGGTTTCGGTAATAATTTGCTTCCATAACGTCTAAATGATGCAGTTTTACTCATCTCGACCACAAACTTAATTCCTTCTACCAATCTCGCCACATCGTCCGGGTTTTCGAAGTAGTTGGGATAAATCAACGGGTAATCGAAGGGATTGTTGCTTCGAAGCTTGATAACCCCTCTACTTTTCGGCCTTATAAGCGTGGGAATCGCGGTCCATGCGTCCTTATTAAGAAACTCCCCAAATACAGCATCGTAGTATTTTCTATTCAGACCGTAAATCTTTCTAAAAATTCTGCCGGCGTCGGTGTTCTCAGCAAATGGCGCAAAATGCAGTTGCATGTCTGGGAAATCGTCGGAGGCATTCGTGTATTTGGTATTGATAAAAGCTAGTCCTTCGACACCTCCTGGCTCTGACAAAGGACCGGCACCGAATATGGCGTATTCCAGCAAATATCGAATATCGTACAACCTGCTCTCTACCAACGATACTTCTTCATTCAGCAAGAATGTAAGGCTTGTCACAATTATATGGTCTTGAAGATTATGACCCACACTTAAATTCCGAATCACTGGTATCCCGTGTTCCTTTAAGTGTTCTCCAGGACCTATTCCAGACAGCATCAGCAATTGAGGGCTGTTGATAGATCCTGCGGAAACTATCACCTCCTTGCTGGCATTGACGCGCAACGTGCTTCCGTCTCTAAAGAACTCTACACCGTAAGCCCTCTTTGACGACGGATCTATTAAAATTTTCGTAACATGTGCGTGCATAGCGACGTGTAAATTCTTACGCGCGCTGGCAGGCCGCAGGAAGGCCTTCCCCGTGGAGCACCGGCTCCCATGTCTAATGGTCGCCTGAGCAATCGTAAAGCCAGTCTGCCGTTCTCCATTAATGTCTCTATTCTCGTAACCCATTTCTCGTCCTGCTCGAAGGAACGCATTAGCCAGTGGTGTGTGCCATTTTGATTCTTCGACAGTCAGGTAACCCCCTGTCGAATGATACGGAGTCTTGCTGTAGTTCTGATTCCGATTGTCTTCCGATTTTTTGAAATAACTCAGGACGTCCTTGTAGGACCATCCTGGATTGCCCAGTTGTTCCCAGATGTCGTAATCTTTTTTGTTACCACGAACATAGAGCATGTAATTTATCGTGCTGCTGCCTCCGATCACTTTGCCACGTGGCCACACGCAGCGACCCCCCTCCATCGCTGTAGGCAGAATTTGCGATAAAACATGGAAGACGATGCGAATAATACGTAATCGATTATTAATGTTGGTTGGTGATCGATCTAAGTTTATATCTCTTTGCGTTCGACGATAAGATCATTGGCCGGTTAACGTTAATGGGTTAACGTTAGAACTACGTAAATGTACCGAAATATTATATATAGTTCAGTGTAATTCAAACAATATTAGTTACACTAAATAGATCTATACAAGTATTTAGTTATTTAAACCAAAATTTATATTAATCTTGCCAAAGGTATACGTATGTTTCTATTAATATTGGAAACGAAAATTTCCCCTCACCCATATAGACGTATTGGGTAATTCTGATATTAATATTTATTAGGATGTAAAGTTATGCATACATTAATATTATTTGATATTAATTACCTCTACAGTAATTTGGACTGGGTTCCGTCGTGTATTTCCAGTCGATCTCGGTGAGCTGCAGATTGGCGGCAAGAAGCGGAATATCATATATAACGCTTCCATCGCCACCTGCTTCCAAAAGGAGTACGTTCCAGTCTTCTATCTCGGACAAACGACTCGCCAAGACAGCTCCTGTAATATGAAAAAATTAATTTATTTAAATATCTCAAATATTTTTATATCAAAAGTTGTTAGTTGAAATTCAAAATTTGTCGATACTACAAATAGGATTTCATGATAAACCTAAAATATGTTTACAGAATACATCTGAAATTCGTTTATACGTAGGCAATAGGAAGTTAAAATTTGTACGCCAATTTGCATAGGAACGCGCAACGTCATAACTATACTACATAACAGATGCATTCTTTCTTCCACGTAAACATACAGTTATGTTTGTCTCTGTCACACTTTTATTAGGTTTATCATGGAATTTGTGTCGATGGCATCGAAAGAACATACCCGCAGAACCGCCACCTACAACTATGAAATCGTAAGACGGCATTAATAATTTAGAAGGAACATTCGTCGCGGAGTAATAGACAAACAAGTACGTGACATATAACGACACGCTCAAGAACATCGAAAGCACCGATGCGATCTTTCCCGATTGCAATCCTCCGAGAATATTTTTTACGACATCCATTTTGCACTTCTCCGGTTTCCCCTGTCAACCTGTAATAATAAGTCTTGTTACCTTTCTAGTAATCTTGCCTTTCTATGCCTAATAATCTTTCTAATGATTTTTACGCGTATTACGATTTTATCCAGTTCATATTTCGTCTTTGATAAATAAAATAAATAAACAAATAAATATTTGTTTTTGTAAATTTGTTCTCGACAAAAGATTAATAAAAGCATGTGTGTTTAACGAGCGAAGCTAATTTAATTCTTGCTCACAAAAAATGAAAACGGATCCTGTACCTTTGAACCATGGTACAATTTGCCTTACACAGTCTAATTTGAATAATAGTTTGCACGTAATGACATTTACAGGTATCGTACGATGCTGAATATTAAAGCAATAAATTTTGGTCACTATATATCTTCCACAGACAGATCAATGACATCGTCAGGTGGAAACGTACCGCAACGTGCCAAAACGACCATTAAATCTGTACATTTCTGAGGTCAGTTGCTTGATACGTTTCATGGGTACGTAGTACACACAACGAAAAAATTCTTTAAGCGGCATCGATACGGAACATGACAAACATTCAGTAAATATTAATAAAATGATACGGAAATCTCCAACCGATCGTGTTACATTTTCTACGCCTGTTTATCTCAAAAAATCTATTTTTTAAATTATTTGATTAATTATTTTACATTTTTGAAATCTGTATGTAGTACATCTATCTCCACGAAATCCGTCAAATTGGCGGGCTAACTGATTTCATGAACAAACCGTTTTTCAAAGACAGTATGCAAAAGTTTCAGTTATTGTAGACATTTCCCATTATTGTCTCCGCTTACTGTAAGTATTCTCAGTATTTTCTTTTTTTTGACCAATCCGCCTTTTCTAGCAATCACGAGTAAATCCAGTAGATATAATAAGATGTTGAATAAAATTGTCAACATTAATGAAGATTGTTCTGAGGATACCTCCGTAGAAGATCAATATGAATTAGGGCAAAGCAAAGTAGACAGTGAAATTTCTGAATACACTGAAAGTGGAGAGACAGAAGAATCTTCGAATAATGAAGACGAAAACTTCTTAAAAGTATATCGTAACAAGGAAATGATGATGATTCTTTCTAGTTCTGACTCCGAGGACGAAAGAACGCGCATTCCAAGCATATTTCAAAATGTAATGGGTGAAATCGAAATCCAGTTGACGGGACACAGTGGATAAATGTGAAACGCGTGTGGATCCACGCGTAGGACGCCCATTCGTATGATATTCAAGGATGTCGCAAGGCCTATTGGCTATGCTAAGAGAAATATTATATCGGGTTGTATAACTAGCTCTTTCGAATTGATAATTGAGTGACACATAATGGAATATTGCACTGAAACCGAGACCTGTCGAGTTTAAAAAAAACAAACTGTATAATCACAAATGTTGAGTTACGTAATTTTCTAAAAATTATATATGTCTGGGACACAAATGAAGCGAGATCGTTAGAAGTTTCCGAAAGATTACATAAATTTCTTTACATAAATTCGCGCTGATATTCGAAATACGGGAAAGATTTATTAGTAATAACCAGGCTTGTTAGAATGGACATAAAAATTTTCAACGGCAGCCCGATACAGGTTTATGCAATATATGCTGAATAAGCTTCATAAATTTGGCATTATGTTTTCATTATCAGTTGAAGTTCAAACAAAATATATTTTAGATGGTTCGATTGATTTAGAAACTCGATGCTCAAGGGAACAGAGCGCAAAATGACTTTGTTTTCCTCACATTTGTATAAATCCGTTCCAGGAACCATTGCTTTTTACCATAAAACAATGTTTGGTGTGGACGTGGTCGACCAGATGGCACGCAAGTATAGTGTAAAAGCAGGGAGTCTCCAATGGCCTCTTCAAGTATTTTTCAATATTTTAGATTTGTCGGCGATAAGCGTGTGAATATTATGTAAAGAGTGCATCAGATCGAAAATATCCAGGAAGGAATTCATATTTTGTTTAGCCGAGGAATTATCTGGAGAAAACGAGGAAAACATTTTCCAAAGATCAGACGCTTCATTTCTGTGACGTCACAAGTGCGAAAAATTTGCCAAGTGGATTATTGCAAAAAAACAACATTCAGTATATTTGCAAAAAGTGTGTTCAGTAGGTATGATTACCCTGTATCGTTAATGTTATTGTTATTTTTTTAGTGATAATTTGAAAAAAGACTTTTTATTTATTAACAATTTATTTAAACGCGAAGTCTAATATTGTTCTTTTCAGACTCAATTCGAATAAATCGATTTTTTAAAGAAAATTGCGTATTTTCGTTTACCCGTCAATTTGACGGGTCCCGTAGAGATAGGTACACTATATACGGATTTCAAAAATTAGAAGGCCTAGGAAAAAATAATTTTGAGCATAAATTCTTTAGATGAAATGATTAATTTACGATGCAAAATGGTTAAAATTGGTTTTTGAGATATTTCATTTCGAAGTTCGAAAAATCCAGTGTTAAATGCCCTCCATCTTGTACCGCAAATCAGACAAAGTATCGAGTGTAATTATATCAGTTACTTTTAGTGTTGCTATTCGTAGTTTTCGCCATTTACCTCTTCACGTTTCTCCAAAGAGTGTCGGAACGATGCTCTGACTGATCTCGCACAGCTATACCTTTCTGCGGGGTGATATCCTCCTTTCTTTTGAATGGATACGCGTGCAGAAAGCGCGCAATTCAAATACTACTACAACAATTAAAAAATAAAGCAGCACGAATAATACAAATCTCACCACTGAACGAGAGGTGCGATTTCAGACGAAGATATTTACACTGAGGAACAAACGCAATAAAACATAGCCTACTTCTATTTGGATATGACGATCTTTCCAACGATGAGAAAATTAATCAAACCGGCTGAGTAGTTTTTGAGGTTACCTTGGACATACTGGCACCCTTATGTGGAGATCTTCTCGCTTTATAATTTTAATATTGGCGGAGAATTTCGATATGCCAATTAATGTCAGAAAATTAAACTGTGAGTATGTCAGGTATCGATAATATGATCAATGTTCAAATCGACATGAGTATGACAAAATTATTTTATGCGTGTAGAGGTTATGTGAAGAGGATGTAGGTGCGTGAGAATTAATGACGAGATTACTTGTTGTTGCAACCGTCGAATATATTTAAATCGATAAATTAGTACACAGCCGTAAACGTGAGTCGTTGGTACGAAGTATAAATCGCAGAATATAATCGCGGAATCAATATTTGTAAAGACTTGTCGCGTAACTTGATACACGCTCGTGAGTTACTCAGAAAATACTCTCGATACTATTAGGTACACGATATGTACTGTCGTTCGCGATCGTCTTCGTTTATTTATACTGGTGGGGGGAGAGTCGAAAAATTGAAATTCGTCTTAATTCGGCGGTTGCATGTAGCGGTGATATTGTCTTCGCCCGGAGTTTATTTATCGTTGTTTCAAGGCTATGACAAAGTCCTGATGAAAAAAAAAAAACAGCACGTGTCGCTCTCGACTCGCGTCGTCCTTTAACTATGCCGTTACACTACCCCCCTACCAGTAATAACATTTTTATTACATTTACTTGAACGTCGCTGTTTCTTTTTTAATTTTCGTAGTATATCCCGTGTCCAATAATTACAATGCTTAACCGAAACCTGCCTGTGACCAATCCTGAAAACGGACTCTTCGCCCAGACCGCGTAACGTACCTATTGCTGGTGTTTGCCTCATTCTTTTGATGATTGATAATTGAGCCACTTTCGTTGCGGGCGTTTGCACGTCACGGGTTTCGAGGTCCTCAGGTACTACAAAGGCTGGCTTTAATCCGTCTACGGAAACCGTTAGATCCCTATTGTTGACTCTAATTGTGTATGTTTCTTCGTCTCTTCGCGTTACTTTAAACCCGTCGTAAGGTGGCCGTAGAGGGCCTCTAATCGCGTCATATCTCCGACTCCACCTCGCGGAAAATGAATATTTTCTTTTCGCCCTGTCGCGTAACAGGCCGTGGTCTGACTTTCTCCATCCGTTCTTTTAGCAGGTTCGCGAATTCCGAGTTGGCCCGCTGATTGGTTGGTAAGAAGAACGCCGGCAATCGTATGCCGGTGCCATAGATCATTTCGGCTGCCGTTGCGTTAAGGTCCTCCTTTATCGCGCTTCTAATGCCTAATAGCACGATTGGTAGAATCTCCACCCAGTTGCTCGTGTCGTGGCACTTGATTGCCGCTTTGAGCTGTCTATGTAAGCGCTCCACCATCCCATTAGACGCGGGATGATAGGCCAGCGTGCGTAGATGGGTGACTCCCAGCAACCGGCATAACAGACGCGATTCAAATTGGCGTCCCTGGTCGGTTGTTATCTTTAAGGGAACGCCGAAACGAGAGATCCAGGTCGAAAGGAGGGCCGAGGTTGGCGCTTCCATGTCAGCGATAGGAATGTCTTCGGGCCAACGCGAAAAACGACCGATACACGTGAGGTGGTATGTCGTGACAGGTTCGGAAGGAATAGTCAGATGTATTCAACGATAAATTTTGATTAATTGTAATGCTTGATGAGTACACTAGGTTCTATTCGGTTCGCGGTGCACGGTTACAAGTTCGAGCTCGGATAGCTATGATCCGAGATGCGCTACGAGTGCGGACGATGATTGCGCGAGATGTCGAAGGCTTGGATAGTTAGTTGACTCGGACGAGCGATTGTAACGACCGTTGTGTGTTGACTCCCTGAGATAGACTGACTTTCCGTCACGATGCTGCTGCGAAGGGAAACTGTGCTGAGATGTCTAAGGATGCGAGGTCATCGGATTCGTTGAGAAAAGCTTTGGTTCGGAAAGTGAGGGAGATGTACCGGATGTCGGTTGTAAATTGTGCTACAAATATCCCTTTTATTTCTTTTATCATCGCCTGAAATCCTCTCTATTTTTTCCATCATTACCTCAATTCCTCTCTCCCTGGTTGGCGTCTCTTTTCTGACAAGCTGTAACTATCCAATGTGTTTTTCAAATCTTCCTTATCTCCCGCTTTACCCGCGTTCCTTGGTCTTCCTCCGTTTAACGCCATCTTTTGTTTCCCCGCCTTACTTCATTTGCCGCGCTTTTGCCTTCCTAACCTCTTCTCCGCCCGCGTGTTACCATCGCACCGAACCAAACCGAAAGTCGTAAATTGTGCTACATAACCTAAGCAGCGAAATTGTCGCGACGAACATTTTTCCAGTTTTTGTCGAAACGCGTAAATGAGGGGTTTGTGGTCGGTATAGGTTACGAAGTCTCCTATTGCGTAGTCGGACGCGTCTACCGTAAGGCTGACGGGCGCACCGGGTATCGGATGCGCTAGCATCGTGGCGTCCGTGTATATAGTGGGCAAAGTCCTCTAGGTGTGGTGGCGTATACCTGTTCCTTTTTGGCACGATGTGCAGAAGCGATGCCCACGGGCTTTTCGATGGTTGCATCACGCCTTGCTCAATCATGGGCTCAAATTCCACTTTTACCTGCTTGAGCCTATCCGGTGCGAGGCGGCGGAGTTGTAAATTGGCGGGCCTGGCTTGTATCACGCTGTGTCGAGCCTTCTCTTTCCCGTAAATCAACGGACGAGTGAGGCGAGGAAATTCCGCTAGCAGTTGGTGGTACGCTAAATCACCGGTTTTTATCGACGGGGCGTTGTCCGCGGCCGCGTGTCCCTTCGAAGATAACTGGGTCGTCGTATCTATTACGTCGTTTTTTATTACGTGGCTGCACGAGCAACCCGAAGTGACTTAGGAAATCCATGCCGATAATAGGTGTTTGGACGTCGGCCACGGTAAAATTCCACTTAAAGGCACACCGTAGGGACAAATTCAGGTGGATCGCGACGGTCCCGTACGTTGCCATTCGTGTCCCGTTAGCCGCGAACAACTCGTACTCGCTGTTTTTCGCGGGTCCGCGGATTTTGCTGCGCGGGTGGACACTAATGTCGGCGCCGGTGTCTACCAGATACGAAAATGCGGCTGGATATCAAGCCGACGTCGTTCGCCGCGTTCACGGACGGCTGGCCGCGTTTCCCGAATTCCAATTGCACGGTAAGTTGCATCTTCTCGCACGTTGCCGAAACGTCGCGTGGTAGAAATGTGGCGGATCGGTATGAACAGGACGCCGACAGGTCGAGGCATCAACGCGGCGCAACACCTCCCTGGCGATCCGCGGGTACCAACCGCCAACGCCAGAGGGCTACGACGACAACGAGTCTGTCTATCTTGCTAGTGGTCGAATATACGGGGCCATGATACAAATACCGCACCTAGCGAGACTCCCTCTACGCCTAAGGCAGGGACTACCGGGCATAGCCTTACTGACGAGTCCACCGGTAGTCCCAGGACGAAACGCAAGACTCTCTTTTCACCACCTAGCTCCAACTACACCTACAGAAACATAACCCATCTTGCCGTGGCGGGTCTCGGGATCTCGAACAGCGGCGGTATCTTGTACGACAGCGTGATCGTGGTCGCGGTTGTCGACGGTTATCCATGCACAACGCATTCATTTGCGCTTGCATGTGATTCATCTGATCTCTTAACGCGCTGATGGCGGCGGCGATCGAATCGCTCGTTCCGACGTTTTGTACAGGTGGACAGCTTTCCGCTGTTATCTGTGCTAACCACAGCAATTTGTCCTGGGTCCGGGCGTATGTCGTGGATGCTGTCGACGATTCGGGTCAGTGTTTCGGGCCTCTTATTCTGCATAGAGGCCAGGACATGCTGCACGTGAACCGGCAGCCGGCCTTCCCGCACGGTGAGAACGAAATCATCTGGTGTTGCGGGGGTGACGATGCTCCTCAAATCCCCGTAAAATTGGGAAGGCGTTCTGTCGCCTATTTGCTCGTTTTCAATTAGCTTCAATCTTTTGCAGACTTAAGAGCGGCGTTCGACAGACTAAACAGAGAGAAACTGGAGGAGAAAATGAGGAAAATGGGGATTAGCGGAAAACTAACCCGAAGAGATATACGAAGAAACAAGGAATGTAGTGAGAGTCAAGAACCACAACACAAGAGAATTTTGGACTGTGAGGGGAGTCAGACAAGGGTGCCCGTTGAGCCCGACGTTATTCAATATCTACGTGGCAGGACTGGAAGAAGAACTAGGGAAAGGACAGGCTGGGGGTATAGTGGTAGGAGAAAGAAAGGTATGTTCACTAACATATGCAGACGATATTGTGCTGATGGCTGATAGAGATGATGAGGAGCTAAAAGAAATGTTAAAGAGGTTCAAACAATTTTTTAAGGAAGCCGAATTATAACTGAGCACGGAAAAGACCAAAATAGTAGTCTTCGAAAAAAGAAGGAACAAAAGGAGACAAAGAAAATGGAAATGGGGAGAGCAAGAATTAGAAGAAGTGGACAAGATAAGACACCTAGGGTACATACTGCAGAGATGAGAAGCACATACAAGACAGGAAAAAGAGAGCAACAATAGCAATGAAGAAAACATGGAGCGTGAGAGAAAGAATATTCAAACAGGACTACAAAAGGAGAATGAAGATGTTTGGAGCACTGGTAGAGAGCGTGGCGCTGTTTGGAGCAGAGGCATGGGGCTGGAACATGGAAGAAAGACTGGATAGTGTACAAAGGAGATATGCGAAATGGATATTAGGCTTAGATATGACAACACCAAATTATATATTGATAGAAGAATGGAAATAAAAAGAAAAGCGTTAAAAAGAGCAGCAAGGTATGAAGAGAAAGCCTTAGAATCAAAAGAGGAATTAGTAAAGGAGTGTATAAAGGAAAGAGAGGGAAACTGGGGAAAAGGCCTTGAAGGGAGAAGAGCAAGAAAGAGAAAGAAGGGACTAGAAGAGGTGAGAAAGGGAGGGACGCAGATAGAAGCAGGAGAGAAGCAAGAAAGGATGACAGCAGACCAAATTATAGAAGAAAGAAGAAAGAGAGAAGCAGAAGAAAGGGGGAAAAAGATAAGGGAATCCAAATATAATATACACTACAGAAATATAGCCAAAGAAAAATTACCAAAGTACTTAGAAGGGAGGATAAAGTGGAAGGACAGAATACTGGCAAGATTCAGATGTGGAAACGAGACCAAAGCAAGGAATACTGGAAAGAAGAGGGAGAAAAGAGATGCAGACTATGTAGAAGGAGAGAAGAAGACCTGAGACATGTAATAGAAGAATGTGAAATAACGGGAGGACCAAAGGACATAGGAAAAACGCTATATGAGATTGGAGAAGGTTTAACAGAACTGAAAGCAATAATAGAGAGGAGAAGGGCAAACGACAGGAAGGATGCACAGCAAGGAGGCTAGAGACCAAAGTTGCAATAGTTTTTAGTCATTAGTTCCTAATTTGTAGTTTCTAGTTTTAGTTTTCAGAGATAGAATAATTAAGATAGTGCAATAGAATAGAGTGGAAAAGAGGGGAGGTAGACATATAAGAAGAGAAATAGACATAAGGGATGTAAAACCGAAAGGCATGGACTAAGCAATAATAAATAAATTCATGTTGGTGCTTATGCCACAGATATTATTATCAAGTTAAGAAATAGTACAGCAGAAACTGTAAAAACATGCGAAAGATTAGAGATCTTTTTTAATTGCCAAAAATTTCATTGGTTCGCCTTTCAAGGTATAATAAAAAGACTCGCATCTAATGAGCTATTTTTTAACTCCTTAATACACTTACTACTACTACTACTACTACTACACATACTGCTACTTTATACACTAGCAATCAAGACACACATATTAATTATGACATCGAGTATGTTGCATTTGTGACAGATTTAAATGAAAAATTAATAAACAAGGTGTTGTAAATGTATGTCAGTACTTCAGAATTTTCCAAATTTATCTTAGCCATCTTGAAGACTGCAGTGAAAAAAGAAAATATGCAAACGCTTGATTTCTTCATTAGTAGATAAAACCAAAACGACAGATAGGAATAAGTGGAAACCTGAAATGTCTAAGCAGCATTACATTACTTCCCAACCTGCGAGACGCCAATAAAATATTATTAAAATATTAGTTTTCATACCATAATGTCCACAAATAAATAATTTAATATAAAAATAAATATACATGTACGCATATACTATAGAAAAACCATGTTATTATTATGTTAATCAGAGTTTTCAGTTTCCTGTTTGTAATAAAGTTTTTATTAACTAACCTAAAATCGATCGCACACATTACAGCCAATATCACTGCCTTAATCGTTAATTTCTGCAACAAACTAATTTTCTCATGTCATTTAATAACCCCTTAACCTACAACTATGGGCATAGCCCGCAGTAGGACGATCAGACCAAATGTAAATATTACGGGCATTTACGGGCATTTTTTTTACAGGTTAAGGGTTAATACCTTTAGACACTCTGTTTACTTCGCTGTATGTAATCCTACAGTCATTTGTATAATCTCGCAATAAATCAATCGTTTCTGTTTTTGCTTTGCATAGTTAATTTTTTATTATGTTGAGTTCGTTGTATACGAGCAATCCTTGTCCGCACGATATCACTGCAATCATACGTCCTTCTCTGTTTTCTCAATTAAGAACAACGAAGACAGACATATGGTCGCAGTAATATCTCGCGGAGTTGTACTTATCTAACTGTACACTTACCGTGAAGAAGTGTCAATCTTGTTGATTAACAAGCAACTAATATTAATATTAAACCATATCTGGTCTGCAGGAAAATTAATTACCTGTTCTGTCAACATTTCCATTTGATTCAGCGCGTTTCGTTGTTCGCCGAAACCAAGTGCGTATTGGCTCAAATACAGCAATGATCCAGTAGTTGCCGGCGCATGATCGACAACAGTGTGTACACGCCTTAATAATTGATGAACAAGGTTTTCAACGTAATTTCCTCATTTTTCATTTTCGACTAGTTGAATTGCCGAAATTTTGTAACGCCTATGGCCCAACTGTCTGTATGCAGGTGTCAAAAAGAACCAACAATCTCTTGGGTCAGCAAATATACTGCCAGCATTATCATCAGCCATAAGTTTAATGTATGTAGGAGTTGACCATAAATTGAATTATAGTAAAAAATAATTCGATTCTTGTACATATCTAATTTTATTTTAAAGCATTCTGTAATTTATTATTTATAAAAGTAGACAGGATGATTCGATTTTCTTTGTCTGTACCACTATAATAAACATACATACAGATATTGTAAATTCACATTGTTACGCTATTCAGAAAGTCGACTGCATTCCATCAAATATGTATGTACAAATCATATCCACAGGATGAAGGAAAGAAATTACGAAATATAGTACTCAACGTCTGTAACAATTTTTCTTCATCGACGCTATGCTTATCTCACACTATACATTTCGATTGCAATGCAAAATATCAACATCAAAGGAACGTAACAGGAAAAATTGTTGAACCGCTGCTTTACTAACTGTTTGTTCCCCGATAAGTTCGGATAAACAGACTATATTCTGACGCGAATTCCGCTATTCGCAATATACGATGAAAATATATTTCGAGTTCATAATTATACGTTTCTATTATGCAATAAACAATAGCAGTCGCTGTAAATTAATTTGCAAAAACTGCTCACTTATTTGAGATATTACAAAACAATTATTCACTGTAAACTCCGTTTCTTGAACCAATCCTCTTTTACCATATCGGCACCCTTCTCTGCGATCATGATAATCGGCGCATTGGTATTACCACTGACTATGTTTGGCATAATCGAGCCGTCTATGACTCGAAGTCCGGTGACTCCGTAAACTCGAAGCCGAGGGTCTACTACAGCCGTTGGATCCGAATTAGGCCCCATTTTGCAAGTACCCACTGGATGATATAGAGTCGTGGCATAGAATCTGATCACGCACTCCCAGTATGGATCGGTATACATAGGAATATTCGTGCAGCCAGAAAATGGTTTCGGTAATAATTTGCTTCCATAACGTCTAAATGATGCAGTTTTACTCATCTCGACCACAAACTTAATTCCTTCTACCAATCTCGCCACATCGTCCGGGGTTTCGAAGTAGTTGGGATAAATCAACGGGTAATCGAAGGGATTGTTGCTTCGAAGCTTGATAACCCCTCTACTTTTCGGCCTTATAAGCGTGGGAATCGCAGTCCATGCGTCCTTATTAAGAAACTCCCCAAATACAGCATCGTAGTATTTTCTATTCAGACCGTAAATCTTTCTAAGAGTTCTGCCGCCGTCGGTGTTCTCAGCCAATGCCGCAAAATGCAGTTGCATGTCTGGGAAATCGTCGGAGGCATTCGTGTATTTGGTATTGATAAAAGCTAGTCCTTCGACACCTCCTGGCTCTGACAAAGGACCGTCACCGAATATGGCGTATTCCAGCAAATATCGAATATCGTACAACCTGCTCTCTACCAACGATACTTCTTCATTCAGCAAGAATGCAAGGCCTCCCACCACTACATGGTCTTGAAGGTTATAACCCACACTTAAATTTTGAATAACTGGTATCCCGTGTTCCTTTAAGTGTTCTCCAGGACCTATTCCGGACAACATCAGCAATTGAGGGCTGTTGATAGATCCTGCGGAAACTATCACCTCCTTGCTGGCATTGATGCGCAACGTGCTTCCGTCTCTAAAGAACTCTACACCGTAAGCCCTCTTTGACGACGGATCTATTAAAATTTTCGTAACATGTGCGTGCATAGCGACGTGTAAATTCTTACGCGCGCTGGCAGGCCGCAGGAAGGCCTTCCCCGTGGAGCACCGGCTCCCATGTCTAATGGTCGCCTGAGCAATCGTAAAGCCAGTCTGCCGTTCTCCATTAATGTCTCTATTCTCGTAACCCATTTCTCGTCCTGCTCGAAGGAACGCATCGGCCAGTGGTGTGTGCCATTTTGATTCTTCGACAGTTAGGTAACCCCCTGTCGAATGATACGGAGTCTTGCTGTAGTTCTGATTCCGATAGTCTTCCGATTTTTTGAAATAACTCAGGACGTCCTTGTAGGACCATCCTGGATTGCCCAGTTGTTCCCAGATGTCGTAATCTTTTTTGTTACCACGAACATAGAGCATGTAATTTATCGTGCTGCTGCCTCCGATCACTTTGCCACGTGGCCACCGGCAGCGACCCCCCTCCATCGCTGTAGGCAGAATTTGCGATAAAACATGGAAGACAATGCGAATAATATGTAATCGATTATTAATGTTGGTTGGTGATTGATGTGAGTTTATATCTCTTTGGGTGCGACGATAAGATCATTTGCCAGTTAACGTTAATGGGTTAACGTTAGAACTACGTAAACGTACCTAAATATTATATATAGGTCGGTATAATTCAGACAATATTAGTTAAACTAAATAGATCTATACAATTATTTAACTATTTAAGCAAAAATCTGTATTAATCTTGTTAAAGATATGTTATGCATGTTTCTATGAATTTTAAAAATCAAAATTTCCCGCCACTCATATAGACGTATTGGGTAATTCTGATATTAATATTTATTAGGATGTATAGTTATGCGTCCATTAATATTATTAGATATTAATTACCTCTACAGTAATTTGGATTGGGCTCCGTCGTGTATTTCCAGTCGATCTCGGTGAGCTGCAGATTGGCGGCAAGAAGCGGAATATCATATATAACGCTTCCATCGCCACCTGCTTCCAAAAGGAGTACGTTCCAGTCTTCTATCTCGGACAAACGATTCGCCAAGACAGTTCCTGTAATATGAAAAAATTAATTTATTTAAATATCTCAAATATTTTTATATCAAAAGTTGTTAGTTGAAATTCAAAATTTGTCGATACTACAAATAGGATTTCATGATAAACCTAAAATATGTTTACAGAATACATCTGAAATTCGTTTATACGTAGGCAATAGGAAGTTAAAATTTGTACGCCAATTTGCATAAGAACGCGCAACGTCATAACTATACTACATAACAGATGCATTCTTTCTTCCACGTAAACATACAGTTATGTTTGTCTCTGTCACACTTTTATTAGGTTTATCATGGAATTTGTGTCGATGGCATCGAAAGAACATACCCGCAGAACCGCCACCTACAACTATGAAATCGTAAGACGGCATCAATAATTTAGAAGGAACATTCGTCGCGGAGTAATTAACAAACAAGTACGTGACATATAACGACACGCTCAAGAACATCGAAAGCACCGATGCGATCTTTCCCGATTGCAATCCTCCGAGAATATTTTTTACGACATCCATTTTGCACTTCTCCGGTTTCCCCTGTCAACCTGTAATAATAAGTCTTGTTACCTTTCTAGTAATCTTGCCTTTCTATGCCTAATAATCTTTCTAATGATTTTTACGCGTATTACGATTTTGTCCAGTTCATATTTCGTCTTTGATAAATAAAATAAATAAATAAATAAATATTTGTTTTTGTAAATTTGTTCTCGACAAAAGATTAATAAAAGCATGTGTGTTTAACGAGCGAAGCTAATTTAATTCTTGCTCACAAAAAATGAAATCGGATCCTGTACCTTTGAACCATGGTACAATTTGCCTTACACAGACTAATTTGAATAATAGTTTGCACGTAATGACATTTACAGGTATCGTACGATGCTGAATATTACAGCAATAAATTTTGTTACTGTCACTATATCTCTTCCACAGACAGATCATAACATCGTCAGGTGGAAACGTACCGCAACGTACCAAAAACGACCGTTAAATCTGTACATTTCTGAGGTCAGTTGCTTGATACGTTTCATGGGTACGTAGTACACACAACGAAAAAATTCTTTAACCGCATCGATACGGAACATGACAAACATTCAGTAAATATTAATAAAATGATACGGAAATCTCCAACCGGTCGTGTTACATTTTCTACGTCTGTTTATCTCAAAAGATCTATTTTTTAAATTATTTGTATATTTATTTATTTTACTCATTTACTGATACCTCATTTGTTCCTTCAGACGGCTTTGGGGCTTTCATTGTTACATTCTTGATCAACTTATCTCTAACATATAATAGCGCAATAAATATCTCTTTGGTAATTAGTTAGAAAGGCGTACACCTCGCCAATTGGATGACCTTGAAACGCGTTATCAAGGTTGACATTCTGTACAATCTTTTCCTATAACTATAGACACCGCCCTATCTTAGTTACCGAGATATTCGCAAAAGACTTCAATTAAATTTTCATTACGATTGCAATTCGCCCTAGGACAGGCGGCCAAATCTTCCGAACGAAGCTTAACTCACTAGTGCGGAGATAGCAATTTTTAATTATACACAACCCCAGAAAATGGATCATAAGTCCGGCTGAATTTATAATGATTCTCGATAAATTAATTGACACATGGACTGTTGTATCTTTCACCGATCCTCAATTGGTCAACAATGTAACAAATAATTCTACCGCCACTGAAAAATTGTTTACAGAAGAGACATTGCTAAGAAATTGAAATTAAGAAAAAGAAATTGATCAATGACTTATGGGTTCGGCTGTATTAATAGCGGATGGCACAAAATAATATTCGATAAACTGACTGATGCATGGAATGCCGCACTTAATACCAACCTTCAATTAGTCGAAAGTGTCAGATATATACCTTTATTTATTGAGAAATTGTTTACAAAGAAAAACTTATAAAATTAATTGTTAAATAAAACATATTAAACATAAATATCTTTATACCTTGAAAACTAACGTCGAGTGACAGGTGTATGTAGATGTAGTAAAAAGTTGTCCAGAATGTTTGTTTTGACAAAATGTTTCGGTATCATCCAAATTGATGAGTTGTATCCTATTCTAAACAATTCTCTATTTGACATGTACACAAATGGCGAATAAAACTGTCAGATATTGGAAAACCTATAACATATACGAGAATGTTATATCTTATGACGTAGAAGATCAGAAATAACGGAAAAATCGAATATTAGCGAAAATGCGGAGATTTTGAGAATACGTACGTGGGTTGAACCTCAAACGTAAGAGAATGCACCGATCAAACGCAAAGTGCGGAGACGAATGCTTCTTCGCTAGTGATCTCCCGTGTACTCGATCTTGACTAATTATTCTGCAACATAGCTTATATGCAACGAAGAACATATAAATATACGTCAAACAAATATATGCATGTTTCTTATGTAGTCTATACATACCTTGAAGAAAACTTGTGAAGAAAAAAAGTGGATGCTAAGATATGTGTTGCTCGTAACCATGGACGACAAAACAACAACCTTATTTGAAATGACTAGTTACGTAATTGTTGTATTAAATAATATTTTAAACGAATTATGTTACATTTTTCACGTATGTGCCATATTCTTGCCGATAAGAAGCACAATTCAATGATCAGTAATTAACACTAGGTTTACGGGACCCGCCAATTTGATGGATTTCCAACTTCGAAACGAAATATCTGAAAAACCATGGCATTAATTTCAACCATTTTGCATCGTAAATTAATCATTTCACCTAAAGAATTTATGCACAAAATTATTTTTTCCTAGGCCTTCTAATTTTTGAAATCTGTATGTAGTACATCTATCTCTACGAAACCCGTCAAATTGACGGGCTAACTGATTTCATGAACAAACCGTTTTTCAAAGACAGTGTGCAAAAGTTTCAGTTATTGTAGACATTTCCCATTATTGTCTCCGCTTACTGTAAGTATTCTCAGTATTTTCTTTTTTTTCTATCAATCCCCCTCTTCTAGCAATCACGAGTAAATCCAGGAGATATAATAAGATGTTGAATAAAATTGTCAACATTAATGAAGATTGTTCTGAGGATACCTCCGTAGAAGATCAATATGAATTAGGCCAAAGCGAAGCTGACAGTGAAATTTCTGAATACACTGAAAGTGGAGAGACAGAAGGATCTTCGAATAATGAAGACGAAAACTTCTTAAAAGTATATCGTAACAAGGAAATGATGATGATTCTTTCTAGTTCTGACTCCGATTGAAAAAACTCCGAATGAAAGAACGCGCATTGCAAGCATATCTCAAAATGTAATGGGTGAAATTGAAATTTCAATTGACGGGACATAGTGGATAAATGCGAAACGCGTGTGGATCCACGCGTAGGACGCCCATTCGTATGATATTCAAGGATGTCGCAAGGCCTAGTGGCTATGCTAAGAGAAATATTATATCGGGTTGTATAACTAGCGCTTTCGAATTGATAATTGACAGACACATAATGGAATATTGCACTGAAACCGAGACCTATCGAGTTTAAGAAAAACAAACTGTATAATCACAAATGCTGAGTTACGTAATTTTCTAAAAATTATATATGTCTGGGACACAAATGAAGCGAGATCGTTAGAAGTTTCCGAAAGATTACATAAATTTCTTTACATAAATTCGCGCTGATATTCGAAATACGGGAAAGATTTATTAGTAATAACCAGGCTTGTTAGAATGGACATAAAAATTTTCAACGGCAGCCCGATACAGGTTTATGCAATATATGCTGAATAAGCTTCATAAATTTGGCATTAGGTTTTCATTATCAGTTGAAGTTCAAACAAAATATATTTTAGATGGTTCGATTGATTTAGAAACTCGATGCTCAAGGGAACAGAGCGCAAAATGACTTTGTTTTCCTCACATTTGTATAAATCCGTTCCAGGAACCATTGCTTTTTACCATAAAACAATGTTTGGTGTGGACGTGGTCGACCAGATGGCACGCAAGTATAGTGTAAAAGCAGGGAGTCTCCAATGGCCTCTTCAAGTATTTTTCAATATTTTAGATGTCGGCGATAAGCGTGTGAATATTATGTAAAGAGTGCATCCGATCGAAAATATCCAGGAAGGAATTCATATTTTGTTTAGCCGAGGAATTATCTGGAGAAAACGAGGAAAACATTTTCCAAAGATCAGACGGTTCATTTCTGTGACGTCACAAGTGCGAAAAATTTGTCAAGTGGATTATTGCAAAAAAATATTGCAAAAAAACAACATTCAGTATATTTGCAAAAAGTGTGTTCAATAGATATGATTACCCTGTATCGTTAATGTTATTGTTATTTTTTTTAGTGATAATTTGAAAAAAGACTTTTTATTTATTAACAATTTATTTAAACGCGAAGTCTAATATTGTTCTTTTCAGACTCAATTTGAATAAATCGATTTTTTAAAGAAAATTGCGTATTTTCGTTTACCCGTCAATTTGACGGGTCCCGTAGAGATAGATACACTATATACGGATTTCAAAAATTAGAAGGCCTAGGAAAAAATAATTTTGTGCATAAATTCTTTAGATGAAATGATTAATTTACGATGCAAAATGGTTAAAATTGGTTTTTGAGATATTTCATTTCGAAGTTCGAAAAATCCAGTGTTAAATGCCCTCCATCTTGTACCGCAAATCAGACAAAGTATCGAGTGTAATTATATCAGTTACTTTTAGTGTTGCTATTCGTAGTTTTCGCCATTTACCTCTTCACGTTTCTCCAAAGAGTGTCGGAACGATGCTCTGACTGATCTTGCACAGCTATACCTTTCTGCGGGGTGATATCCTCCTTTCTTTTGAATGGATACGCGCGCAGAAAGCGCGCAATTCAAATACTACTACAGCAATTAAAAAATAAAGCAGGACGAATAATACAAATCTCACCACTGAACGAGAGGTACGATTTCAGACGAAGATATTTACACTGAGGAGCAAACGCAATAAAACATAGCCTACTTCTATTTGGATATGACGATCTTTCCAACGATGAGAAAATTAATCAAACCGGCTGAGTGGTTTTTGAGGTTACCTTGGACATACTGGCACCCTTATATGAAGATCTTCTTGCTTTATAATTTTAATATTGGCGGAGAATTTCGATATGCCAACTAGTGTCAGAAAATTAAACTGTGAGTATGTCAGGTATCGATAATATGATCAATGTTCAAATCGACATGAGTATGATAAAATTATTTTATGCGTGTAGAGGTTATGTGAAGAGGATATAAGTGCGTGAGAATTAATGACGAGATTACTTGTTGCAACCGCCGAATATATTTAAATCGATAAATTAGTACACAGCCGTAAACGTGAGACGTTGGTACGAAGTATAAATCGCAGAATATAATCGCGGAATCAATACTTGTAAAGGCTTATCGCGTAACTTGATAGACGCTCGTGAGATACTCAGAAAATACTCTCGATGCTGTTGTCTTCGTTTATTTATACTGGTGGAGGGAAAGTCGAAAAATTGAAATTCGTCTTGATTCGACTTGCATATAGCGGCGACATTGTTTCCGCCCGAGGTTTATTTATTGTTATGTTTCATGCATCAAGGCTAAGACCATGTCCTGAGGCAAAACAACAGCGAGGCTGTCGACTCGCGTCGTCCTGTGACTCCTGTGCCGCTGTATGCGGTTATATAAATTTGTGCAATGGATATTTCTCGTAGGCAAAATAAAAGTAGAATACAGTAACCGATATTCATACGTACACATATGTATTTATATTCGGACATTCTGTAACACAGAATAACTTTTGTAAAATTGGACCGAAAGATTCGAGTTTTTCTTTAAATGTTAGAAGAATGGGTTTACTAGATGACGTCTAAAAATTTGTAGAAAGTTGCAACTGGGCCGAATCGGGAAGAAGAAAATAAAGGTCATTCTTTACAACTTGTTTATCTGCTGCTGTAATAGAACTTTAAACAATACGTCTTGATGATTTAAAAATTTTAACCATTTGTAACTTATAGCAATGTTTGCCCATCTCGATGATCTCTCCAGCATGTACGTTACTGACATGAATGTACAAAACGTATTGCTCAAATTTTCATTGTGGGTTCAGGTAAAAAAGTTTCTGAACAACACTAGTTCGTTTCTTGTACGTTGAGTTATCCCCAATACAAATACTGCACCAAGTGGTCAAATGCTGTAGCCGTTCCTCATTAGCGAATACAAGAACCTATTGAGTTTCCGTTATCGACGAACCGCAGACACAGACTAGTTATACGAATAGACAAATCACCTCAGAAATCTTTGTAGCCCAGCGCAACCACCATACCGACATAGAAATTTGTTGAAGTGGTCACCACTTATAAGAAAACTCTACATCTGGTCTTTTTAGTTTTCTTAAGCACTCGAGCCATCGACAGCGTGTAGACAAAAGACTGCGACGAAGACAGATCATAAACAGTAGACAGGCGACGTTGGCTTCCGGGTTTTTTCAGTTATTGGGTAACACAGCTAGCGTGCGGATCTGGACCAGTTCAAATTGTATTCTTAGTTATAATTACACTTCTATTTAAATATATTTTCTGCCTTACAATTTATCCACGAGTTTTCTCTGTTTACACATCGAATAACCTCAACAAAATTCAATATTGACATTAGTGTCCTCTACTCGTAAACAACGACACCGTGATTAAGTATTTACTAAAGAAGCGTGTTATTTCGTGGATGCTGTTTATTGTATTATAGATACACGCATTTAAAAAAAATTACACGGGCGAGCAAAGCTCCGTTTCACAAAGGACATAAATTGGTTATGGTCTGAATTAAGTGCTGTCAGAAATATCTATCATTAAATTGAATGACTTGAAAATCATAAAAGGTCTTTAAAAATTTCTTTCACAGATATATCATACATGTATATACTTTAATAAACAAAGTTTATGGGTTACATGTTTATAATTTACATCGTATTTCACTGTCTAAAGGAAAATCAATACGCTTAATAATTTATGAGAGTCTCATTTGTTGACGAAAAGAATTTCAATAATTTTCATACTGCGATTATCTATAGTATCTCCTTTTATCTTATATACTATGCTTATACTATATACTACTTTATACACTATAATTAACCTGTGTCTAGAGAACGAAGGAAATAAATTACAAGATGAATGTCCGTAACAATTTTTCATCATCGATGTTATGCTTTCCTCATGTTCTAGAATACAATAGTAATGCAATAAATGAACCATAACATCAAAAGTATGTAATAGGTGAAATCGTAGAACTCCTACATTTTTAACCGTTTGTTCTCCGATAAGCTCGGATAAACACAATTTTAACGGACTAACTTGCGCTTCTTAAAATTTAACTTACTTGATATTCATTTGATGAAATGAATATATTCATATACATAATATATGATGAAAATTTACTCTGAGTTAATAATTATAAGTTTCCATTATGTAATATAAACAATAACAGTCGATGTACATTAATTTTCATCATTCGAAATACTACAAAACAAATTATCCACTCTCAAATTCCGTTTCATCAACCATTCCTCTTTTATCATATCGGCACCCTTCTCTGCGATCATGATAACCGGAGCATTGGTATTACCACTGACTATGTTTGGCATAATCGAGCCGTCTATGACTCGAAGTCCGGTGACTCCGTAAACTCGAAGCCGAGGGTCTACTACAGCCGTTGGATCCGAATTAGGCCCCATCTTGCAAGTACCCACTGGGTGATACAGAGTCGTGGCATAGGATCTGATCATGCACTCCCAGTATGGATCGGTATACATAGAAATATTCGCGCAGCTAGACGATGACTTCGGTAATAATTTGCTTCCATAACGTCTAAATGATGCAGTTTTACTCATCTTGACCACAAACTTAATTCCTTCTACCAATGTCGCCATATCTTCCGGGCGTTCGAAGTAGTTGGGATAAATCAACGGGTGATCGAAGGGATTGTTGCTTCGAAGCTTGATAACCCCTCTACTTTTCGGCCTTATAAGCGTGGGAATCGCGGTCCATGCGTCCTTATTAATAAACTCCCCAAATGCAGCATCGTAGTATTCTCTATTCAGACCGTAAATATATTTAAACACTCTGCCGCCGTCGGTGTTCTCAGCCAATGCAAAAAAATGCAGTTGCATGTCTGGGAAATCGTCGGAGGCATTCATGTATTTGGTATTGACAAAAGCTAGTCCTTTGACACCTCCTGGCTCTGTCAAAGGACCGGCTCCGTATATGACGTATTCCAGCAAATATCGAATATCGTACAACCTGCTCTCTACCAACGATACTTCTTCATTAACCAAGAATGTAGGGCTTGTCACAATTATATGGTCTTGAAGATTATGACCCACACTTAAATTCCGAATCACTGGTATCCCGTGTTCCTTTAAGTGTTCTTCAGGACCTATTCCAGACAACATCAGCAATTGAGGGCTGTTGATAGATCCTGCGGAAACTATCACCTCCTTGCTGGCATTGACGCGCAACGTGCTTCCGTCTCTAAAGAACTCTACACCGTAAGCCTTCTTTGACGACGGATCTATTAAAATTTTCGTAACATGTGCGTGCATAGCGACGTGTAAATTCTTACGCGCGCTGGCAGGCCGCAGGAAGGCCTTCCCCGTGGAGCACCGGCTCCCATGTCTAGTGGTCGCCTGAGCAATCGTAAAGCCAGTCTGCCGTTCTCCATTAATGTCTCTATTCTCGTAACCCATTTCTTGTCCTGCTCGAAGGAACGCATCAGCCAGTGGTGTGTGCCATTTTGATTCTTCGACAGTTAAGTAACCCCCGGTCGAATGATACGGAGTCTTGCTGTAGTTCTGATTCCGATTGTCTTCCGATTTTTTGAAATAACTCAGGACGTCCTTGTAGGACCATCCTGGATTGCCCAGTTGTTCCCAGATGTCGTAATCTTTTTTGTTACCACGAACATAGAGCATGTAATTTATCGTGCTGCTGCCTCCGATCACTTTGCCACGTGGCCACCGGCAACGACCCCCCTCCATCGCTGTAGGCAGAATTTGCGATAAAACATGGAAGACAATGCGAATAATATGTAATCGATTATTAATGTTGGTTGGTGATTGATGTGAGTTTATATCTCTTTGGGTGCGACGATAAGATCATTTGCCAGTTAACGTTAATGGGTTAACGTTAGAACTACGTAAACGTACCTAAATATTATATATAGGTCGGTATAATTCAGACAATATTAGTTAAACTAAATAGATCTATACAATTATTTAACTATTTAAGCAAAAATCTGTATTAATCTTGTTAAAGATATGTTATGCATGTTTCTATGAATTTTAAAAATCAAAATTTCCCGCCACTCATATAGACGTATTGGGTAATTCTGGTATTAATATTTATTAGGATGTATAGTTATGCGTGCATTAGTATTATTAGATATTAATTACCTCTACAGTAATTTGGATTGGGCTCCGCCGTGTATTTCCAGTCGATCTCGGTGAGCTGCAGATTGGCGGCAAGAAGAGGAATATCATATATAACGTTTCCATCGCCACCTGCTTCCAAAAGGAGTACGTTCCATTCTTCTATCTCGGACAACCGACTCGCTACCACGGCTCCTATAATCATGTAAATTGGTAGAACATTATAAAACATAAGTAAGAAAACATCAATCTACTCAAATATTAGAAATACTTTTATTTCAAAAATTTGTGGTTTAATATCAAATCATCGAAAAAGGAAAAATATTTAGTTCATAGCACAAAATGGATTTCGTGATAATCCTAAAATATGTTGCAATAATGTATAATTTATACGATATTTATAATGTAATATATATTTATAACATATTATAAAATAAACTTAAATTACGTTTATATGCAGGAAAGGTGAAGTTAAAATTTCCTTGTTAATATATACAACACGCATAACGGCATTAAATGTACTGCACAACAGATAGAGCGGCTAAAAGAAAGGTGTAATGGGTAATCGAGATGTGTATATTGTTAGATTTGTGTGTTACTTTATTATATGGATAATAAAGCGCTCCATCTCGCGTGAAAACACACAGATACGCGCTTCTTTCTCATACTTTCATTTCGTTTATGATGTAATTTTCTATCGACATCATGAAAAAACGTACCTGCAGAACCGCCGCCTACGATTATGAAATCGTAAGATGGCAAGAGTGATTCGGAAGGAAGATTCTTCGAGGAATAATTAACAATCGAATATATGACGTATAGCAATACGGTTAAGAGAATGGAAATCGTCGATCTGATCATTTCTGATTGGAATCCTCCCAGAATATTGCGGCTGACATCCATTTTATACGTCTCCGATCTTCTTTATCGAACTGTAACATTAAGATATAACAGTTTACCAATTATCTTTCATAAACTTCTGCAAGTGACCACTCGCGGCAATTTAATGAGTTTTCCCATTGACCATAGCACACAATAAATCCTTTTCAAATGCGTAACAACATATAATTGTAATATCGGAAATTTAGGATATAAATTTTTCCCCGATTACTTACAATTTATTAATATTGAATTGAATATACAGGTGTTAATTGGACAGAAAACGATGTTTGTTTAACCGAAACTAAATGCGATACTCGTATCAGTCCCAAGTAACTTTACAGTTATCTGGCAACTTTCGCCACAACGAACTTAGCACTCTCACTCTGTCTCTCACTGTCTCTCTCACTCTCTCTTTCTCTCATTAGCAACTCTACAACTCTACAACTTGATTAATTTTTTCAACTCTACTCTTCGATGTCTCGATCAATTCTAACTCTCGCAACACACATACTTTTCGACTGGCATACTTTGATCTCTCGGACACCCAAATATAATGCTATGTTTGAGAAGCTGCTAAGTTCTCGCGCATAATGTTATTGGTACTAGAGAGGTTAGAATTTCTTACACTTATAACGTATTAAGGTATAAATGTGTAATTAATATGCGCATTTGGGTGATGTTAGCGCGTCTTTAACTTAATATCTACAGGATATATATAAGAAAAATATATTGAGACGATTTCGATGCAGCTTATATTTAGTTCTTCAAAAAATTGTTCCTGCAAAATTGATCCTCTTCCTCTGAGAGAAAAATATCATGACCTTGATAAGTAAAAATGTACTATAGCTGATAAGTAATGGAAATTGGATCTACAAATATCTGGAATTAACTGTTACACAAAGCACTAAATGTATCAAAGAAACTCGTTGGACAGCGTCCATATGGAAACTACTAAGCATTCAGTAATCTCGAACATAATGATACGTAAACCTTCACCCGGGCTTGTTACATTTTTTATGCTAATTTAATTTGGAAGATATATTTATTACTTTATTTATTTGTGTATTATAGCTATTTACTGATATCTGGATGTTACACTGTCTATTTACTTTTCTCCAAGACATAGTAGCGGAATAAATATTCTTTTATGGTAATTATTCTATAGAAGGTACTCATAACCGATTTGAATAATGTTGAAACACATTTTGAAGATGGACATTCTGAGCAATATTTTTCTATATTTGTAGACGCCGCTTGGCCTGGGTTACCAAGGCATTCGCAAGAATATATTTAAGTTACGACGACACCTCTTCCTGCAACAGGCGACCACACTTTCATATAAACCGAATTAAACAGCACTCACTAGTGAGAGAGATAACTATTTTTAATTTTATACGAATATGAAAAAGAAATTGATTAATGGCTTATGGGTTGGGCTGTATTAATAGCGGATGGCACAAAATAATATTCGATAAACTGTCTGATGCTTGGGATGCTGCACTTAATACCGACCGTCAATTAGTCGAAAGTGTCAGATATATATACCTTTATTTATTGAGAAGTTGTTCACAGAGAAAAAACTTGTAAAACGAATTGTTAAATAAAACATATTAAACATAAATTTCGTTCTACCTTGAAAACTAACGTCGAGTGACAGGTGTATGTAGATGTAGTAAAAAGTTGTCCAGAATGTTTGTTTCGACGAAATGTTTCGGTTTCATCCAAATTGATGAGTTGTATCCTATTCTAAACAATTCTCTATTTGACATGTACACAAATGGCAAATAAAACTATCAGATATTGGAAAACCTATAACATATACGTGAATCTTATATCTTATGGTGTAGAAGATTAGAAATAACGGAAAAATCGGAAGCGAAAATGCGGAGACTTTGAGAATACGTACGTGGAATGAACGTCAAACGGAAGAGAGTGCACCGATCAAACGCAAAGCAAGGAGGCAAATGCTGCTTTGCTAGCGAACCTTTGAATACTCAATTCTAATTAACTATTTTGTTTCTATTCATCAGTTATCTCATTATCATCTGGTCAATTCATAGTTCATATATAACAAAAGACATATAAATATGCACCAAATAAATATATGCGTGCTTCCTATTTAGCATACGTTCATTAGAAATGAAAATAACATGAAAATAAATTAGTCAAGTATGCGCTAAGAAATGTGCTGCTCACAAATATCAGCGAGAAAATATAACTATTAGTTAAAATAACTTTACATAATGGTTGTGTTAAAGATTGTTTTGAATAAATTATGTTACATTTTTGGGAATTCACCGGATGTGTGCCATTTAATTTTGTTATATCTCATTCTGTTGCAGATACTAAGGTGATTTTGAACTTTTTTAAGCTCAATGTTCTTTTTTTGTAAGTTCTACGTCATAGCCGATAAAAAGCACAATCCAATGATCTGTCATAAGGTGACCCTGAGTTGATCTTGTACCTGAAAATCAGATAAAATAGGGAGTGTAATTGTATCGGTTGCTTTGAATATTTCTATCTAAAGTTTTCGCCGCTTATCTTTGCTTATATCTGCAAAGAATGTAGGGATGATTGATGAACTGCTCTAAGCGTATCTAATGTAATTTTGGCGCACGCTCTTTCGATACGCTCCATCTTCTTTTTTCAATCATTAACTCTAAGGTGATTTCTGAGCAGGTACATTATGGCATAAACGCGATAACCGCGTTTGTTGTTAGTCTTTTGTGCTAATGACTTGTTTGATCATGTATTCACAAAAATCTTAATTCAAGTACTACGACTATAACTGTATACTATCGAACAGTCGAGACTGACGAGCTTCCGTTCCTAAATCTTGACCCTCTCCTTTCCTTGTTTTGAGCGTATGTTTATGATATTTTGAGAGAAGCAGCACCTACGTGCGCGGTGATATCCTCCTTTGTTTTGAATGAATACGCGTGCAGAGAGCAGATATTACAGCGATTCGAAAATAGGATGCTACAAATAATAGGAAATGCATCATTATACGAGATGTAAGATCATAGAAATTTACAAATAAAAGAAATCAAACACGAAGGCAGTAAATGCTACAAATGTTACAGTATGCTACAAAACACAAGGCACGCGAACAGTAATATTTTAATGCAGAAACAGGCCCCAAATCGATGTTCAAAATGTTTACCTATGCTGCAGGCAAACCTCCCGTGTTCTTTATTTTCTATTTTCTGCCTGCATTCATTTAATATCTGTACCTTCAAAGACTACCTAGGAAAGTACTGGAAACATCTTATATATTACATTCAAATTTTTATCTCATATTATATTGTATGCGGTTACTAAGAGCCACATAAGAACTTGAAAGAAAGCATTCGCTGACTGCCTGGATGGTTTAACCAGCATCTGCCCCACAAGTGGAAGATCCGCATTCGAAACCTGGTCGAATAACACGAACGGAGGTATGTTTTAGTCCCTACAACGTTTAATTTCACTTGTCTTTATGTATTCAATATTGAGTACTTATTGTGTATACTTACTCTATATTTATGTAAGGAAACGCGAGGTTTCAAACGTTCGTAACGGTGGGCTGAATTCCGTCATCCGTGGATCTAGGAGAAGATAGCGAACACTTGATGGCGTCGCAAATTATGCCTTTTGCGTCACTGGCTAGTGGGCCTTGACGATTTCGTGATGCAACGCCTAAAATACTCGAGTGTTTTTAGTAGAATCGTTGCTGACACGGGAGTACTGCCTATCCTTCGAGTTTTACGCCGATTCAAAGTGCAATGCTGTTATAAAAACACTGGATTTTATTCACTTGAAATTCATTCACATTGAATTTATTACTTAAATTTCATGGTCAAGTTTATTTGAAACGTTTTATTCAAGTGGTTTCTTCCCATACTTTTATATTATACAGGGAATTACCTGCGGGCCCGTCCAGGTAGAAAGCTGATATCTTTTTCTATTTATTTCTTGATCTTGTAATGCTTCTGCGTAAACTTTACTTACAATTTTACTTTTATTCCCAGTCGGAATTAATATATATCGATTTTGTGAACTTCCGGATCTAGATATAGACATATTATTACATAGGCATATTATTACCGATGAGAAAAACATTCTTACTTTAAATCTGTATCTATGTATTTATGAATTTAAACTTACCATTTGTTGATAATTATTGCGAGAGAAAGTTTAGCTGGAACCTACAATAGTTCGAACGTGAAAAGCAGATCGGCGGGAACTATGAGAATTCGGGGTTTAGGTGCTACCTCTATCGTCAGTAATATGATCATATAAACTGATTTCGAAATTGGCTAGGAAAAACCGTCGGAAAACTGAGTCGTCTCTAGTCGTGAAAAATCTACATGGAAAGTTATCGTATTCCAGGATCTTGCGAGACAGATAGAAATGAATCGAGAATCTCAGCAGACATAGCATGACACGCAAGCGTTGAACCTAACCTTCTTGTTTTCCATTTTGATTTTTCTATGTTTATTTTTATGTATGATAATTATGAATGATATGAAATCTATATTATATGAGACTACACAACAATATTATTATGGATCCAGGCTATACATGATTATCTAAGAAGTAACCGCGAATTAGATAATTTATACTATCTGTACTGATATACTAATGTTAAAAACGACTACGTACTTTACACCGTGTCGTATGTACAGTAGTCCTTTCGATATCATTTTATACATAATCAAATTATATGCATTATTCTGTATGTACTTCTAATGAAAAACTATAGAAACCAACATGCATTTCAGATTTCAATATTTTTTAAATATGTTATAAAGCATTTTGAGCAACTTTTTCCTCTAATGTAACTATAAATCAGCATACACATATTCTGGTACATAGTATCCATGATATTCGCAAAAAATTATCGATATAATTGCGTGTCCATAATAGCGTATGCTATTTCATTCCCAAATGCCGGGACGAGTATATTTACGTAAACGAAATCTTTACCCAACAGGCAGCTACATGTACAGTAGGAAATCGTTCAAAATGTTGATTTCTACGACATATCCAAAAAATCTTCCAAATTCAGTTAGACTTTCTACTTTTCTAATGTTATAAAGGAAAGGTCAACATGTAAGGTACGTGTGCATCAGATTACACTTTGCTCGATGGATAGTCAAGGTCACGGCAGACACGCCAGATATCCGTCACTTTCGCTACGTGATTATTTTGAGGAAATGTTCTTTCCAATGGAGAATAAATTATTCAAATCGCTTGAGTAGCTTTTGAGATTACACTGGACACACGCATCCTGGCGTGGAAATCGTCTTCCTTTATGATATAAATATCGGCAAAGAATGTTCGATACGCCAACTGGTGGCAGAAGATTAAAATGCATCATTAATGTAGAAAATTGACCTTATTTATTTATGCATACATTTATGCATGATACGTTAAAAAGTTGCATCTGCTATTTCATACAATAACGCAAAGAAAAATTACGGCTGTCTTCATTTTTTGTTTTGAATATGTTTGAGTTACAAATTGATTCAAAAACGTCTTCTTAACTTGAAAACTGCATTTACGTGCATTTATTAAGATTTGTGAGGAAATTATAAAACGCTTGCGTTCAACGTTCAAACATGTACGTAAAAATGAATTTAAGATAATTTAAGTTATGCGGTTTGTGATTCTTTTTTATTTTACACAGAATTACAAGTTAGCGGATTCCTTTACACAAATATACAGAACCTGTATGCAACATGGTCCCTGCTTTTGCAGGAACGAAATATCTCTTATTGTACACATAGAATAAATTCGTATTTTCTTGACCAGTATTAATGAATACAATTTAATGTAACACTAAGGTAAGATTAAGAGATCTTTTCAATGAACTTGGACTGAGTCAATCTAGCTTATTTTACAAAAGTTCGCATTTGTCTTGTCTAATACAATTGAATATTTATACACAATGTAATTCGCGTGTAATAAAGTTGAGGGTCCATGCATAGAACTTTTTCGATGCAATATATTATACAATCTTACACGTTTATACCATTGATTATTTTTACAGCAATGTTAATGAAATTTGTACAGAATATATTCTG
Source organism: Bombus bifarius (assembly GCF_011952205.1). Classification (NCBI taxonomy): domain Eukaryota; kingdom Metazoa; phylum Arthropoda; class Insecta; order Hymenoptera; family Apidae; genus Bombus; species Bombus bifarius. The sequence goes on from NW_022884639.1 coordinate 196,973, forward strand.
CTTCATACTCTAAGTATGTACATGAACCGTTTTTCTCTGGCAGTTTTTAAATTTCTTTTTTGTATTGCCACACTCATTACTTCAAAATCGGAGAATCAATGTTTTGCAATGAGGCTACAATTTATACTATCGTAGAAAATCTAATGTGAAACATCGCATAGTATGAAGTTAAAATTATTATGAAAGTTGCATAGTATGAAGTTAAAATTATTATGAAAGTTGCATAGTATGAAGATTGGTAGAATAGAAGATTGTGTAAAAAAGTATGGGAAACGTTTTTGATATTGCTTCGAATAGAAAAAACGTAGTCAAAATCACCACAGTGGGAAGATACGATAAATGCAGTTGAAGACTTCCTAAACACTTTTGGCATTCCTTTGGATACCGATCGATGATTTCGGCTTCTCGATTTCTTGTTGTGCTTCCCCTCTTACAGTAAACGTTACGTAATATTTTTTCGAACGATCCAGTCTTTCAGCTGGAAGAGCTATTATTTGCTTCTCTTCTCCATGTGTTACTTCCACCTGCAACAAAGATAGAATTTTTTGTATAGTTTCTTAACGTAATTTTTAAAGAAACACGCACATTACTCATATTATTTTTGTTCAAATAAGTAAGCACATAAGGATTTCATTTGATACGAACTAACTTGATTTGAATCAAGTATTTAATTACTTAGTATTTAATTATCGCACTAATGCAACTCTTGCATAATTATTTTCAGTTTAAATGACTAGATTTTACCCTCATTTGCCCCTTTCCACGGCTCTCTATCTTCGGAAGAAGATCCGCTTGTTCTTGGCCGCCTCCACCTACTGCAATTATAATCTACAATCACAATAGGGAAACTGATTCCTTTTGAAAGTCATTTGGATTGGATTCTCGTATTCAGCATACCATTTCGGAATTATTAATCATAAAAATAGTAACATTCCTTTAAACTTTTCGCGATTATGTATATGTGTCTCATGGATATTTTTTCAAAAAAACGTTGCGAAACTTTTGTGTATAAAAATTTCTTATGAAAAAATTTTCTATTATTTCCCAACTTATTAATTATTTAGAACGTTAATGGTGGAAGGTTGAGAAATATTCTTGAAATGTTATCATATCAAACGTTGATAATTAAAAGAAATTAAAGAATACAATTAACATTGTATAAATTTTCTTATTCAACTATTTCACGTATAAACGTCTGAAATGGAATCCTGAAACCTATCAACTACGACAATGCACGGAAATAACGTACGATATGTGTACGCTGGGAAAGAAGTGTAAGCACTAGTGGCGTGATGACAGCGGTGAGTTTTTTGGATGCATTGCTTCGCTTCCATACAGAAGTCTGGAGTTGCTGGCCTTTTTTGAATCTTCCTGAGCTGATCGTACAGGAAGGCCTCGAAGTGTCTAGTAAGAAATATTAATTACATTTTCATTCACAATACTATAAAAATATACGCTAAGTCAATTAAGGAATCATTATGAATGGTTTTATAGCATCAGTAAAGTAAACAGCAGCAAACGAGTCCTATATATAGACTCGATAGACCGTCATGTTATTCATATGATACTTTTAAAAAAATGGATTTTAAGACAGTCGTTACAAAAAATGCACAGACACATAAAAATCAAAGTGACACAAAAAACGATCTTCTAATTGTTTTAAACAGCGTATTTTTTTATATTTAGAAAACAATAACCTGAACGTTAAGGGTTGATCGTATTTTGCCACACCAAGGGTGGGTCCAGACATCCCAGCTTTATGGAAAGCATCCACCTGAAACAAAGGATATAATTCAGTGTGATTTTAGATCCTGATTAAGTATTTTGAATTAAATAAAATCTTAAATTCCAATTAAACAGATCAATGCGTAGATTATGTTGCATTCCATAGGGAGAAATAGGCAGGATTATTACTTGTCTCTTAACCAAAACTTGTTCATTCGCTCTGCCATGACGTATCTGCAGTCTCTTCAGTTCCATCAGTTGGAAGAATATCTTTCTTTCCAAGTGATATCGTCGTAAACTGATTTGGACATCTCTTATTATGGTGTCTTTGTTAAGGGATTGTTGCTTATCGGTGTTTGGACAACATTTCATGATCCTTCTTCTCGGTATCCGTGATACCCTAGGACTGGGTTCTATGCCACTATCCCTGCCGCCGCTGTCACGGCGTTGTTTCCCTTGCAGTCGACTGACTCTACTTTCCTGAGGACTTTGAACTCGTGTCAAACGAGTTCGAGTACCGGATTGCACCTTTGTGAAATGAAGAGAAAAAATAATTGGTTACGAGAAGACAATCTTCTGGTTGCAATGTTATTTACACAATATGTATTACAATACTATTGTTGATGTGTTGTTTGATATGGTGAATCCAATATTACGAATTAATGTGAATCTATTTCGTACTAAAATATGACATTAAATAATGAAACATTCTCGATGGTAAATTTGAAAAAGATGGTCAAGGCAATCTTGTACATTTATGTGCCTTTTCATTTTCACAAATTTCTACCACTGATCGATACGAATAAATACGAATGGTACTCGCATGTTGTTATTGACATTATAAACATTTAATTTTCAAATTCACGCACAAGAAGCTTATTTTATCTTTTAAACTGATTATACATATTTATACATATACAAAAATTATATTTCATATTTTTATATTGGGTGTATAGTAAATGTCACATTGAATTGCATCATATTGATTTCAGGGATGAAATAAACTTGCAAAAATTGAAATACTGTAAATAATGAAATTTTCCCCATTAAATATGTCACAAAGTATATTGTAGGGAAAGACGTAAGATCCACCGGGTTATCGCCAATCTCACAAACGACGAGGAAAGACTAAATACTATTTCTATTCTACTTTTTCTACCATCAGAATTAGCCTACTTGGGATAACGAGTCGGTCGCCGAAGTCCTGCAAACATCATGTCCAGCTCGAGACATTTCTTCCTCGCTCGTGCTTGGCAATACCCTGATGACACCCATCTCATTATCATCCTCGGCTTCCGTCTCGTGTTCTCCGTCCTCCCCGATAGCGTCTCTGATCTCCTTGTCAATCTCCTCGTCCTCTTCGTCCCATTCTGGACTCTCAATCACCGCCACTATAGCGCTCCTATCTGGAGAACGTTCTTCTGAACTTTCGAACAAACATTTTCTTACCGACGATCGTCCAGTTTGTCTAATTTTTCCCGTTGACGGTCTCGAGCGTCTGGTTTGCGCCGATTTCGGAGAACTCGAGGAACTTTCGTCAATATATCGAAAGGTCTCTACTAAAAGCACGGCAAACGGTATAAAGACACTCATGGAGTGGTTTCAGTACTCACCTGTCCCCAGTGCGTCTTCCATAGGATGTGTCTTCACTTTTTTAGCTTCGTCTTCATCCTTGTGATCTTCTAAATCGGACTTTGCAGGAGACGAGTCTTGAGCAACTTCCTCCTCGTCGTAAATCTTTCGTTTCGTGGCAGTTGGTGTATCTGCGCTTAACGATTTGTCTTCCATTAACGCAGAGTCTTTGGAGGATGAGAAATCGACAGATTTTCTATGAGCAGTTTGTTCCTTCTCATCCGGTGACTCCTTGCTCGAGCTTTTTGTTAAGACGGTCGATGTGGCCTCTTTCGTTTGTACCCCGTCAACAGCAATTTCATCCTCCTTCTGCACTTCTGACGTCTTCTCTGCAACTACTTTGCTCGTTTTTTCCCTGGACAATTTCATGGAAACGTTTTTCGTGGAAGATTCGCGCTTCTTACCAAATTCTTTCCTCTTTTGAGTCCCGCCGCTCTTTTTGGGACTCTCATCCGACTTCGAAGACGAGGACTTTGATCTTCTTTCATCGAAAGACGCCTTTCTCTTTACGGTTGCAGATTTAACTTTTGATTTACTTTTCGTTTCTTCCGACGCCGACTTTTTCTCTTCTCCTTCTGACGGTGAAACGCCTTCCACGGCTGTCCTTGGTGTAGTGTCCTCTTTCTCTAAACCTATTTGACTTTCCGGACTTCCAGATTTGGTCGCTGTCTCCGAATCTTCGTGGTCCTTCACTAAGATCGACTCAGACACGTCCGTTTTCTCACTACGCGTCTCTTTATCGAAATTCTCGTCAGGTTTTGTTCCAGATGACGCTTCGTCTGATCTGGAAACGAGATCGTTTTCCTGTCGGCTCTGGTGTCGTTGATACTCTTCAGAATCCAACGTGGGACTTTCCGACTCAATCGGCCCGCGTGCATCTAACCTGCCTGGAAAGAGGACTCTACAGAAAATTGGCAGAAACTTTTTTTAAATAAAATCTACAGGAAATTAACAAAAATGTTTCTTTAACAGTAAGTTACAGTTTCAATATATTACGCATAAAAATAAATTCAGTAACAATGATATTGACATACAATCCAGCTGTTATTCCGTTTAAAGTCTTACCTTTCTCGCTTTCATCTTTCCTCCGATCTTTTTTCTTTGCCTCATCACTAAACGAGGTCTCGATTTGATCATCCTGATCTTTTCTCGTGTGGTCCACGGCTTTCGTGTCTTCTTTCTCTCGGTCTGATTTTACATCTTCCTTCTCTTGGTCCCGTTTGGAATCTTCCTTCTCTCGACTCTGCTTCGAGCCTTCTTCTTGTTCAATTTTCTCTTGTGCAACCTGCTGTCTCATTTCTTCCACATCTTTCTTCAAACTGGCAGCTTTCTGCACGAGATCGGTACGTGATGCGTCACTCTGCTCTAAAATATCGTCCGCTTTGCCTGAACTAACGTCTCCCGCTATTTCTTGCATCTCGATCACTTCCGTTCTTAATCTGTCGTCGAAGGTGACTTCCTTCGAAGCTTCCGCTACGGATTTTGGCGTATCTGGACCCTGATCTTTATGGACCATCGCTGTCACAACGACGCGTTCCACCGTTTCTTGGCTGGTGCTGTCGGTCACGTCTCTACGATATCGACTTTCAACGATGTTCCCTTCGTTTTGCTTTTCCTCGTCTATCGATGTTCTAGGTGTTTGTTCGCTGTGAAGCGTTGATTCTGTTGGTCCTTGTTCTTTGTCCAGCGAATGCATTCGATCGGTTGCACTCTCGCCATTGTCCGATGTTTTCGATCTGCTGGATTTCAATTTCCTTCTGGTGCTTCTGTGAGTCTTTGTGAATTTCGTTTCTCTTGAACTTTCCCTGGGTGTCTTTGATCTTCTTCCAGACACCACCTTCTCGCATTTCCTCTCCAAAGATTTTCGTACCACCACCACTTCCAGGCTATCGTCGCTCACGCTTTCGTCGTCATCGCCTCTCTTTGAACCCTCCGTTCCATTAGTTTTGCTCTCGTCTTTTCTCGAATCGAATTTTTGCTTCGACGTGTCGTTAGCGCGTTCGTAGCTGCCTGACTCTGAGGATGATCCGCTTGAGTCGTGTCTGGATTTCGATGATCGTTTTTTACTTCTTTCCCTTCTCAATTTTCGATCCGTATCATCTTCTTCGTACCTGCAATATGTTGTCGTGATTATTTATTTAAGAGTGTACTTTGGAACAAATAATAGATTCGTTACTATTCATATTTAAAGTTATGAATAAATTGAAATCTCATCTCTGCAGGATGATTTGACATTTTATTACTACTTTAAGTTCTCCGAATAATTGATAGTTTCCGATTATGATAGTAATTAAATAAAAAAGATTATATTCGTGCGATTTGAAAGTATAATTTGTGAACGTTTCAATTTATGTTTTAAATATTACGTTTCGATTTCTCAATTTCCATACTTTCGAATTTGCAAATTCTTAACCTGCAAACCATCAGACATTTAGGTTTTTAGGTTTTTGTATTTCCAAAATTCCAATCTCTTATACTTTCAAATTAACGAATATTCGCGTTTACAAATCTGCAAATTTGCAGCATTTAAAAATTGTCGAGTTCTTTTTGTGTTTTTTCTACGGCGAAAATAAAAAAAACATAATACTTAATAAACGTAAATGAGTATAAGAAGAATATAATTATGAGAGATATGACGTTCGAGGAGAGACGTCAGGCTTTCGGGATTTCAGTGTTGCCAATATCAAAACATAGCATTGCTCGTTTCATTTGCTTTATGCTGTTTGTCTTCCTACGTTAACGAAGTTTGTTAGTTTTACAGATTGTAAGTGAATCGTGGTAGCGATGTGGCCGGCGGTGCTTTTAACGGAATATTTTGTAGCTTGTAACTCGAGTGTTCGGCATCGGATCAGCAAAGGCTTTTGATCACCGATGCTGCACTGCCACGTGCATTTCCGTCGAAGCGCACGTCGAGCTGTCTGTCTTTTTCCTCTATGTCTCCCTGTAAGATCGTGTTATATTTCAAAGCAAGTCTACTGCACTTTGTATTTGCATTTTCCTTCGCAAGTTGTTCGTCGAGTTCACTTGCACTGTCATAAAACTTAAAAATTTCTAGTTTTTTGAAACGAAGTACGTTAAGATGAATTTACGAAATATTTATTTGCAGGTATAGGTTATTTTCGGCGTAGCACGGAAAAATACGAAAGTGCGGTGTCTCTCCCGGGCACTTGAGATAGGTGCTATACTTTTAGTCGGTATTCACACGGCGGCTACAACGACACTGCATCAGTGGATGCTAAATGGGCTTAAATGATGCTTTCAATGTTTAAATTACAAAGAACATGCATCATGTATGATATTATGTGTAACGACAGTGGAAGAAAGAAGAGAAGACAACTAAATTGCAACTCGGGCAAATTACAATGAAAGACAATTGCACTGAAAAACAGAAATAATAATTTCATTGTACTTTATAATTCTATAAAATAAAAATACGTTCTGTATACAAATTTCGACTATATTAATGCATAAATTTATAGAGACTTGTTTCTTGGCACTTACAGTGTTTTCTACAAGCACTTTCCAACTAGCATCAAAGAATCTTGCAGTGAAGAATATAACGAGTGAATGTAACAAGTGTAAATTTTGAGTAGTACATATTAAGCATTGGAAAAATATAAATATGCGTATGTATGCATTAGGTTGTCCAAAAAGTTTCTTTCATTTTATAAAGAAATAATAGACGCACAACATTTTTCGTTTTATATTATTTTATTGAATTATTGTTCTGTTGGAACAAAATGGATCATACATAATTCAATAAAAGAATATAAAACAAAAAATCTTGCGCATTTATTATTTCCTTATAAAACGAAAGAAACTTTTGGGGCAGCCTAATACATCTACTGTACTTCAGCTTCCGCAACTACGCGGTCAGTCGGTGTCCCTAACAGACGTGTTATTCGAGGAAACACCGTATGTAATTTAAAAATATCTTACCGTGCTGATTCGCTACGAGCTCTCCTTTGATGATCTTTTTTCGAGGATGACTTCGATAATCTAACCTCTTCCTCGCTGAAGCTCCGGCTATCCTGGCGCGCCAACTTTCTTAAATTTCCTCTTCGTCGCGTTCTCTTCTTAATCCATTGCTCCTCGTAGTATAATTCCGGAAGTTTGCAACTACGATCTTGTCTACGGGGACTGCTTTCCGTATCGGTGCTGCTATCCAGATGCCTCATTCGCAATTTCGTTGAGAATACTGAAATCGATTCGATAAAAATGAAAAATCCAAAAAATCCGAATCAAACTATTATGGAAATTGCTTCGAAGGGAAATTGGTGAAAGTTGCAGCATTTACGAACGAAAATTTTGTTGTAATACGAAATCGATTATTTGGTAAAATGAACGTACTTGTATTGGTTCTTAAACATGCAAGTAAGTCGGATATTGTCATCAATATCATCATCACCAATATCATTCCTTGAGAAACATTGAACAATTTATTCACAGTTCTACGACAAGTTCCTGAACATTTAATTACGATTTTCTGATAAATCTTATATAATCTAATCATGATCTCCTTTGACAAGTCTCGAACAATTTATTTTCAATTATTACAACCGCCACTATCACCACAATTACTAATCGCAATTAGTATTATCACAACAATAATGCTTTCCACTCTTTCACTATTATCGAATAACTTTTCAATGATTCACACGTGAACGTTCTAGGATTTTCAGACGACTGAAAGAATTGTAAGATAACTTTCTTGATTCTCAGTCATGCTACACTACCACAGTCTTGCAGCTTTCACCACTAACAACACGCATTTCTGCCATGTATAACCAAACCTCTTGTCAGAAATCAAATAAATATTTTAACGTAAGCGATATTTTTATATAAACATTCAATCTCTTTGCACATCGTCCTATTCGTATCTCACCGACGCATCACTTCCTTTGTCAAATCACAGCCGCATTTAGCATGTATTACACGTAGCAATCAACAAAAGACTTGGGTACATCGTACGTCTTATGAAAACGACATTTCTGTTAGAATGAAATGCAAAATTTTACTACAGAGTTGTTACTTTTTATGTCGTTTCTACATTAGGGTAGAGACAGTTGTTGTACATGTATGTGAATATATTATAAGTAATGTAAAATGAAAAGAGAATATTATCGCATGCAATGACAGACGAAACCCTTTGAGATAAGGAGATCCACGTGGGGGTCACTCGATAACATCATCGATAGGATGCGAATGTATCGGATGGCTCACTTAAGCTAAACGATAGGTTAGAAATAGAGATATTCATTAAGATATAAAAGCTTCAACAGCGTGTGAGAAGGTCCCTAACCTCGCAAAAGGATACGATAAAATAATTGTATATAATACGTACTAATAAGCTTGCCACAAATGTGCATAAAGCTTGTACCATAAACAGGAAGTGATACATCAGATTTGATTACGGTATAGTACGACAAATATGCAAATTACCACTATCTCGTACCGGTATCTTAATGGAGATTGTCATTCGCGTGCTATTAATCCTCATTGTTACAACGAATTATCAAATGTCCCTAGGAATAATGTTATGAAGAAAAAGTGGCGGTTTATAAGAAAAATTTTAACGCCAAAAAGTCTGATATTGCGTCTTTGAAGCTCATAGCATAGAACATAAAATTTTTTCTCCGCATAATACACGTTATAAGACTTTTCTTATACTTAATACACTTTAAAGACATTTTTGTAAATAAATACGTATATACCTGACCTGACCTTTATTCGGCACAGTTTTCTGCATCCTCAATTTCTGTGCCGTAGTACCACCGTGCATTTGGATCAATTTCGCACAATCCCTGTGTCCCCTGTAAAGCGCCGCGTCCAGAGCTGTCATCAGATTGCCTTTGCTAGTTCGGAGAACAGCATTGATCCTCGCGCCATTGTCCAGAAGAACCTTGCACACATCCAAATGTCCGTGAAGTGCAGCCACATGCAAAGGTGTCTTGCCATCTTGCGTGGCAACGTCCAAAGTGCTTGGTCGTTTTTTCGCCAACCATTTGATTAATTCGATCCTACCGGAAGCAACAGCTTCATGGGCGACACCGGTTCCTCGTACACTTCTCGCGTAAAGAGAACCACCGTGCTGGGCAAGAATCTTCAAGGTTTCCAGTTGTCCTTTCGCTGCCGCACAAAGTGCTGGTCTAAAATATTTCAGATTTTTTTTAACTTTGAGCTTTCTTTGTATTTTCGTCTAAGCTGGATATTTTTCATACTCTCGTTTGATTTAGCTTTTCTCTTATATTTCCTGGAAGCCAGATATTACATATTTTAGCTCACTTCCATTTATACATTCATTTTAACTTTATAACTGCTCGAGTCACATTCCTTAGTTTTCATATCTAAAGGCAACGTCTATGTATGTGAGTACATTGTATCAGAAACGTGTATCATTATTGATAATGACAGTCTGTCTATATGTAGTATCTATAGACTGTCTGGTATTGTCTATTATTATGTATGTACGTATGTGTATATGCAAGATAATAGTGTCAATGCACCCTATGACCTATGAATTTTAATACTATAATACTGACAGGACAAAATTAATGTTGACATAGATGCAGTATAGTCGGTAGAAGAAATACAGTAAGGTCATAAAACCGGTTAGGGGTAGATTATTGGTAAAGTATAGGTAGGCCGTAAAGAAAATAATTATAAATTGAGGCATTTTGAGAGACATAAGGACCTAGTTCAAGACGCTGTACGTATGATGTGAATCATCAAATGGTATAGTTAAAAAATTGACCTGTTTCTTAACGTTACAGGAAAATAAAAATTATCTAAATTACAATATAAATATAAATTTTCTTATTATTTTATTTAGATATATAGAAATATAAGATTTCGTTGAGATTTAAATTTAATCAAAAGATAATTTTAATAACAACCCTTCCTAAAAAATTTCAAGTGTATTTACTGAAAACTTACTGAGTTATGAATGCACTCAGTTTAATAAACCCTGTCTTGAGAAAGACGTTCTAATTTATGACCTCACTGTTTTGAGACCACTGATTAAACGCGTATTCGACTACTACCAAAGACTCTCGAAATAAAAATCTAAACTTCTATCACTTTTGTCGTACATCAAGATGTTGAAATGCCCTAACAAATCTTTCGTTTATGAAGCTTTTACCATAGAAAGCTAGAACGAGTATTCTCTGAGAACTATGCACATCCAATCTACTTAATAGATTAGTGAAAAATAAATTTTCTGTTTTAATTGACAGTCTCGTTAATATCAATACAATTTGTTTCTTATTTTAACCGACAAAATTGTATCATAAAATTGAAGTCTGTGCTTCAATGAACATTCGTTCCAGCTTTCTACAGTACTTACGTTCTACCCTTTCGATCCTGCCGATTCGGATCGGCTCCTAACTTTAGAATTAAGGCTGTGGCATCAGCGTGACCAAGAGTGGCAGCATAATGTAGGGCTGAACATCCATTATCGTCTACGTGATCAGGGTGAGCACCGCAGAGATTCACTAAGGCCTCGACGCACCTAGCGTGACCTCTGGAAGCAGCGCAATGAAGTGCTGTCAGGCCATCCTTGTCTGCAGCTCCTGCGGCAGCTGAGCCACCGGCTCTATATTTTAATTATTGCTTTTAGAATCATTCGTCTTCTTTCTTCGTTGAACATATATCGAAAAACTACTTCCTACCCGATTTTGATGATTTGTATACTGACTTGGGAAAAGATGGAAGGCATCTCAACTCGATGGATATATTTTCTTCTTTCCTTTTTTGGGTTCGCCGATGTATTCGAAATCGCTTGACCAATCGGGATGATTCGTTTTGCCTCGTAAGGTATATCCTCGCTGATCTCGGTAATAAGCTTTTCCGGATTTATTTATTGCAAACTATTTTCCTTCCGAACAATCTAATTTTTGTTCTCCTATTTCAACAACTTTTATCAACTTTTACCTGTACAGAGAACCGTCGGCCAGGCTTAGTTTTCGAGATGTTCGTAAATGCTGTCGGTAGGTACCATTACAGTGAATTCTGCTTTTAATTGTACATCCGTGGCAGCGTATGCGCGTCAGTATTGCTTCACGGCGCGGCGGCTAGATAAAATTACGTCTAACCTTAATGGGATGGTTGTCTGAGAAAAGGATGTATGTTACATTTCATAAAATTTACAGGGAACGTAAAAACAATTCATTGTTCACTGTAGTAATAAAAGAAGCAGCTGGTGTAACATACAGCATTCTTCAACTTTGTAAAAGAAGTATTAAATTAATAATGAGAAAGTAATTTATTAATTGAAAACATAACATTGGGTATAAAAGTCATTATTTTTTACATTGGCAAGTAAATTTTTGAAAAGTCATAAAAATAATTCTTTCTTTTAACGTACTTGGTAATACGCCTTTCTTCCACTTCTTCGCTACTGTTTACTCTCTTTTCAACTATAGCAACTCCTGACCTCTAGCGTCATTATTGGGTACTAAGAACGTTGCCAGAGATCTTCTACATCATATTGGGCCTTATTCCACGGAAATTTCTTAGGTTTAGATTAGGTGTCATTTTATCTGACCGCCACTGTGGAACGGCCGGTAAACAATACTAACGCATACCTTGCTACGAACGCACAATTATAGGCAGAATTCTCTATAGTGGTACCAACAGTTATTAGTAAATATCTCAAAAATCAAGACCGACTGTGATTTATATGTATAGGAAAAAGATATTCAACATGCCGAGGTTAACAACACATTTCAAAATCATCGAAATCGGAGAGGAGATAGTTTCTCTGCAGTTCCACCATATAATATGTAAGTAGTTTCAGAATTTCGATACATATTTGTCGTTCATACATAGTCGGATCGTTTCTAGATCTCACAATTAATTAATTATATATTACGGTACTTTCGGGATCTTGGTACGTTCACATGCAATTGTAGTTGCATAGTTTCGAGATCTCGATATGTTCGCACGCAATCGGATAGTTTCGAGATCCTGGCGAATTTTGTACTTGCGAGAGCCGGCTCGATCTCGCCCGAGTTTTGCCGACCCGTTCCGAAGCACGAAAGTCTCATGAATTCGAGAATCAATTAAGGTATTTCATACATTTTGCGATATAAATATTTAACGTTGCAAAATTCAATTCTAATCCCAGCGACGTCACTTACGAATGTGTTACTAGTTTTAAAAAGAATTATTTTCTCAAATTACCATTATGTATTGTTAAAATTTAAAGCGTCATTCTTTGCGCGATAAGCTACCCTAAAATAGAATTGTTTTCGGCGTTAACGTTCAACGACAGTGAAAGACCGCGTATTCGAATGAAATCAAACTTTACCTCGCTAAAGCCAACACAGCTTCCACGCTACCGGCACTTGCCGCCCATAGAATCGGCTGTCTTCCATCTTCGTCTTTCGCGTTCACATCGGCACCGAATTCCAGCAGAGTCTGGAGAACTTTTAAACCAACTTTCTTAGGTACAGCAAGTTCCGCAGTCGCAGCTGCACCACAACATTGAGCGGCATAGTGAAGAGGAGATCCTCCGCGAAGATCGGGTGTGGATGGCCGAGCACCCGCTGCTAACACCAAGCGAACACATTCTGCTTCCCCGCACACTGAGCAACAAATAAACATACATTTTTGTTTCTTTATCGAGTTTTCAACTTTGCATGTGTTTATCCCGATATAATTGTTTGCTAACAAGCCAAATTTCTGAAACCTTTTTCAGAGGATATAATTGGGAAGATAGCAATTCAAGGTAATTTAGTTTTTAGAAACAGTTGTAATGTTTCAAGAGATTCATTGCTTACACTTTTTGTACTGCTTATCGAAGTAACCATTAAATTATTTTTTTTATTACTTTCAGTTTCCAATTACTTACAGTATTCTCTAAAGCTACTTATTAAAATGCACATAATGTATTCTGTAATAATATTAATAAGAAATAAATAAATAAATATTTTCATGACTATTATTAAACAATATAATATCATTCGTACTGCAGCAATTTAAATAAATTTAAATTTTAAATTTAATATATAAACTTCGTAGGCCTTTTGCTTTGCAAATGTAATAAACTACATAAGAGCTTGGATTAAACATTTTGAACGATAGGTCTCTGTTTTTATACTAATAAATTTAAGGTGGTTAGTTATTTTAAATATAAACATATAAATAAATTTACTACGCACATTAAACTAGCAATGAACTTTTTTCGCTACAGTAGTAAAATCAAATTTGGTAAACATTATGTTGCAAGAATTAAAAACATCATTATTATGCGTACGCATGTAATTTTTTATTTCTTGTTTTCTCTAAACAAATTGCCATCCAGTTTCATTTTTTGCCAATGAAAAATGCAAATCAGAAATATTAGCAGTTATTATGCAATACATGTCAACTTTATAAAACATGTGCAAAGAGATGTTTCATCTGAATTATCATCATCTATGAAGTTGCTAGCAGCAAGCAAACTAATTTTTATGCGAAGTATTTTCTTGAAGCCGTCGCCTTTCTAAGAAAAAAATATCAACAAATAGTGCATATGTAAGTCAAACAAATCGCGTAGTATAGACTCAGCATTGGTAAGATAGACTTCCTTCGACCATAGTTCTGCTTGTCTTCGATAATAGGCTCGCAAGATAGCATCATGTCCCGCGTGTCCGTATTCGGAACACTCGAGTAACGTTACAAGCGATAAAGCAGCGACATCGACAAGTAGGTCGGAATATTACTTGGTGAGAAGTTGGCTTTGTTGCGTCCGCGCTTACAACTCGAGGCGTTCGTGAATTACACAGATGCGACTCGTCGATAGAGAAAACTTTCTTTTTCATACCGTAAATCCGACAGACGAACGTAATACATGGGCAATTGCGGTGTACGGCTATAAATCTCTGGTCATTTGAATACACCAAGGACGACTATGGTCAATCTCTCGGTTTATCTCGGCGTGGGTCTTGCTCGCGTGTTCCTTAGAGAACCGGAATGACGTCACCAGAACTGACCCACTAACCTTACCTGACCAATACTGAACCCTTATTTTATCGGAGATTAGTAGAAAAGATACGCCCTGTAATTCACAGTTTCCGCAAATTCTAAGGAATCGTTACCGAGCTCGTGTGGCCGTTTGCGATTCGACCTTTCATCCGGCAAAATTAAAGCTGGCTCTTTATAAGCCAATTTATGCCCACTTTCTACCGCGGACTTAAACGACGCTTTGGCTAATCTTGATCGCCAGCGTATTCTCTGACCGTAAAATTACCATTCACGCAAGATGTAGTTATTGTAAATTGAATATTATATGCAGGGTGTAATGTCGTCAGCGTTTGGATGAGCAAGAAAAGATTTCATACAGAGTGCGATTGGAAGTATAGAAATGTACAGGTAAGGATTTCTTTTATGCGTGTAAAGATAAATGAAAATTATAGGTTAAAATTTTTCCATTCGAAGGTTGATTTCTCAGGAATGGGTTAGTCTCGACTTTGAAAATTCATTGCATACATATCATCGCCTTGCTGGAAGTAAGTGACTCTATTAGGAAAGGATATTACGCGAAGGAAATTCTTTCGGAATACAATTTTTCAGGTGTTATAGAAAATGACTAGTAGCTTGATTATTTCACGATGGACAAATTTTGTTTACAAATTATAGTAGTGGTCTTTGGATTTCTAAGATCTTTCTAAAATATCTATTATATAAATATATGTAAGTTTGTATTGTTTATACTGTTAACGAAAAGGTTAGAACAATCTTTGAATTACGATATTCTTGTTATATATTGTAATTTTGTATAACATAAAAGAATGTTACTCCCATCTTCCTTTTGAATTAAAATAAAACACTTGCTTGGAAAAGATGGAACAAATTTTCTTCCTTTATAAATCATCCTAATAAACTAAAACTATGATTAATATACGCTGACTACATTACTAGAGAATCTTTTTAGGAAATACTTGTATAAAATTTTAAACACACCAGCGATATTCCAGGTGATAGGCGGAACACCATGTATAAAATATTGTTGTCTACAAAGAAAGTGCCATGTACAATGTGTCTAGATTGTCTCGAACCGCTCAAATATTTGGAAAAATATGAAAGATAGACAGATGTCAGACAAAGATTGCAATGCAGTGAATAATGCGAAAGACAGAAATTTGTAGCGTTTTAAAGACCTCCAAACGTGAGCTATAAAGATATGTACTAATGAAAAGTCGCCGTATAGTCAAATACACAAGAGTACATTTTTTTGTACCATTCATGTTTCCCAAAATAGTTGAGCGATTCCTGATAAACCGGGCATACTGTATGTACAGATTAAACGTAAAATAAGGAGAAAATAACGGGTAAGATAGAGTGACCGATAAGGTTAGGTCGATTGATTCGAAGTATGTACACATCTAAGTGATTTCCAAGAACACACTTAAACTTTTCGGTAAAATACGTAATTCGAATGTATGGTGTATGTACGTATATCATCAAATACGTAAATGCATCAAGAGTGCCACGCAATGAAACAATTATGAGCCAATTGCAAATAAGGCTATTTAGAGAGTCCTTGGCCAGAGTTATGCATTACTAATCGTTAGAACGAAATTACAACGAAACAGATCGAAATATACGAAACGCGAATACATGGAAAGGTAGAAGCAATAAATAATAAAAGAAATGCATAAATTGATAAGTAAATGTATATATATATATATGTGTGTATGTGTGTGTACATATCGTGCAGTAATAGTTACACTCGTATGACGCTAGTGTAATCGCTAGACTGCGGATTTTTATGCGCTTAGGTACGTGAAATGTGAAACGTAAAAATCCATAGAATGCAGATAACGTAAAAAATGTCACAATGACCATTACACTATTCAGTAAGGAAAATAATTCTCTATCTACGTTACGTTCTTTTAATCGTATACAGGAAAACAGGAATCTGCATAAATATCCTCAGTCTAGTGGTCATCGATCGTCATAGCGTTAAGGATTAGTGATCATAAAAATACCAGTGGCCCAATGAAGAACACTGTGTCCCTCCAGATCCCTGGCATTCACGTCGGCGCCGTTTGCCAATAAAACAGCCACTAATTGCGTATCACCTGCGATGACAGCCAAATGAAGCGGCGTGTGTCCTTCTGCGTCTGGTGCATTTACCAGTTCCGGTGCCGCCGCCGCGACGGCACCTGCGGTTCCAGCGTCCATGCAATAGTGAAGTGCGTTCCTCAGGGTACGATCTCTGTAGCCAATCGTCTCCTCTTGCTCTCTCAACAGCCTTAAAACCCTGGCTCTGTCGCCCTGTTGGCAAGCGTGCATCAAAGGCGTGGCGCCGATTTGAAGCACTCTGGAAAAGTTGAACGACGCCCTTTACACGTCGAAAGGAAATCTCGCGGAAATAATGTACGAGGGTCGTAGGAGAAAGAAAATATATTCACGGAACTTGTTGGAGAAATTTCAAGCAGAACGATCCTTCCTATTTGCCGACGTTTCGCAACCGCGACTTCTTCAAACGTTTTCTAACGATGCTTCAGCTCACGCGTAAGAATCGAGACCCTGCTGCTAAACAGCGCAGCGGTTGAATAAATGCATGCATCGATCGCAGGGGAAAGTGTACCTGTAAGGCCTTTTTTTCTGATGATCCTGATACCGTACGGCGCTGGGCACATCACGCGACCACTGAGTTCCAGGCGTTTTCTGCCTCTGACGATGATTCCTGTATGGTGTCAGCGGGGGCAAGGACACGTCGGCCACACTTTTCTGCTGCTTCGGTTTTGGCTTCTCCTGGACCTTCAACGGGATCGGTGGAGTCTTAGTGTCCATGCCCGTCTCTGCCACCGGTTCACAATTGGTCTGACCTCGCGTGGAAACATCTTCCGCCCTCTCGGCCGATCGAATTCATCGCGCCGAAGAGAATGTCCGGTTCCTCTACCCGTGAACTGGGTCAGCCCTTCGAATAAGATTCCATGTAAACTTTGTCCGCGTCAGCGAATACAAATTTTTAACAGATTCCACGCAATCTTTTTGCGTTATAGTTTCTTTGGTATTTAAGCGAATACGCGTATACAGGGTGGTTGGTAACTGGTGGTACAAGCGGAAAGGGGGTGATTCTACGCGAAAAAAGAAGTCGAAAATATAGAATACAAATTTTTCGTTCGAGGCTTTGTTTTCGAGAAAATCGACTTTGAATTTTCGCTCGGTACGCGTGCACTCTATCACGTCTCGTTATAACGGACCTCACTGTAGATCTTTGTCTCGATGGAAAAATTTAAAAAAAAAAAAGAATAATAAAAAAAAATTTTATTCTATATTTTCGACTTCTTTTTTCGCGTAGAATCACCCCCTTTCCGCGTGTACCACCAGTTACCAACCACCCTGTATATGAAACGAAAATCGGAGTGTGTACTGTAAGCTGTAAATTTAAGTTGCTTTCTTGTTGCGTGTAGATAGCAGATTATGTTAGGGTTATTAAAAAAAGAAAGATTATTGCAAAGATTTGGAAAATTGTTTTCGAGTCAGGGAAACCTTCTGTTTCATAATAACTCTGATTTATTTGGTTGAAGACAGACGATTAAATTCCATTACAGTGAATTACGAGCTTTGTTTCTCAGGGTTTGTCAGAGGTTTCCTTCTCTGTGTTTTTAATTTGTATTATTATATTATTATATTATAATTTATAATTAAGCAATCAAATTGGACGTCTTGATTGAAGTAACAAGTAAACAAATGGATAATTAAAAGCAACAAATGTAATTGAAAAACCCATTGTTATTAGGTATAAAACAATTGTTGAAATACCATTGCGCTTAAATAATTGCATGATCATAAATAAGTAATAAAAGTTAACGCTATAAAATTAACAATAAAGAAACTACGATAACAACGTCATTAATATTTAATAGTCTTTCATGTCACATAAGTATCCATTATTCGGTTATTATAAACGTGTAATTAATGTACGTTAAGGTATAGTAGCCAGCAACGAATAAGAACTGATCGTGAATGAATGTCAAATTCCCTCGGCTATCTGATGTCTCTGCCACATTTTTTACAACCTAATTCTAGCACTGTCTGTTGTTAAATATTGTCTGGCTGAAAACGCTTTAATCAGTGCGCGCCGGGAGTAAACACAGCCACTGCGTGACTGACAGCGAACACCTTACAGTTTACAGCAATCGCAACAATAAACGCTACAGAACTACTCACGGACATGCCCGCAGCGTTGCCGCAAATCCACCAAATTTGACAACGCTGCGACGCGACAATGTGAAGATTTCTATGCAGATTTTTCTAATATCCGTAAGTAAGTTTCGTCGACATCGATCGTACGGAAAGTTTCCGTTTTCCAAAGTAAAAATAGCGAATAGTTTGGATAATGATTAAATTGATTGACACCGAGACCTCGTTCTCATACGAAACAGCCGACACGATCGCAGATCCCATCAGAAGTTTATCACTAAACTCGACCCGAATTTAAAGCTCGGTTACTGACCACGTGGTGGATTGACCAGGTCACTCGCTGCCATAGAAACCTAACGCCACAACACCTATCACTCGTCGAGAGCTATTATGCCGGGTTTCATGGCAAGGTCGACATATCTTCAATTTTCGTTTCTTTCTCCCCTACATCGTTTCCCCCGCCGTGCGATTAAAACGTGCGATAGAACTCGCAAGACATTGAGCGACCGATAAAGCGTCTCGCGCTTGCTTCGTCGAACGACGAATTCAAATAATTGGAGAAGCGAAAAAAAATATTCGAGTAACTTGATCCTTCTACGTTTCACGGATATTTCAATGTCGCGTAAAGTGGTATAAAAAATGGAGGAGAAAAGGAAACGAAGGGAAGCTTGTTCATTTCACACGCTCCTTTCTTATCGCGAAGCGATCACTTTCCACGCGAGGCTATTATTACAGTCGATATTGAAATTTGAAATTTGTATCGTTTTGCTTAAGCGTTCAACGACGTAAGCGATGCTCGCTTTCTTACGTATTGCGCGAGCCAACAAACTCCGTACGCTCGTTCTAACTCGTTTTAGGCTGCAAGAAGCGCCATAAGAGACGAAGAAGGCTGGCGTAGTCCGAGTATTCGGCGTATAATTTGGAAGACGTATGCGGCCGTGGAAAATAGAGCGATATGAATCGATTGATCTTCAAGGGAAAAGAAGTTTGATAAGAAAACTAAAGACGAGCAGCTGTGCACGCTACTGGCACAGTAGCACTGAACGAAATTGACTCTATCGGACGTGTTGACGAGTGCCCTTGAGTTTCGCCGTGAAACAGGGCAGTCTAATTTGAGTGGACTATGGAAAGTACGAAACCCGATCGAATCTACACTACAACCTTGATTACGATCACAGCGAACCACAAATTACAGCCACACGAACTTTAATGACATTCTACTCAGAAAGAAAGTTTACTCTATGCAGAGCAAGATTAACAGATCTCTCGTGTCGTTGAAAAGCGAGACTTTAACGAAGCACAGAGGATAGATAGGCGTTTCAAATTTCAACTTTGATCGCTGTTGTCAATGAAACCCATTTCTACCAAATTGGATCACTTTGACAGATCCGTCCCGTCACGCTCGAAATGCAGAAAATCGTTTCCTAACCTATACATGCATCATCGAAAATGCAATTTGCTCTGCACCTCGAACAGTGTTACCATCGTTCTTAAACAGCAGCGTCTACGTTCCTAACCTGTTTCCCGTCACGTGTCACGCTATCGTGGAGGTGGAACCAGACTTCCAGTCAGTTTATAATGTGTGTAACGGCATGGCAGAATCGATAGCGGTTTTCAAGTAACGATCTATTTTTCCCTGAAAATCCTACAGAGGAGAAAGATTCGTCCTGGCGAGATTCGTTTTTATCAGCGACGAATCGATCCAATTATTCGACCATCACTTCGCACGGATACTTCTGTTGCTCGGTGCGTTCAAAAAAATGATGTGTTTGGTTGTTCGAAAAGTTTCTTTCGTTTCATAAGATGATAATAGATGAATGACAATTTCTGTTTTATATTATTATATTGAATTGGGTGTGATCCATTTCGTTCTATTTCTATTATTATGTCCTTATTACACTAAAATTATTATTATTTCCTTATAAAACGAAACGAAAAAAACAGGTTAGGTTTCAAACAACCTAATACGTCCAACAGCATGCCGATCGTAAGAACTTGAAATAGTTTTAATTTATATACTATTTTTATTTTACTTCATTTAATAATATTTAAATACTTGAATAATTATCGCCAAGGATTGGCTTCATGTGCCTTTAGACTCTAGACGAGCGGCGAATCGCGATAAAAATCGATTTCAAACTAAGAAGAAAGTACTATCAAATACATAGGAGCGAAGAAAGTATTTCCTTTTAAATTCATTGAATAGTCGTTCGTAGAAGAAAGCTCTTCGTATATTTTTCAAATTAACATGGTCACGTCAGCCTATGGAATATTAATACCTCCTTAACCTAACCTTTAATTACATCGTAACGATGGGATTTTTGAGAAAATTAACCTTGTAAATAAATAACACATTTTATTTTCTATTCTTTACATATCTTCGCACAGTAGAAAAATCTGCTGCTACAAATTCTATTCTTACGTTTACTTTCATCTTACTCGTTATTTATCACCATATAAACTATGCCTAATTATTTTAACAATTATCCTGCCGATTGGTCACTCGTATCGCGAAGATTCAAGATCATAGAAAAGGATCTGTCAGTATCGGCAAACTTGCAAACGCGTGACTTATGAAATTCCGCTAGTAGTGTCAGTTGAATCGCGAGAGAATTCAGAAAATTCGTGATTGGAGAGAAGTCGAGTCGTCGTAAAAGCGTCACGCGTATCGACGGAAGGAAAGCAACTGGGTCTAGCAGGTAATGCAACACTTTGCAAGGAAGAAAGTAAAAGCGGCAAGAAACACGACATCTCTACAACGTTATGAATATAGTGAGCGCCAGCAAGAAAAGTGCATTCTACATTCCAAGAGCGTTTCTGCTGGAGTACTGAATCAGCGTGGTGCTGTGTAACGAAGTGGCGAACGTTTAGTGATATCTATACACACGTACGACGAACCCACGTGCACGTGTTGCCGTAACGCGGCGATGACTGAAAATCGTTATTTCGTTGATTCACCGTGCCGCACGTCGATCGTTATTGCTCCGTTAATAATTCGCGGAGGCCTTCGTTCCTTCGTGATGGCGCGTCGTTAATATTTAATGATAACATCTCCGGTTTCACGTGAGTTTACGTGCGCTGCGCAGTAACGTCGTGAGAACGTTTGATTAATCGCGTTTATTGGTGACTAAACTGATCATTGGCGATCGTCGATCGACAATAGAACACGAAAACGATCACAGTCGTACGAACAATCATGAGAATCGATCTGAAGTAAGCGGCAAGCGCATGATCGAGGTAAGAGGAATTTTTAACTCGAACTCATAGTTTCTAGTTTCTATATTGTTCTCGCTTCAACAAACAGAAAAATAATATTGCTGAAAAGACTTTTGCTCAAACTCGAGATGTTGTTTATTAACGTTAGAAAAATACGATCGGAAAGAAAGAACGAAGCGCAGTTCAGACTTATCCTTCGATTCGTTGCGTGCTTATTTGAGAAAATTAATGAAAGTGAATGTGAGTTGGTAGTATTAGCGTGTTTGAAGTAAATCGAGTAGCTCCTCTTCAGATAAGCCCCGTATCGTAAGCGTACTTCATTGATGAATATGTTATCCGGATCTCATCTGTGAATAACACGTAGAATAGTTTGTCGTGGAAAATATGCGAGAAATTATTTTTAACGTGTGACAAACAGGACGCTAGTTTGAAGATAAATATAATTGACGAAGCTGACAGATTGCATATTATAATTGTTAATGCGGGAAAATTAAAAATTACGTCGCATGATTTAAACGTGGCGGCATATCAAGATTGTAACGATAGGGATTAATAAATATTTTCATATTAACTTTTTAACATTATATAAATCTTCATTTTATATAAATATTATATACATAGTTTTACAGTGTTATGTTATGAAAAATGTAGATGTGAAATGTATGACTGCGTAAGTATATAGATATGTGGCCATCTACAACTGCTTGCTGTGCGATACACATGTACACTGTCTGTCGGTGTAACAACAGTCGTCTCGTTGCTCACAAATTCCATTAATTTTACTTCTTCTATAAAGCTTTCGTCTATAAAGTTTTAACGTGTAACTTAAAAAATGATAACGTGCCTGAAAGTATATATACAAATGTATATTTATCATACTATTAAAATTACGTGTTTTACTCCGAACGTGAGCCACCGTGTCCGAGGATTACACGTGCGTTTCATTGCCAGTGATAAGGTTTGAATTCGATAGAGAGTGCCGAAAGAGCGAATAATATGGGACATTGTTGTTTTGCTTAGAACTTACTTTCTGAAAAATTGCGCTCCCAGCTTTTGACTATTTCCCATTGCGAGGTGTAATCTTGAAAAATGTATTTGTCACTGATCGACGCATCATCCACGAGGTTTCAAGAACTCTGAAGCGCACCACACGAGGGTGGGACGCGCACTGACATCCCTTTGATACCGCGGCTAGTTAATGTAAAGGTTGCCTAGTTACCACCGTCTCAGTAACGTATCAACAGAGGCAGAAACACTTATATGTCTCTGTGACTGGAATTGGATCTTTGCACTTATTGCTTAGGTCTACTATATTTACCTTATTTTCCTCGACTGATTTACGTTCTCAATTTATTACACTCAATGACAGTAGAAACATAAATTAACAACGTAGATACGATAGTAATTAATTCTACGTTGTTATTTATTGATATTCATTGTAATTAATCTTTCATAGAGAAGGATTAAGTGGAGTAATGTGAAAAATACGCGTGAATGAAACGATATATGTGTAAATACGTCTCTTTTATATTTTATATTTTGCTTTGATATAAATATCTTCTTCTTTATCTTGATATAAATATATTTTAGTGTATAAAGAAATTTTTAATAATAAATGTCCTATTAATAAGTGATCTGTATCTTTTACTAAAAAAATAACAGCGAGGTTTTAAACTTTAGTTAACAAATGTTGAATTAATAATTAGATAATATGTTTATTAGAGTTAGTTAATGAATAATTTTGTAAATAAATAAAATATATGTATATAATGTTAATGCAAATATTGCTATTAGAAGATATTTGATACGACAGGGGGTATAGCTCAGTGGTAGAGCATTCGACTGCAGATCGAGAGGTCCCCGGTTCAAACCCGGGTGCCCCCTGATTTGATTATTTTTTTGCTCTACTTCAAACTCAATTTTTTTTAATTCATATTTATTGGTATAATATATTATAATATAGATATTATATCTGTATTTTACAATGCATAAGAGGATAGTTTAACATTTTAACCTATACTATATACTATACTATAATAATAATACTATAATACTATAGTATGAATAACTACAAAGGCATATTATCATCCTACGTAATGTGATAAGATCTGCATGTATGTCAATTACTTACGCGAATATTGTAATACATATTTTAAATCGTATATTTACGTACTTATTTCATATATGTACATTTCTTTAAAAATATATAAAATAATTTTCTACATTCCCTCTTGTGATATTAGACTTAATCAGGAAATGATTGGACATTTGAAAATGTGCAGTTTGTACAAAAAATTGTATTGGAAGAATTATTCAACAAATATTTAAGTTGCAGAAGTTACTAGTAGTGAATAATTATGTTAACTAGAGTAATTTAAGGACATCTGCTACAACATGACAGAATTACAATGTACTGAGATTGGTAGTGGCAATAATTGTAACTTCTCAACGTAGCGCAACGTATGACGTACTATGGCGACGTGTAGCATGCATTGTTTTCAAGTTTCTTTGTGAAAATAATCGGGTCTGAACCCGCAAGTAATACAATTTTGATTAGTATTTGGTGCTTTTAATAAACAGTTCAAGGAATTCAATTCGAAAAACATGAATTATAATCATTCAAGTCCGCGGCGAGGTAAGTTTGTTGATCCGCGAATATATATCATTTTATCTATTGAATCCATTACTATTCGTGGCTTAGATTTGATAGTGTAATGAGTTTATTTTAATAAAAATAATGTATTTATTTATTAATACATTTTACATTTATTGAAGAATATGGGTACAATGTAATGTAATATTACGAAACGTTATATAGAGGTTATGATTTCTAAGCCTCTCTTATTTAATAAAGTGTTAATCTTTATATTGAGATAGTTATGTTTTATTATAATAATATTTTGTGTAATGTTATTTAAATGAGAAATTTTTAATAGGGAAGCCAAAAAGATTACTTGATCCATCTGCTGGTATTTCTGCATCAGCATCGATGCCTCAGAGCCCATACATGTATAATCAGCAGGTAAAGATTAATAGGCGTACTTATTATAAGTTATTGTAGAATATGAGAACTTTGCTCTTGTTTGGTCTAACAGATTCCTATGGATAATGGTATAGTACCAGAGTATGGTTACAACATGCCAGAACAACAGCCTCCACCATATGGATTTAATATGACGCCGATGCAACATTACCTACCTCCTGAAAGTCGTGGCGATGAATATGCAACCTCACAATTTGCGACGCAATTATTGACACAGCCAGTAGTTACAAACATGGCTGTACAATATGGAAATGTTTTGGTTGGATCTGGGAAACAGCAATTTGAAAAATATGTGCCAGTTTCAGCTTTAAAATATTATTTTGCTGTTGACACAAATTATGTTGCTTCGAAACTAGCTTTGTTATTTTTTCCATTTACTCATAAAGTAAGTTATTTTGAATCTAGCAAATAGAGCTTAATTATCTTCAAATAAACGATTAATATTTTCAACAGGACTGGTCTGTGAAGTACGAACAAGATGCTCCATTACAACCACGTTATGAAACAAATGCACCAGATATGTATATTCCAACAATGGCGTTTTTAACATATATAGTTTCAGCTGTATTAGTTTCAGGAACTCAAGAACGTTTCACCCCAGAACAGTTAAGTATTTTGGCTAGTACTGCTCTTGCTTGGGGAGTCATAGAACTAGTTGTGCATATTGTAAGCCTCTATGTGATGAATCTTGAGACAAGCCTTTCAACATTAGATTTGTTAGCTTACTGCGGTTATAAATATGTCGGTATGAATACAGCTCTTTTGGTTTCCTTGTTATTTCGAAAATTTGGCTATTACATAGTTTTATTGTACTTCAGTGCGTCTTTAGGGTTTTTCCTTATACGGTCACTAAAGCTAAGAGTCATTCCACAAAATAGCCCGTA
Organism: Bombus bifarius; assembly: GCF_011952205.1. Classification (NCBI taxonomy): domain Eukaryota; kingdom Metazoa; phylum Arthropoda; class Insecta; order Hymenoptera; family Apidae; genus Bombus; species Bombus bifarius. Next base: position 222,614 of record NW_022884639.1, read on the forward strand.
CACAGCTTCTGGAAATAAGAGGAGACTCTATTTTATACTATTTGTAGCAGGTATTCAACCTGTGCTAATGTGGTGGTTATCTTATCATTTGGTTTAATCAGTAATAATATGGAAAGAAATTGAAATGCGTTTAAATAAAAACGAAATATGTATATTTATTTGATTATTCACATCATATGTGCATTTTTGTAATAAAAATTTCTTCCAAAAATTACTTATTATTCATTAAATGAACCTGCTATTCGTTATAATCTTTGTTAAATAATTTTGTATAAATGAAGTTATAAATAAAAAAATTATGATAATCGTAAATTATTTCAAAGTTTCTTACTATCTTTTTATAACATAATATTCATAATATTCATATAATATTTATTAATCAATCATCGTGAATTTCGAAATGTATCTGAGGAATATTACCGACCGTGCGATTGCTTCGTGAGCGTGTTCCATAGCAGGTATGTACATGCATACACACTCATTGATATAATTCGCGTTGTTTACTTCGGTTATTCTCCGGAAGGTGTCTTCGTACTTTTCCGTAATTCTTCGTCGATTCACGAAACGGTCGTTCATATGGCGCCACAAGCGTGATTAGTCAGTCAGTCAGCCGCGAGCCGCGGTGAACTGAAGGCGTAGTGAGTGTTTCTGTGGGCCGACGGGCCAAAAATGGCGGAGCGTACGAAGACGACAGCCCCGGCCACCCGGCCCGTTCCCATGAAGCTGTTTGCCTCCTGGGAAGTAGATTGTACTGCACCGAATTGTATACCCAGGTAATCGATAATCAATCGTAGATTCTTATACAGCTTCTGTGTTACACACGATATTCGCATTGTTACTCCGTTGTCACTGGTGGACGCCAGACACTCGACGGACATTCACGGTATTCACACGCCCTTTTTTCCATGATCATTCATATTTTTCTGTTCGCACCCCTGCCTCAAAGGCACCAGTGTTCGCGTACTGTTTTGACCTTCCATCGGATTAACGTGTTTCTTTTATAACATACGCCAGATAGGTTATTCGGGATGCGTGTCAGGTTGGGACTGCGTGGCGCGCTCTGCCTATTGTAGGATGCTAGCTGTCAATCGGATGTGACAGATGACCGAACGTGTGTATCATAATCTCCATCCCGATATTCACAGTGGTTTTATCTCGCCGATAGTCGATCGATATCGTTCCAATACCGGCGATTTTCCTTTCTTTTTTCTTTCTCTATTTGTTTATATTCGACGGTTTATACTCGACGAGTAAATGCAAGAGATTCGATGCAGAGAGAAAGAGAGAGCGGGAGAGTGAGAGAGAAAGATAGAAAGAGAGAAAGAGGAACGAAAGGAAAGTTCAAAGTTTTGTGTACGAGTCTACCGACATTGGCTACCGGGAAAGAATTGTTGCTATGTTGTAGGTCGAATGGTAGATGCTTAGTCGCGTGTGAATAAACAAGTCAAAAAAACAGTCGTGTGTTGATTGTGCGTGTACGCTCGTTAGATTAGAATATGTTCTGCCAAAGTTCACACTTTCGTGCAATGGGATGTCGTGTTCGAATGTCATGGTTGTCCGTTTTCACGGGCGCGTTAATTCGATCTTAACCTCCGTTTCGTGATATAATGTCCCATTGAATCATTTTCTTTCCTCGTTACGCGTTTCTATGCACCGATGAACATTCGAAAGTAAACAGAAGCCTTCATGCAGGATATAATATACGAGTAATCCGTAAGTACGTTAATCACGAATTATTTCTGCTACGCATTTTTATCAATAGTTCACCATGTTTCTCTCTGTTTGAAACGAAATAGACAGCGGCCATGATTCGAACTGAATAACTGTATATTATTAATACACATTATTACATTTTGTTCGAATTTAAGGAATTTAATCCTTCATTATTAAATAATGAAAGTTTGGATTAGATTTACGTTTGGTATTTAATTTTTATTTGTATTCTCTCCATTTTACTATATATATATATATTTAAAACACGATAAAATCACGGAATAAAGATGACTAGAATATAAATATATACGTATTTGTATTTTATTCACTTTCATCTTGTATTCTCCTGTAAGAGAGACACAGAGAATGCGCTGAAAATAGGTCTGGTGTTTTATCGCAATTAAGTACATTTAACATTAACATTATAATGTTATTAATAACTTGTTAAAATACGATATAAGTGTTAGAGGATTAAATTAATCGCGTACTCATGCATTAAAGATTAATATTCATTTATTAATCGATTACTCGCATGTATTTACGTATTTAAAAATTAATAGATATATCTGCAAATCTATACGTTAGCAGATACATATTTAACATTTTATAGCATAAAATTTGTACCAAAGAAATCAAGAAGTCTACGTATCGCTATCTGTACACTTTCCAAAAAATGATTAAAATTCCATCATCAAAAAATATATAAAAATATCAACATAATATGAATAATTATTTACATAATGATAATAAATTTATAAAATTTCTCTGAAGAATCGACAACTGATTATTCCGTCGTATTAAATGTTAAATCAAAGTTTCCAGTCGTTTACAAACGTATTTTAATTTCGTTTCGTTTCTTTCTGCTCAAGGCGCGATATGTTGAAGGTGGTTTTTGTTTTGCCTGATATTTCGGACGTCGGTTGTAATCGATCGAAGATATCCAATATCCAATAACTTAGTAATTTTACTACGTGACATCCGGCTGTTCCGGATCTGATTGCCAGTCCTTTCCGATAAAGGTGTTCTTATTGCGTATGAATCGCTTTGTCGTGCCCGTAACGCAATTCGCTAAAACGTAATTTATATCCGCGTAGTTGCGTCGAGTTTTTTTTTTCTTCTTTTCCATCCGGCACGACGTTCGCATAAATCGACGCGACGATAATAATAATAATAATAATAAACGCTCTCGCACGATCTTGAAATTTATTAAAAATAAAATCCATAATCTTCCATCATGAACGATACATAATCCCAAGGAAGGTCATAAGTTCTTGCACAAATTAGGATACGGTATAATTAAAGCTCGCGCAATCTTCCTATTATTACGTTGTTTATCGTTACTTAGGTTTCAATATATCATCATTGTTATTACATCGTTTATTTCATTATCGTTAATCACGTTATTTATTTCATTGTATTACGTCTTCCTACGTTAGTAAATCAAATCGTTCGTTACCATATTATGCAATGTACACATAAGAAATAATTCGAATTAATCAATATTCTATCATTATATAACGTTGAACCGTAATTCGCTGCCCGTGCTCGGCTATACTTAATGTGCCGCCTGGTACATTTAGTTTACACATGATAACGCAAGCAAGAAACTTTCAAGATATCGATTAACATGTTCGATGTAGACGATTCTCCAATTACCGCGAATAACGGGTTTTAAGCTACGTACAGACCTTCGTCGTTCTAATTAATACCAGTTGCGAATTACTCGAGGTCATAGACTACAATTAGTATCGTCGGTCGAATAAATTGCCGATACACCGAGTTTCCTCAACGTTTTGTAACATGTATCAAGTATTGCCCGCCCCGTCTCTATGATAAATCGGATATTCGTAATGAACGTGGTCCACCTGTTGGTTTCCAAGAGGCGCGGGTGCTCGCCATTTGAACGAGCTAAATGGAACGATGAAATATACATTTGCCCTGGCAAACGTCTTGCGCGCTGTTGTCATTTCCAAGCGCAAATGCGGACAAAAGAGTTGAGCATTGGTCGATAATTTTTAATTAACAAACGACGCAGGTTAAATATGTTTTGGGGATCGTTTCGAAGTTTCCAGAACATCACTCGCGCGATATTAAAATATTACTCGTCCTGATGATCGGTATTTGGACGCTCAAATAATAGCAAATGAGTGAAGTTCATCTCAGAGCTTTTTGTATCTTTTTATTCCTTCGGTGTATTTCGAAATGTTCGAAACGTCTCGAAGTTTACGAATGTATTTTGGTTTCCGCTAAAATTGCAATTTAAAACGGCGGATTACAACTACTTTCTACCCACGATGAGTATATACTTGTCGTGAAAAAACAATAGTATTTGGCGCTAGAATGAGTATACTCATTTTCGTACCCAGTACTATAGTTTCTTCATATAAACTGCTTCATATAATAAACTGCTCGCAGCATTTAATATTTTCTTTTCCTTACGACGACTGTTCTCGTCGTGCAACGAAATAACAGTGCCATTTCTTCACGACGAGTATACTCGTCGCAGCACGATATAGTATTGCCATTCCTTCACGACGAGTATACTCGTCAGAGCACGAAATAATATTGCCATTTCTTCACGACGAGTATACTCGTAGCAGCACGAAATAATATTTTCATTCCTTCACGACGAGTATACTCGTAGCAGCACGAAGTAATATTTCCATTCCTTCACGACGAATATACTCGTCAGAGCACGAAATAATATTGCCATTTCTTCACGACGAGTATACTCGTAGCAGCACGAAATAATATTTTCATTCCTTCACGACGAGTATACTCGTAGCAGCACGAAGTAATATTTCCATTCCTTCACGACGAATATACTCGTCAGAGCACGAAATAATATTGCCATTTCTTCACGACGAGTATACTCGTCGCAGCACGAAATAATATTGCCACTTCTTCACGACGAATAATATTTTCCATTTCTTCACGACGAGTATACTCGAACACGAAATAATATTGCCAGACGAGTATACTCGTCGCAGCAGTAATATTTCCATTCCTTCACGACGAGTATACTCGTAGCAGCACAGAATAATATTTCCATTCCTTCACGACGAGTATACTCGTCGCAGCACGAAATAATATTGCCACTTCTTCACGACGAGTATACTCGTCGCAGCACGAAATAATATTGCCACTTCTTCACGACGAATATAGTCGTCGCAGCACGAAATAATATTTCCACTCCTTCACGACGAGTATACTCGTAGCAGCACGAAATAATATTGCCATTTCTTCACGACGAATATAGTCGTCAGAACACGAAATAATATTGCCATTCCTTCACGACGAGTATACTCGTCGCAGCACGAAGTAATATTTCCATTCCTTCACGACGAGTATACTCGTAGCAGCACAGAATAATATTTCCATTCCTTCACGACGAGTATACTCGTCGCAGCACGAAATAATATTGCCATTTCTTCACGACGAGTATACTCGTCGAGAACGGTTGATCTAGTTTGCCGCTGTGATCTTATCTCGGGCGATCGTATATGGTTAGTCGACATTAATAAAAATAATAGTTGACATTAATTGTTATGAATAAGAAAACGCTAATTTTAATTGGGTAGAAGCTGCGTGCTACGAGCATGCTCAAGTTAAAGTAATTTGTCTGATAAGAACAGCAGTTGACATTAATTAGCGTAAATAAAGAAGCTAATCGAAGGTGGATGAAAACCGCCCCTACGAAAACGCCCGAGTCCAGTAGCTTCAGGTGTGTCTATCCAACGTTAAGATCTTGGAATGATTGCGATATGTGTTGTGTGTAAAGATTATATAGGTGTTTATAGCGCCAGATATTTATCATTGTTAAACATGGAATTCGATCGACGCAGCTACATTCCTCGTTTCGCTTCCAATTTGCCAGAACATTGGTCCCAGTTGTGGCAAGAAGCAGAGAAACATTCTCGCATCGTATCGTAATATTTTCAGTGGTTTGCATCGAGTGTTCAAATGTAACTGTCTTCCATAAAAATACGTCAACCCGCCACGGTTATCTTCGATAGACCTATATCTTCGAATACCATAGGTTGCTGTCGTTTGCAATTACGCGAGGTGTATGGAAATCCTCTCATTCAATCGCCAAGTACCTAGCTTCGAGTACGTAACTTTAAGTACCCTAGAATCAGTCAGCGAAAGTATGTCAAGAAAGTCAGGAAAAATATATTTGTCGTGTGTTCCTTCGCTACGTACCGTATTATATACATTTCAGTCTGGCAAATATCGTAATCGGGAAATTCATACTACCCTGGTAAGTTCGAGGAAGAGACACCTTCGTCAAGGTTGGAGTAGCCTGAGACGTTAGAGTCGTCGTTTCGTTCGATTGTCCAACGTCGCCTTGAGATCGTTGCACTGTGAAACACGTCGAATAGGGCAGCTGGTATATTGCATGAAAAATTTGCACAATCGCGCGTCTAACGCCCCACTGAACCGGGCAAACGACCAAAGAGATCGAGATCGATCCTGCCACGCTTTTTACCTTGAATTATTCACGGATCGCAGCTTTCACGCGCTGCTCGCCGGCGACAGGGTCTTTGGAAAATATTTACAATTCTAATGGAAATCTGAAAAGGCTCACGTGCTACGCGAGCAGTATGGTCTTTTGTAGTTGACCGTCGTCGTTAGAATCGGCCGTTTCATCTGAATTATAATTAGTCCTAGACTATTGCTAGTCCTCTGGCACGAGAATTGCCTACGAGGGATAGACAACTGCGTTTCGTATGTTCCACGCATTACAGTGCATAGCTATTAGGATTTAGTTATCGTTGCAACTGTACAAACAGGGGAATAACGTTAGATATAAATAGTAAAAAAATCGTAAAGTACGTGCGGAATATATTTTTCAGTCCGACAGGACGATAAGTGATATCTGAATCAACCTTTTATTTTTTATCATTCGACTCTACCGGAGTCGGATTTCTGTTATTTTGTACGTGTACGCTCTCGTTCGTAAGTAGCCGGACATTTATTACTGATTTTATACGAATATCTTGCTTCAGTTTCTCTTATGGATTTATTATGTTGTCCTATGGTTTCGATGTCACTTTTGCACAATGTTAATTAAGCGATATTTATTTATTTATTTCTCTGCTTAGTCAGGGGAAGAAAAAGTAACCGAGTATTATTTATTGTTTGTTATTTATTGAATATACGTAGAAATTAAATTTATAAAATTACATACTAACGTGCAGTAAATTACAAAGTAATGTGGGCTAGATAAGGCACGGTACAACAAATTCTAAATTAAATGACTGCACTAGGGAAAAATATTAATTGAAGAATAGACACCATTATTGAAGTTTGAAATCCATATTATATTATATATATTAGTATTAGTATATATATAGTATATATATATTAGTATATATAATAGTATTAATAATGTATTTATTATAATATTTATTAACAAATAATATAAAGGTACGAAGACATATATAATGTATATAATAGTACATATATATATATTATAATAAATATTCTAATACATAGACATATACTATTAAACATAACATATTAAACATATTTAAAACGCATATAATATACATGAAACGTATTAAAAGTACAAATTATATATTAATACTATTATATACGTTTGTATATGTCTATATATAATAGTATTAATATTAATATAATATTTATTATAATATATATATATGTACTATATTATTTGTTAATAAATATTATAATAAATATATCATTGATACCATTATATATAGACGTATATAATAGTACATAATAAATATATTATTAATACTATTATAATATTTAATTACTATTATAAAATCTGGTACTAAATATATTATTAAAATATATACATATATAATAGTATTAATATATTATGTTTAATATTGTTAATTCGTTTTATGTATGTTATATGTTTTAAATATGTTTAATAGTATTATCATATATTTATTATAATATGTATTAACAAATAATATAAAGATACGCAAGCGAAGTGATACGAAGGTATATCAAGATGATAAGGTCATCGAAAAAATGTTGTCTTCCGTCTGTTCTTTATCTATTAATCTATTTAACGTGTCTATTTCCCGCAGAGTATTCCTCCAGTATATTTCCTATACCTTTTACCTTTCGTTAAATTACCAATTTAATTTAAGATTAATAAACACGAGGACAAAGCAATGAAAGCGCCCAAACGATTTTAGCCCATATTTTCGTTTACTCGTCCTTGTAATAACTTTATCAATACAGCAGAACCTCGATTGTCCGAGATTACGTAATCCGGATAATACGGAAAGGTTTATCAGTGTTCGTAAATCGTACAACAAAATCATAGAAAACGTTCGATGGCGTAACATTGTACGTGCCTTTAGGTTTAATTAATCGTCTAATCGATGGAAAGTTCAATTAACCGCTTTCACAATATCTGACTATTCACGCTATTTTATTTTCTTTATCTTTTATTCGTTGCTATTTTATATTTTATTTGAAAGAATCTAAAATCGGGTAGAGTTTGCAAGCTTCTCGGATAATACGAAGCAATTGGCTGTATCGTTGTCGAGTAAATATCGCTGATACTGTCCAAGGACAATACGAAGATCGCGAGACAACAAGGTCATAAAATCACAAAGGAAACTAAATTCGTCAGATGTTTATGCGAAGTGTGTAAACACGTCAGCGCTTGGCTGTATGCGTGTATCTGAGAAGCGAAACACAAGTGAAACAAGCTTTCCAGTAAAAGTGGAAAACTGTTTATAAGCTTACAAAATAATTATTTGCTAAGCACATAATCTTTTGATAAGCAGATTGTCCGATGGAACGTTATTTTTCTAATTCTCCGTTTTTAACGTTTCTCAACATATGTCTGACAAACATATACTTTTTTTAGCCATCAAAAAAACTCCATAGAGAATATAACGTTTAACAATTGCAGTATTTTATTAAAAACCAATAAGCATATTTAAAAATATTCTTAGGGACGCGTTTTAGCGCAATATCCTTGAAAACAGTTCCTTCTATAGAGAAGCATCGAGCAATATTTACAAATATACCTTGTCACGCTCCTCACTTTTTTTCAGTAGCCGTGCGGTATTTTCGTCGCCTGGAATTCCTTTCTCAGTGGCAACCATTTGTCCTAAAATATTCGCGAACAATGTTCTGGTAAAATATCGCGAAACACCCCATGGAACTTGTCGCAGAAGCTCGAGCGAACGGGCATTCAGCGAACTTTTCAATATGATTTTTTACGTGGACGGAATTCCTTAAAAATTGGAATCTTACTGCTTTTGAATCTTTTCGAAAAATACGCGACAGCTCAGGTTTCTTTATGCTCGTCAGAGCGTACGGTCGTTAAGGCGTTAAGGGAGAGATAACCGCGGTCACCATGGCAGTTGAGTCATTGAACCATCGAGTCGCAGCATGGCTAGAGGAGATCTTTTCTTTAGAAGTTGACGCGCTGGCTCGTCTCGGTTTGTCAAAGAACGGGTCACTGGTTCACATCGTACGACGATTATTTCGTCTGGCCAAGTATCCACGTGCACGATATGCGAATAAATCTTCTACTAGCATCAGCAAACAGGTAGAGAATCATTATTACGCGATCGGAACAAATGTCGAGGAGCATGGTGAGAGGGTTAAGGTACCGCTTCACCCTTGGTTCGCAGCGTTCCTTCATTTACATGACAAAGTGGTCGCGTTTTCTCATCGCCTGGGAACTTCTTCCACCTCTTTTGCGGTTCTCGCTGCACGGCAGACCGGCATACGCTGGTCGATTCCGAGCACGCAGCAATCGTATTGAATAAATCGCGACCTCGCCTCCGTTACGTTTACCCAGACCGGACGAGTGTACTAATCGCAAATCGCCACTCGACGATGGGGGATACGCGTGGAGGATGCCACAGGCCAATGCGAAATATCCGCAACGACATTTCGCGAGCGTAGTGTGTGTGATCGTGGGTACACGGGCGGTTCGCAAGCCGATCGGTGTAGCTACGTTATCGTTGAAACCGAGGTAAATAAGGCTTCTCCGAAATGGTTGCAAAAAACTGACGATGCTAGCGGCGAGGATGAAAAAGACAAGGAGAGAAATGATTTTATCGTAAAAGATTTATTGCACAGGAAAAAGATTGTATCGTAAGATGATGTACAAATCGACTTAACTGCGGTGTAGTCGACGCCGTGCGTGAATTTAAGTGAACTTAATCGACGCAGCTTAGGACTTAATTGATTTTTCAACTGAGAAGTCTAACGATCGATTAGTTTCCGAACGACTTAGCCAATTTTTAGGGAACGTTCGGCTTGCGCTAATTGGCTTCTCAACCCTCCGTGTTTCAACACTCGTCGCAGAAAAAACTTTCAAGTCCGTAGTTGTATGAGTCACGTTTCGAAATTTCATCGGTCCTGTAGCGAGACACGACTGCCGTGGCTATGTATGAAAGCAATCTAGAAATGTGGTGTGTGTGTGTGTGTGTGTGTTTAAGGTAAATATCTTGTCTACTTCCATATATCTAGAATACACACACACACACGCGCGCGCGCGCGCGCGTTTTTAGTTTATATATACACACACGTTTCTATGTCTTTTACATATATATATGGAAGTTGACAAGTTATTTATTTTAACACACACGCACACAAACATTTCTAGATTATACACACACACACATTTCTAGAATATATATATAAATACACACACATTTCATCTACATATGTGTATATATATATGGAAGTTGACAAGATATTTATCTTAACAAACACACACACACACATTTGTAGATTATATATATGTATACATACATTTCTAAATTATGCGCGCGCGCGCGCGCGCACACACACACACACACACACAGAGTATATATATGTACATATGCACACACATTTCTATATCATCTACATACATACACATATATATATTTATATGGAAGTTAAAAGTTATTTACCACAAGCATATATTATTTATATATATCACATATTATTTATCACATATATTTAGTAAAAATTAGCGTACAGCATGAACAGCTATTTAAAGGGTATAAGAAGACTTAAATGCGGTCTCAGTGAATATTGAAGTTCATAAGTGCAATGGGTAATAATTGGCTATGCTAATTTATAATAATGGGTAATAATAATTGACTGTTTCAATTTTTTGGTTTTCTATAGATACACACTGTTACATTATTGTACACGTTATGTATCGTTTAAATATCTTGCAATTTTCATGCACGTGTATTTTCAAATTGGTTTCATGACTTGATCAGTATAGTCGTGCTATAGTCGAGTCTCGTAACAGTATTTAATCAGTTAGCTGTTCCTGACGAGTATACTCGTTATGTTATGACGTCGTGTTATGACAAGCCCTGCCAGTAATAAAACTAAAAAATAAAACAGTCGTTCCGTTCCAATTACGACAGTCACTTCGTTAATTCTATAGTATAATAGCCGTACGTGTTTGACGAGTATACTCGTCGTACAGGATCGTCAACAGGAAAAAGTCGTCTCCCCGTCGTTTATTTCATTTATTGAAAACGATCATCCGCGATATCCCACATCCCACAACGTTCAACTTGCGTTTATTTTCGAGAAACAGTTCCGTTTAACCTGTTAACTGCAGAATTTTGTTTAAAAAATCCCTTACGAGGTGCGCAGGTAAAATCAAACAACGACGAGTATATACGTCGACCGCAAGTTAAATGCTCTTATTGTGAATTTTACGAAGAAAGTAAAGCAAAACGAGGGAGCATCACATTTTCATTCGATAAAGAGTTAAAAATCAAATAATCAAAATTAATAACCAAATAGCCACACTTTTGTTTTTATAAAACACATAATAGTTTTACTGAAAGCATAAAAAGAAAATACCATTAAATATTACCATTAATAATATAGTAATATACCAAGTAATATACTATTTATATTACGTTTTACTAAAATTTTGACTTCTCCTAGTAAATGGTAATTATCTATTTTACACGACGAGTATACACGTCCACCGCGACAAAGTAAAGTAAATCGACGTGTGTACACGTCGAGCGCAGTTGACCGGTTAACGTGTCCAGCCATGACCAGTCGTTTTTCGAGCAATATCGAACAAATGACGCATAAAATTCGCTCGAATTTACGGCTATCCGCAACGCTGTATTTCGTTATCGTCGCTGCTGCCAATACTTCGCATTTGCTCATGGAGATCGCCTATCCGTCATGCAAATCATCCGCAAAATTTCACTTCACGTTCCGTTTCCCGTCTTCTGTTCCTCGCGTAACTTTTTCGCCGAGCAGTGGCTCGGTTCGATCGCTGGCGTGGCAGCCGAATCGATTCGTCATCGATACATCGAATAAGCAGACTCGTTTCGCGTTTCCCCCATTGTTTCTGCTCATCGCAGTCGAATGTTGACGTCAATACTTGCGTCGTGAGTTCCTTCTTCGCGTGGATCACGAGCGTTTGCCTCACCAATTCGATGGCAAACGCGGAAGTATCGTTGGCAACGTCGAAATGCTATCCGTTTTCGTAGGACGAATTTACGCGACGATTTACGTAGTCGCGTAGAAACTGTGCGCAGCGCGCGCAGGTCAGCCATATTGCTAGATCTCTTTTTACAAGACTGACGTGTAAATACGATTGAAAATTAAGGGAAATTAAAATTACTATACAGTTGAAAAGTACTGCAACGGTTAGTTGCTTACTTACACATTTCCCACAAGTTGCGTTTCCATTGTGAAATTGTTCAGACGAGTCGAATATCCATAGTCTTGTCGCGTATGATCGGACAGTATTTTCATGCATCTACGGGAAATTTTCTAAGCGCGGATCGCGTGGAAGATTCGCAATGAAAGTTCTGGTTGTACTTAAGCGTTTAGTGCGAGAGATAAATCTCCACGCGGAGATAGTGTTACGACTGGCATACTTTAAATCCGATGGACTGATGATAGAGATACAGACGTGGCGGCACTCGGCGACAATGTATATCGCTGAGTGCCTAATGAACCATCAACATCCCAGAGGTCCTTGCGCCGAAGGTCCTAGAAGAAAGAGCACGTGGCAACGATGGCGGACGCCTAGCAAATGCATGGACGGTGGGGATGTTGAGGGCTGACAAAAGAAACCATATGTGTACATACGCGCGTATACATTGCAATTCTCGTGCAAATTAGGCTGGGAATATTTAATTAGTCAGCTTGAGTGCAAGAAAAATAAAAATGCAGTTATGGATACGATTGTATTTATTGTTGTTATTTTCTGTTATTTTATTTACAGATACAGACAGTCGCTGCCTATTTTTCAAAACGTATGAAAGATTCTGAGTAGACTGTTGGCTATACTTAGGAGGGAGATTTTCTCAGATGAGTAGTCAGTTTAACGAAGTATAATTGTTGGAAGTTGCAGCGTATCTACCTCGTAATAACCGAAATGAATGGCATTCGGTCGGAAAATTTGATATCGACTGGAAAAGCGGTTAGCCATAAGCAGCTTCGAGAATCGATATCGACATCTTCTCGTAATTTTTGTTTATTTTTTCCAACGTTTCTACATATACGCAAATGCCATAACTCGAACAGAGAGAAATTTTCGATCTCGATTCCAACTATTAAACACTTTTTTCCTTTCATCTGTTCCGCTCGAAGTTCGCACTGCGTTTGCGTATGATATACGTTACGAGCAAAAATAGACTAGTTTTTTTAGAAGCAATTACTCATCTGGGAAACTTGCCTTGTTAGCGTTTAGTGTGTAGAATGAATCTACATCAAGTGATAGCTAAATGGAAAATTATTGATTTTTACTATTTACTTATTCAGTATACCATGCACATACACACACATACATATGTATAATTCTGGTGTAAGTTAGTTAGTCGAAATACGTAGTTAGTGAGCCTGATTGCGAAAAAAATTTAATTATAGATGCAATCGTGTTTATTATAGACATTTACAATAAACTGATTGATGATGGATCATTGTCTAGTTTCCAAAACTCCTGAAAGACTGGAGGAAAACTGCTGGTTACATTTAGCGTTTAGTGTGTAGAATGAGTCTCTATCAAGTGATAGCTAAATGGAAAATTATTGATTTTTACTATTTACTTATTCAATATACCATGCACATACACACACATACATATGTATAATTCTCATGTAAGTTAGTCAGTCTAAATACATAGTCAATACAAACAGTATGAACGCCTACAATAAACTGATTGATGTTGGATCATTGTCTAGTTTCCAAAACTCATGAAAGACTGGAGGAAAACTGCTGGTTACATTTAGCGTTTAGTGTGTAGAATGAGTCGCCATCAAGTGATAGCTAAATGGAAAACTATTGATTTTTACTATTTACTTATTGACTATACCATGCACATACACATATATACATATGTATAATTCTCATGTAAGTTAGTCAGTCTAAATACATAGTTAGTCATTACAAACAGTATGAACACTTACAATAAACTGATTGATGGTCGACCATTGTCTAGTTTCCAAAACTCATGAAAGACTGGAGGAAAACTGCTGGTTACATTTAGCGTTTAGTGTGTAGAATGAGTCTCTATCAAGTGATAGCTAAATGGAAAATTATTGATTTTTACTATTTACTTATTGACTATACCATGCACATACACATATATACATATGTATAATTCTCATGTAAGTTAGTCAGTCTAAATACATAGTCAATACAAACAGTATGAACACCTACAATAAATTGATTGATGTTGGATCATTGTCTAGTTTCCAAAACTCATGAAAGACTGAAGGAAAACTGCTGGTTACATTTAGCGTTTAGTGTGTAGAATGAGTCTCCATCAAGTGATAGCTAAATGGAAAATTATTGATTTTTACTATTTACTTATTGACTATACCATGCACATACACATATATACATATGTATAATTCTCATGTAAGTTAGTCAGTCTAAATACATAGTTAGTCAATACAAACAGTATGAACACCTACAATAAATTGATTGATGTTGGATCATTGTCTAGTTTCCAAAACTCATGAAAGACTGGAGGAAAACTGCTGGTTACATTTAGCGTTTAGTGTGTAGAATGAGTCTCTATCAAGTGATAGCTAAATGGAAAACTATTGATTTTTACTATTTACTTATTGAGTACACCATATATGTACTTGTATATGTATCTATGATTCTTGCGTAAGTTGTACTCGAAATATGTATAGTTAATTGTCAACTTGGTTGCAACAAAAATGCAATTATAGATTCGTACAACAAACTCGAAACTCATTGTTGTATCAGTGAAATGGAATGCGCGATCAAATTTCTACGCCGCTTATTTTCGCGATATCTCGTCCCAACGTATCGTCGCTGCTAATTTTTGAAGTGCACGCGTATTCGTGCACGACACACACACAATTCGAAGAAAGTGCGAATATATATATGTGTTGCTTGTAAATTTCGTCATCGTATAAATCGGTGAGCGTATAAATGAGTCAATATGACCCAGAAGACATATGTAAGATACGATTAATTGGTTTAATATTCAACTCGCCTATCGTTATATTTATTTATTCTTTGATATATGTTATTTATTATCAGTATCTATCAGTAAATATGATGAATATAGAATGTACATATATGCAATTTATTATTTAAGTCGTAGTATAGTTAGTTGTCGCGAGTTCTTTGAAAAATGTCTTTTTAAAATGTGTCACGTTGTTCACACTATATGTAGTTTTTTTATAATAATTCCTTATATTTCTTTATTTGCTCGTTTCATTTCGTTTTGGTCTACAAATATTCGAAACATGTTGAAATTTATGAATATATTTTAGTTACCACTGAAAATGCAATTGAAGCGGTGGATTGTAACTGCTCTTTACGCTTGACGAGTATACTCGTCGTGACACGAAATAGTGTCATTTCTTCATGACGAGTATACTCGTCAAAAACAGCCAACTGATTAAAATACATATTATTTAACAGTCGTTTTTATATGGTTGCTGTCTTTCGTTGGCTCAAACCTGCCTACTTTTTATCGACGTCTGCGAACTGGGTCGTTCGAGGCCTCTAAAGCTTTTTTAGGTTTTCGTGTTTTAAAAAAATCCCACAGAATTCTCGAATGCTGTTCCAAGCTTCTAGAACGTCATACAACAGTGTTTGTTGCTACCAGTGTCATCTGAATTTTTCTAACGAATAATTCATTCCTATTATAATAATTTTTTGAAAAATGAAAAATGAAATAAAATAATTGGTTGAAAACGAGCCTCTTAATATCCTTTAATAGTCGTTCTCGATAAAATTTCTCGTTTACGTTATTGCGTTCGTATTGTACGAAAACCGATCTGCATTTTAACGAAACGCGTTGTTATCGTTTACGGTTTGTTTTCTGGAAACAATTGATGAAATAATTAATACAGCAAATTTCTGTCATATCGTTTGATTATCGACAATAAAGTATTTGCATTTCGTTTCCTAATGACGCGCAATAATGAACATTTCACTAATGATGCCACCCATTCCTATCAACTTCTTTTTACATATTTGCTTCGTTAGCGATTGAAAATAAAAGCAACAATCGTATCTTCATTCTATAATAACAACTTCACAGCAGTTGTACAATTAACTCTCGTATCGATTTTACGGTAATTAAAGCCACGTGATTCGCTAGCTATTTTACCATAAATTATAATATATTTAATACGTTGAAAATTGACTGTTATAATTTACGGACGAAACGAAATATTATATCTGTACGTGTTATAAATAATAAGAAACAAAACGGCGTTCGTCTGATTTTTCACCGATGTCTGAATCAACTTCATCTAAAATAAACTAAAATAAACTTCAGTGTCCTGCTATCGCAAATATTATTTTTTATTTTACACTTTGGGTATCGCTTGGTACAGCCGACTATACACATGCACAAATTTTTTCACTCCATTCAAATGATTGATTTTCCATTTTCGACCGCCTTCTCTTTACTAAATGGAAGGTTTTCAAAAAAATTGCACGTCGATATCGGTTTCTTATTATTCAAGCGCACAATGTAAAACGTTCTGTTTATAGCATTCTCTGCTTTTCTACTGTTTTACTTAACAGTAGTTGTTGCGAATTTTCAACTAAGCGCCCATCAATCAGGTTGCGACTGATCGGTTGATATCGTGAACGAGATTAACGTCCACCGTGGAGGTAAATTACAGATGTGGAGTATGTTTAGGTTATTTATTTGCATCCTTCATTATACGCAAAGAGAATCACTAGCACATTAAGGTACAGATCTAAGTTATACCTACTTAATACTCTTTAGTATACTAGGAAGAGTTCTAGGCTCTGACGAACACTGTTTTAAGACTCTGTTGCACTACCTCAAAAAGCTTCTCCTGATTCTTGTGTACTAACTTTCCATCCCCTGAGCTTAATACTTACCATCACTTTATCGGATGCTAATCTATTGTTTCAAATCTTTTTCTTGTGTGCTCTCTGGTATTGTTAATTGATACTCGACGTTTACTTTACATCTGACCCATTGGCCACTTAGACTGCTTATTAGTCTCTTAATGAGACTGAGCACTAATGTACGTTTACGTGTCACTTAATGCGGTTTAGTATACTAGGAAGAGTTCTAGGCTCTGACGAACACTGTTTTAAGACTCTGTTTGCACTACCTCAAAAAGCTTCTCCTGATTCTTATGTACTAACTTTAAATCCCCTGAGTTTAATGCTTACCATCCTTTTGTCGGATGCTAATCTATTGCTTCAAATCTTTTTCTTGTGTGCTCTCTGGTATTGTTAATTGATACTCGACGTTTACTTTACATCTGACCCATTGGCCACTTAGACTGCTTATTAGTCTCTTAATGAGACTGAGTACTAATGTACGTTTATGTGTTACTTAATACTGTTTAGTATACTAGGAAGAGTTCTGAGCTCTGATGAACACTGCTTTAAGTCTCTGTTCGCACTACCTCAAAAAGCTTCTCCTGATTCTTATGTACTAACTTTAAATCCCCTGAGTTTAATGCTTACCATCCTTTTGTCAGATGCTAATCTATTACTTCAAATCTTTTTCTTGTGTGATCTCTGGTATTGTTAATTGATACCAAACGTTTACTTTACATCTGACCCATTGGCCACTTAGACTGCTTATTAGTCTCTTAATGAGACTGAGTACTAATATACGTTTATGTGTTACTTAATACTCTTTAGTATACTAGGAAGAGTTCTAGGCTCTGACGAACACTGCTTTAAGTCTCTGTTCGCACTACCTCAAAAAGCTTCTCTTAATTCTTATGTACTAACTTTCCATTCCCTGAGCTTAATGCTTACCATCACTTTATTGGATGCTAATCTATTGCTTCAGATCTTGTACTTGTGTGATCTCTGGTATTGTTAATTGATACCAAACCTTTACTTTACATCTGACCCATTGGCCACTTAGACTGCTTATTAGTCTCTTAATGAGACTGAGTACTAATGTACGTTTATGTGTTACTTAATACTGTTTAGTATATTAGGAAGAGTTCTAAGCTCTGATGAACACTGCTTTAAGTCTCTGTTCGCACTACCTCAAAAAGCTTCTCCTGATTCTTATGTACTAACTTTCCATTCCCTGAGCTTAATGCTTACCATCACTTTATTGGATGCTAATCTATTGCTTCAGATCTTGTACTTGTGTGATCTCTGGTATTGTTAATTGATACCAAACCTTTACTTTACATCTGACCCATTGGCCACTTAGACTGCTTATTAGTCTCTTAATGAGACTGAGTACTAATGTACGTTTATGTGTTACTTAATACTGTTTAGTATATTAGGAAGAGTTCTAAGCTCTGATGAACACTGCTTTAAGTCTCTGTTCGCACTACCTCAAAAAGCTTCTCCTGATTCTTATGTACTAACTTTCCATTCCCTGAGCTTAATGCTTACCATCACTTTATTGGATGCTAATCTATTGCTTCAGATCTTGTACTTGTGTGATCTCTGGTATTGTTAATTGATACCAAACCTTTACTTTACATCTGACCCATTGGCCACTTAGACTGCTTATTAGTCTCTTAATGAGACTGAGTACTAATGTACGTTTATGTGTTACTTAATACTGTTTAGTATACTAGGAAGTGTTCTAAGCTCTGATAAACACTGCTTTAAGTCTCTGTTCGCACTATCTCAAAAAGCTTTTCCTGATTCTTATGTACTAACTTTAAATCCCCTGAGTTTAATGCTTACCATCACTTTATCGGATGCTTATCTATTATTTCAAATCTTTTTCTTGTGTGCTCT
Source organism: Bombus bifarius (assembly GCF_011952205.1). Taxonomy (NCBI): domain Eukaryota; kingdom Metazoa; phylum Arthropoda; class Insecta; order Hymenoptera; family Apidae; genus Bombus; species Bombus bifarius. The sequence goes on from NW_022884639.1 coordinate 241,526, forward strand.
CTGGTATTGTAAATTGATACCAGACGTTCACTTTACATCTGACCCATTGGCCACTTAGACTGCTTATTAGTCTCTTAATGAGACTGAGTACTAACGTACGTTTATGTGTTACTTAATGCGGTTTAATATACTAGGAAGAGTTCTAGGCTCTGATGAACACTGCTTTAAGACTCTGTTCGCACTACCTCAAAAAGCTTCTCCTGATTCTTATGTACTAACTTTAAATCCCCTGAGCTTAATGCTTACCATCACTTTATCGGATGCTTATCTATTATTTCAAATCTTTTTCTTGTGTGCTCTCTGGTACTGTTAATTGATACTAGACCTTTACTTTACATCTGACCCATTGGCCACTTAGACTGCTTATTAGTCTCTTAATGAGACTGAGTACTAATGTACGTTTATGTGTTACTTAATGCGGTTTAGTATACTAGGAAGAGTTCTAAGCTTTGACAAACACTGCTTTAAGACTCTGTTCGCACTACGTCAAAAAGCTTTGCCTGGTTCTTATGACCTGACTTTCGTCATTGATGCGTGTCACTGATTGCATTTAGTCATTAATTTAATTAATTGCTTTTGCCCTATTACCCTCGCGTATCTCATTCTTATCGCTTTTAATTACCACGCTGTATTTATGCTTCCCAATACCTGGACAGATAATCTTCACAATCTTTGTATTTATCGTTGTAACGAGGACAGTGGCACTTGTGTTTTCTTTTAATCAAAAGGGGCACATAATTGCACAGTGGGCGCTGTGCAATAGAAGATTAAGGAAAATTGAAAATAAACAACTGCAGGTAGAACGTACACTGAAGATAAAACTGTAAGTCGAGTGTGTAGAATATTCTTCTTTAGATGACACGTTATTCGCTGTATTTCTCGCCTTTCTTTTTATCTTTTGCTTTTCGCTCTTCGATTTTTAGAGGAACGTGTGAAACTTGAAAAAAAGTGGAATATCCGCGAAATTGTATTTCGTAAATAAAATACAGTGCCTAAGATTTGATAAATTGAATAATAAAACGAGGTATATGAAAACACGTGTATTTTTATACTCGCAAATATCTCTGCCGATTCTCTCGTCATCTAATCTATTCAACAAAATAGTAAAACAAAGCAAAAGTGAAACTATCGGTTAGCGGGTGATTTGAATTCTATAGAATTTACATATTTCTATATTTTTTCATCGTCACGCGCATTATATTATACAATTTCCCCACAAACGCGTTGAAATCCGAGATCTGGCCGCTAGTCACAGTAGACGAAGGGAAAAACGACAGAAGAAAGAAGAAGGAAAATAAAACGAGAACGAGAATCGAGAGTTTCGAACGGGAGTGCACTGTCGTGTGCATCGGAACCGCGAGCGACGAAAAACCAGTGCACAGTCGGCCGGTTTCGCGTGGCCCCGAGTGCCATCATGCGATCAGATCGATTCGGGTCACTGATTTATCGATTAGTCCTGTCGATTTACTTGCTTCGTTTTTTCCGCCCGAATGAATGGCTTCTTTATCTCTGGCAATAGTTGAGGTCGTGAAGTCGTGGTAGGAGCGCAGCGTCTGGACCACTTCATTATCTAGTCGCACGACTTTTCCCCAGAATTTCCCCCAATTCTTACACAAAACACGCTTTCAGAAGCAAGTAGATATTCCACCTTTTTTCTCTAGAAACGAGAAATACGAGCAACTTAGGAATTCTATCTGAGATTTTATGCAAAATCTCGAACGAGTTGGTTGGATGCGTTTTCGATGCTTTAGGTTGGTGGTAAAACAGTAGCAAAAAAGGTGCACGTAAAATAATTGTTTTCGTAAAATTCAAGGTATCTTTTGTATCTTGCTTTACAAATTCGTTTAATATCGATGTTATCTTCCTTTCTAATATTAAATTCCTCAGTTTTGTTTCCACATTTTTGATCGTTTTGGTCATTTTTATCCGCCATAGCACACCCGTATATTTTTATAATTTTGAGGATGGAAATTGTAGCAAAAAAATAAATAAATAAACAAAAAATTGCTGCGCCATAAGTATAGTTTCTCTGTTTAAAGAATCGAACGCACGTGCGGTGCATCCAGCGAGCGAAAAGAGAAATCGAGCGCCGCGAAGCTTACGATAAGCACACGGTCAGCCGACCGTTTTTCAAACTCATTTCTCTCGAAAACGAAGCCTCAAACGAAAAAATGTTACTCTTCTTTTTCGACTTATTTTTTCACGTAGAATCACCACTCCAACCCTTGTATACGTGTCTATGTATGTATACGCTGCGTACACATACATGCGTCACACGTGCTTCTTCTCCCTCCTATGCACGTAATTTTCTTAATAACTTACTTTACTTTTCTCTAACTTATTTTACCACAAGAACACAGCGATAACACGCGTAGCATGTAGAACGAAGCTGCCAGTCGACAACAGGTTGTTACGTACACGTACGTCCACATAAATAGTTCAGTTTTCGAACACTGAAATATGATACGCAGGTTTTCGTCCACGCGACGCGTCTGTGTGCCTAATCTGCTGTGTTGTCGAGGCTGCACTGTATGTGTGCACGCATATACACGAGACTCGAGGATGCATCAACTGATCCGATGTAACTTAAAATCGAGGAACAGATAAGAATGATAAAAAGCGCGAGTCATTAACATTCCCATGTCGAAATACGTATCTAGTTATGGTAATTGCTACTAATTATAGCGACCAAAGCTACAAATTCTTGGAATTTATCTTATCGTGGTGAAATGACTCACGGGATATCATAGAAATATTTTGATATATCGAGTCAACCAGATATCCAACGCCAATTCGAAATACGTGGTAGCCATCGCTATTTCGTGTGGCGCCACACACAACGCGGAAATAAATTAACAGTAGCCATTTTCTATTACGATCGCTGACCATGCGAATAAGAAACCGCGTCATTTCGAAGGTCGTTGTGGGTCTACAACGAAATCGGTGAATTTATGGAATTTATGGAAAATTTCGAAACCTGCAAGTTGCCAAGACGCGCGTAGTTTTGAAGAATAAGAAAAAATTGGTACAAGAAATATTTGAGGTTATGTAGCCATTATGGTTCCGTCTCTTTAACCATCTTCATAGATGTACATATTTAAGTATATATTTGTCTACAAATATAAAGATAACAGTTTATTTATTTCTACGCGTATATGTTCATACGTAGTTCAGTTTTCTCAAGAGTCAAAATTGTAAATTAATTATTGGATTGGCAACTAAGTGACTGCGGATTTTGTCATTGGGTGGTATTGACAAAATCCGCAATTACTTAGTTGCCAACCCAATACATTGGATATTGCGCAACACAGAAACACATCTCTGTTCTCCCTTTTTTCTTTTTCTTCGCGCGTTTCGTTGCTCGCAGTTTGCGAACGAATATCGCACGCTGCGATCTCGCACGGCGAAATGGAAACGCAAACGGTGGAATATTTTCTAATCGTCTGCTGCTGGTTCGCTCGCTGCGATCGCGATAACTGCCAACTTCGCAGCCCCAAGTTTAATTGCCATTTGCCTGCGTGTAAAATTTGCTTCGTTTTTCCGGCGAAATTTCCTTCGTTTCAACCAACAGTGCAGCGTTTGTCACGTGTCTGGGGCCGTTTGAAAAAAGAAAAATGATGGACAAGGTAATTGTCATCGTTGCACGAAATAAATAAGTCCACTGGCTTCGACCTTAATTTCATCGTAAATTAATTAAATTTGTGAAGTCGATTAAAATTAGCAAATTCGATGGAAAGGTATAGACCAATAAGAATACTCGTTGCAAAAGCTTCGTCAAACGCAAGATGATCTGCACCAGCTGCCGCGGCGATTGTCTGAAAAGTCGATTTTAACGCCAACGATGAAACAGCATTAAACAGACTGTTCATATTCGAACAGTCGATGAATTCGAATTTGTTTGATTGACATTTGCAATTAATTTATATATATATTTATATTCTAGAAAAGTTAATTAATTGTGTATGTTAATTATTAATTGAAACATATTGTGCAAACTTAAATAGCGAAATTTGGAAAGAAATTTTGGACAGAAAAGAAATGCTGTGGGCAAGTGGTCGCGATGATCCACAGATTCTGAGCAGCGGTAACGTTACATGATGGCAGCAGCAATTTTATTAAAAATATAATTTAATTATAAATATGATTTGAAGAACTTTGAAAATGAAACTGTGCCAATTTCTAGTATAAAAAATAGTAGAAAAATATTTCCCGCTGTTGGTCGTAAAGAAGGCTTTTGGAGTAGACTCTAATAAAATTTTATTTTTTTCTAGTCTTCCTTTCTTTTTTCTATTTTCTATTTTCTATTTTTTTCATATTATTTGTTTCATTGACGTAAACGCAGAATTACGCCAGAAAAGGATAAGCTGATATTTAGCAAATGTCATGAAACACGGAATTAATGGACCTGAAATGGATTACGTACATTTTTCTTGCTTTACGAGGCAACGGCGCAAAATTGTAGGATATTACGGTCGATCGTACACGTCGAAACGATGTATCACATTTTGCGAAGGTATCGCACGATCGAAATGTTCTGAATTTAGATCTTCTTTTCGGAAGCACGCGAGTTTGCATAGAAAAAGACATCACATTACGGTTGGCAACTAAATGATTGCGGATTTTGTCATTAGATGGTATTGAGAAAATACGCAATCACTTAGTTGCCAACGAAACGGCTAACGAAAGAAAATTGGAAAAAACGTATTTGAAATATGGTTGATAAATTGCGATAGCAGAGTATCAAACAAGCTACCAAAGTTAAGCAATGTGTCCATAAATCAACAGTTAAGTGAGTAGCTAAAACGCGTGGCAAAAAGAGCGACGACGAGTATACTCGTCAAGCTGAGAGTACGCGTGGCTGTATAACACAGAATTAAGTTTCAACGAAACGATCGTTTCATTTCTCAAATTTATTACTAAATTGAAATTTAAACAGCAAATTGTATCCAATTTTTATATACAACGTGTATACTCGTCAAGCAGAGAGTACGCGTGGCTGTATAACACATAATTAGGTTTCAACGAAATGATTTTCAATGATATGACTGTTTCATTTCTCAACTTTATTACTAAATTGAAATTTAAACTGCAAAATTGTAGCTACTTTTCACGCGACGAGTATACTCGTCAAGCTGAGAGTACGCGTGGCTGTGTAACACAGAATTAAGTTTCAACGAAACAATTGTTTCATTCCTCAATTTTATTATTAAATTGAAATTTAAACAACAAATTGGAACCAGCTTTTCATAGGTTTGTTGTCAAGCAGAGAGTACGGGTGGCGGTATAACACAGAATTAAGTTTCAACAAAACGATTGTTTCATTTCTCTATTTTATTACTAAATTGCCATTTAAACAACAAATTGTAACCTCCTTTCTTCACTACACTCGTCAAGCAGAGAGTACGCGTGGCTGTATAACACATAATTAGGTTTCAACGAAATGATTTTCAATGAGATGACTGTTTCGTTTCCCAACTTTATTACTAAATTGAAATTTAAACTGCAAAGTTGTAGCTACTTTTCACGCGACGAGTATACTCGTCAAGCTGAGAGTACGCGTGGCTGTATAACACAGAATTAAGTTTCAACGAAACGATTGTTTCATTCCTCAATTTTATTATTAAATTGAAATTTAAACAACAAATTGGAACCAGCTTTTCATAGGTTTGTTGTCAAGCAGAGAGTACGGGTGGCGGTATAACACAGAATTAAGTTTCAACAAAACGATTGTTTCATTTCTCTATTTTATTACTAAATTGCCATTTAAACAACAAATTGTAACCTCCTTTCTTCACTACACTCGTCAAGCAGAGAGTACGCGTGGCTGTATAACACATAATTAGGTTTCAACGAAATGATTTTCAATGAGATGACTGTTTCGTTTCTCAACTTTATTACTAAATTGAAATTTAAACTGCAAAATTGTTGCTACTTTTCACGCGACGAGTATACTCGTCAAGCTGAGAGTACGCGTGGCTGTGTAACACAGAATTAAGTTTCAACGAGATGACTGTTTCATCTCTCAATTTTATTATGAAATTGCAATTTAAACAACAAATTGTGACCAATTTTCTAGAATACACGCATCAAGCAGAGAGTACGCGTGGCTGTATAACACAGAATTAAGTTTCAACGAAACGATTGTTTCATTTCTCATATTTGTTATTAAATTGAAATGTAAACAACAAATTGAAACCAGCTTTTCATAGGTTTGTTGTCAAGCAGAGAGTACGGGTGGCGGTATAACGCAGAATTAAGTTTCAACAAAACGATTGTTTCATTTCTCAACTTTATTATTAAATCGAAATTTAAACTGCAAAATTGTTGCTACTTTTCACGCGACGAGTATACTCGTCAAGCTGAGAGTACGCGTGGCTGTGTAACACAGAATTAAGTTTCAACGAGATGACTGTTTCATCTCTCAATTTTATTATGAAATTGCAATTTAAACAACAAATTGTGACCAATTTTCTAGAGTACACTCATCAAGCAGAGAGTACGCGTGGCTGTATAACGCATAATTAGGTTTCAACGAAATGATTTTCAATGAGATGACTGATTCGTTTCTCAACTTTATTACTAAATTGAAATTTAAACTGCAAAATTGTAGCTACTTTTCACGCGACGAGTATACTCGTCAAGCTGAGAGTACGCGTGGCTGTGTAACACAGAATTAAGTTCCAACGAGATGACTGTTTCATCTCTCAATTTTATTATGAAATTGCAATTTAAACAACAAATTGTAACTTCTTTTCTTCACTACACTCGTCAAGCAGAGAGTACGCGTGGTTGTATAACACATAATTAAGATTCAACGAAACGATTGTTTCATTTCTCTATTTTATTACTAAATTGCAATTTAAACAACAAATTGTAACTTCTTTTCTTCACGACACTCGTCAAGCAGAGAGTACGCGTGGCTGTATAACACATAATTAGGTTTCAACGAAATGATTTTCAATGAGATGACTGTTTCGTTTCTCAACTTTATTACTAAATCGAAATTTAAACTGCAAAATTGTTGCTACTTTTCACGCGACGAGTATACTCGTCAAGCTGAGAGTACGCGTGGCTGTGTAACACAGAATTAAGTTTCAACGAGATGACTGTTTCATCTCTCAATTTTATTATGAAATTGCAATTTAAACAACAAATTGTGACCAATTTTCTAGAATACACGCATCAAGCAGAAAGTACGCGTGGCTGTATAACACAGAATTAAGTTTCAACGAAACGATTGTTTCATTTCTCATATTTGTTATTAAATTGAAATGTAAACAACAAATTGAAACCAGCTTTTCATAGGTTTGTTGTCAAGCAGAGAGTACGGGTGGCGGTATAACGCAGAATTAAGTTTCAACAAAACGATTGTTTCATTTCTCAACTTTATTATTAAATCGAAATTTAAACTGCAAAATTGTTGCTACTTTTCACGCGACGAGTATACTCGTCAAGCTGAGAGTACGCGTGGCTGTGTAACACAGAATTAAGTTTCAACGAGATGACTGTTTCATCTCTCAATTTTATTATGAAATTGCAATTTAAACAACAAATTGTGACCAATTTTCTAGAGTACACTCATCAAGCAGAGAGTACGCGTGGCTGTATAACGCATAATTAGGTTTCAACGAAATGATTTTCAATGAGATGACTGATTCGTTTCTCAACTTTATTACTAAATTGAAATTTAAACTGCAAAATTGTAGCTACTTTTCACGCGACGAGTATACTCGTCAAGCTGAGAGTACGCGTGGCGGTATAACACAGAATTAAGTTTCAACGAAACGATTGTTTCACTCCTCAGTTTTATTATTAAATTGAAATTTAAACAACAAATTGAAACCAGCTTTTCATGGGTTTGTTGTCAAGCAGAGAGTACGGGTGGCGGTATAACACAGAATTAAGTTTCAACAAAACGATTGTTTCATTTCTCAACTTTATTATTAAATCGAAATTTAAACTGCAAAATTGTTGCTACTTTTCACGCGACGAGTATACTCGTCAAGCTGAGAGTACCCATGGCTGTGTAACACAGAATTAAGTTTCAACGAAACGATTGTTTCATTCCTCAGTTTTATTATTAAATTGAAATTTAAACAACAAATTGTAACTTCTTTTCTTCACTACACTCGACAAGCAGAGAGTACGCGTGGTTGTATAACACATAATTAAGATTCAACGAAACGATTGTTTCATTTCTCTATTTTATTACTAAATTGCAATTTAAACAACAAATTGTAACTTCTTTTCTTCACGACACTCGTCAAGCAGAGAGTACGCGTGGCTGTATAACACATAATTAGGTTTCAACGAAATGATTTTCAATGAGATGTGTGTTTCGTTTCTCAACTTTATTACTAAATTGAAATTTAAACTGCAAAATTGTAGCTACTTTTCACGCGACGAGTATACTCGTCAAGCTGAGAGTACGCGTGGCTGTGTAACACAGAATTAAGTTTCAACGAGATGACTGTTTCATCTCTCAATTTTATTATGAAATTGCAATTTAAACAACAAATTGTGACCAATTTTCTAGAGTACACTCATCAAGCAGAGAGTACGCGTGGCTGTATAACGCATAATTAGGTTTCAACGAAATGATTTTCAATGAGATGACTGTTTCGTTTCTCAACTTTATTACTAAATCGAAATTTAAACTGCAAAATTGTTGCTACTTCTCACGCGACGAGTATACTCGTCAAGCTGAGAGTACGCGTGGCTGTGTAACACAGAATTAAGTTTCAACGAGATGACTGTTTCATCTCTCAATTTTATTATGAAATTGCAATTTAAACAACAAATTGTAACTTCTTTTCTTCACTACACTCGTCAAGCAGAGAGTACGCGTGGTTGTATAACACATAATTAAGATTCAACGAAACGATTGTTTCATTTCTCTATTTTATTACTAAATTGCAATTTAAACAACAAATTGTAACTTCTTTTCTTCACGACACTCGTCAAGCAGAGAGTACGCGTGGCTGTATAACACATAATTAGGTTTCAACGAAATGATTTTCAATGAGATGACTGTTTCGTTTCTCAACTTTATTACTAAATCGAAATTTAAACTGCAAAATTGTTGCTACTTTTCACGCGACGAGTATACTCGTCAAGCTGAGAGTACGCGTGGCTGTGTAACACAGAATTAAGTTTCAACGAGATGACTGTTTCATCTCTCAATTTTATTATGAAATTGCAATTTAAACAACAAATTGTGACCAATTTTCTAGAATACACGCATCAAGCAGAAAGTACGCGTGGCTGTATAACACAGAATTAAGTTTCAACGAAACGATTGTTTCATTTCTCATATTTGTTATTAAATTGAAATGTAAACAACAAATTGAAACCAGCTTTTCATAGGTTTGTTGTCAAGCAGAGAGTACGGGTGGCGGTATAACGCAGAATTAAGTTTCAACAAAACGATTGTTTCATTTCTCAACTTTATTATTAAATCGAAATTTAAACTGCAAAATTGTTGCTACTTTTCACGCGACGAGTATACTCGTCAAGCTGAGAGTACGCGTGGCTGTGTAACACAGAATTAAGTTTCAACGAGATGACTGTTTCATCTCTCAATTTTATTATGAAATTGCAATTTAAACAACAAATTGTGACCAATTTTCTAGAGTACACTCATCAAGCAGAGAGTACGCGTGGCTGTATAACGCATAATTAGGTTTCAACGAAATGATTTTCAATGAGATGACTGATTCGTTTCTCAACTTTATTACTAAATTGAAATTTAAACTGCAAAATTGTAGCTACTTTTCACGCGACGAGTATACTCGTCAAGCTGAGAGTACGCGTGGCGGTATAACACAGAATTAAGTTTCAACGAAACGATTGTTTCACTCCTCAGTTTTATTATTAAATTGAAATTTAAACAACAAATTGAAACCAGCTTTTCATGGGTTTGTTGTCAAGCAGAGAGTACGGGTGGCGGTATAACACAGAATTAAGTTTCAACAAAACGATTGTTTCATTTCTCAACTTTATTATTAAATCGAAATTTAAACTGCAAAATTGTTGCTACTTTTCACGCGACGAGTATACTCGTCAAGCTGAGAGTACCCATGGCTGTGTAACACAGAATTAAGTTTCAACGAAACGATTGTTTCATTCCTCAGTTTTATTATTAAATTGAAATTTAAACAACAAATTGTAACTTCTTTTCTTCACTACACTCGACAAGCAGAGAGTACGCGTGGTTGTATAACACATAATTAAGATTCAACGAAACGATTGTTTCATTTCTCTATTTTATTACTAAATTGCAATTTAAACAACAAATTGTAACTTCTTTTCTTCACGACACTCGTCAAGCAGAGAGTACGCGTGGCTGTATAACACATAATTAGGTTTCAACGAAATGATTTTCAATGAGATGTGTGTTTCGTTTCTCAACTTTATTACTAAATTGAAATTTAAACTGCAAAATTGTAGCTACTTTTCACGCGACGAGTATACTCGTCAAGCTGAGAGTACGCGTGGCTGTGTAACACAGAATTAAGTTTCAACGAGATGACTGTTTCATCTCTCAATTTTATTATGAAATTGCAATTTAAACAACAAATTGTGACCAATTTTCTAGAATACACGCATCAAGCAGAGAGTACGCGTGGCTGTGTAACACAGAATTAAGTTTCAACGAAACGATTGTTTCAACAACAAATTGTTTTCATTTTGTTGTCATACGGGTTATAACGCATAATTAAGTTTCCAAAACGATTTTTCATTTCTCAACTTTATTAAAATCGAAATTTAAACTGCAAAATTGTTGCTACTTTTCACGCGACGAGTATACTCGTCAAGCTGAGAGTACGCGTGGCTGTGTATTAAGTTTCAAGAAACAACGAAACGATCGTTTCATTTCTCAAATTTATTACTAAATTGAAATTTAAACAGCAAATTGTATCCAATTTTTATATACAACGTGTATACTCGTCAAGCAGAGAGTACGCGTGGCTGTATAACACATAATTAGGTTTCAACGAAATGATTTTCAATGATATGACTGTTTCATTTCTCAACTTTATTACTAAATTGAAATTTAAACTGCAAAATTGTAGCTACTTTTCACGCGACGAGTATACTCGTCAAGCTGAGAGTACGCGTGGCTGTGTAACACAGAATTAAGTTTCAACGAAACAATTGTTTCATTCCTCAATTTTATTATTAAATTGAAATTTAAACAACAAATTGGAACCAGCTTTTCATAGGTTTGTTGTCAAGCAGAGAGTACGGGTGGCGGTATAACACAGAATTAAGTTTCAACAAAACGATTGTTTCATTTCTCTATTTTATTACTAAATTGCCATTTAAACAACAAATTGTAACCTCCTTTCTTCACTACACTCGTCAAGCAGAGAGTACGCGTGGCTGTATAACACATAATTAGGTTTCAACGAAATGATTTTCAATGAGATGACTGTTTCGTTTCTCAACTTTATTACTAAATTGAAATTTAAACTGCAAAATTGTAGCTACTTTTCACGCGACGAGTATACTCGTCAAGCTGAGAGTACGCGTGGCTGTATAACACAGAATTAAGTTTCAACGAAACGATTGTTTCATTCCTCAGTTTTATTATTAAATTGAAATTTAAACAACAAATTGAAACCAGCTTTTCATGGGTTTGTTGTCAAGCAGAGAGTACGGGTGGCGGTATAACACAGAATTAAGTTTCAACAAAACGATTGTTTCATTTCTCAACTTTATTATTAAATCGAAATTTAAACTGCAAAATTGTTGCTACTTTTCACGCGACGAGTATACTCGTCAAGCTGAGAGTACCCATGGCTGTGTAACACAGAATTAAGTTTCAACGAAACGATTGTTTCATTCCTCAGTTTTATTATTAAATTGAAATTTAAACAACAAATTGTAACTTCTTTTCTTCACTACACTCGACAAGCAGAGAGTACGCGTGGTTGTATAACACATAATTAAGATTCAACGAAACGATTGTTTCATTTCTCTATTTTATTACTAAATTGCAATTTAAACAACAAATTGTAACTTCTTTTCTTCACGACACTCGTCAAGCAGAGAGTACGCGTGGCTGTATAACACATAATTAGGTTTCAACGAAATGATTTTCAATGAGATGTGTGTTTCGTTTCTCAACTTTATTACTAAATTGAAATTTAAACTGCAAAATTGTAGCTACTTTTCACGCGACGAGTATACTCGTCAAGCTGAGAGTACGCGTGGCTGTGTAACACAGAATTAAGTTTCAACGAGATGACTGTTTCATCTCACAATTTTATTGTGAAATTGCAATTTAAACAACAAATTGTGACCAGTTTTCTAGAATTCACTCATCAAGCAGAGAGTACGCGTGGCTGTATAACACAAAATTAAGTTTCAACGAAACGATTGTTTCATTCCTCAATTTTATTATTAAATTGAAATTTAAACAACAAATTGGAACCAGCTTTTCATAGGTTTGTTGTCAAGCAGAGAGTACGGGTGGCGGTATAACACAGAATTAAGTTTCAACAAAACGATTGTTTCATTTCTCAACTTTATTATTAAATCGAAATTTAAACTGCAAAATTGTAGCTACTTTTCACGCGACGAGTATACTCGTCAAGCTGAGAGTACGCGTGGCTGTGTAACACAGAATTAAGTTTCAACGAAACGATTGTTTCATTCCTCAATTTTATTATTAAATTGAAATTTAAACAACAAATTGGAACCAGCTTTTCATAGGTTTGTTGTCAAGCAGAGAGAACGCGTGGTTGTATAACACAGAATTAAGATTCAACGAAACGATTGTTTCATTTCTCTATTTTATTACTAAATTGCAATTTAAACAACAAATTGTAACTTCTTTTCTTCACGACACTCGTCAAGCAGAGAGTACGCGTGGCTGTATAACGCATAATTAGGTTTCAACGAAATGATTTTCAATGAGATGACTGTTTCGTTTCTCAACTTTATTACTAAATTGAAATTTAAACTGCAAAATTGTAGCTACTTTTCACGCGACGAGTATACTCGTCAAGCTGAGAGTACGCGTGGCGGTATAACACAGAATTAAGTTTCAACGAAACGATTGTTTCATTTCTCAAATTTATTATTAAATTGAAATTTGAACAACAAATTGTAATCACTTTGTACATTTGGCGCATACACACGTCAAGCAGAGAGTACGCGTGGCTGTATAACACAGAATTAAGTTTCAACGAAACGACTGTTTCACCTCTCAATTTTATTATTAAATTGCAATTTAAACAGTAGGTTGTAATTGTGCCATTTTCCCAAAAATGTTGCCATTTTTTCATGACGAGAGTTCTGTTCTACATATTTACGCTAACAACTGTGTATTATTGTTGGAAGAAACAAGCTATTGCTTTGAACATTGCGACTGTTTCCTGCAAAATAAACAGCCGTGTTTCTCTCAGCTCGTTTGTTTTTCTCTCTATGCAAAATATGCAAATAATCTCTGGAAAATATGCAAAACACTTTGCGAATATGCTCGCGCAGACATCCATCTTCCCTTTTAAGGTTCCATGTTTGTCGTCGTTGATGCACCGTGTTTTCTAGATCGGCAACATCGAACCTTCTCTCAGTCAGTCATTTTGCCCCACTTCCTTTCTCCTTCCATTGCCTTACGCTCTCCTTTTAACAACCGTCCACCAACAACGTTTTTACGCTTCCAAATCTTTCGTATTTTACGCGACGCGATACGATCGGCGAACGAGCAAAAAGCGCGCGAAATTGAACCGGCCGACGTCGGTTCAAAAAACCGACTTGCCAAAGATATCGTCGTTTTTGCTCGGTTTCATCGTTCAGCGAAAGTACCGCTGTCCCGCGCGTATCTTTCCGATCGATTTGCCATCGTCGCGCGGTCATGTGACAAAAAGGACACGCAAGTTACGTGGCGATGCTGGTTTGCATCAGCCGCGAACGATCGATGATCGTAAATCATCGTTCTCGTGAAAATCGATGCGAAAATAATAAAAGATATCGGGAAAATGCAGAAGTTTTCCTATTTTTTCAAACTTGTAATCCTTGTATTGGCTTGGCAACTAAGTGATTGCGGATTTTGCCATTAGATGGTATTGAGAAAGTCCGCAATCACTTAGTTGCCAAGCCAATATTTTACCGTATTTTAGCAACTGGTTGAAACTGTGCGAATTTGCATCATCTTTTCTTTGCACGAACAACGTACGGAGGAAAAAGTGAAAGATACGGTGGATTTTCAACTCTGCAATTTTTCTTTTCTATAGATACAGCGATACATGTACAGACTGTTTCATCTGACTCGATAGATTCGTTCGTTTATCGTCGTGGAACGAGTATTGAAATTAATGGCAAACGTTTAGTGATTTTCTCGTTGGAGGTCACGTAAATGCTCATCGTTAAATTTCTTTCCTTTTTTATTTTTGCCAGCTGTAAGATTGCTGTTGTAACGAAAATACGTAGTCGCGTTTAAAAATACTCGGATCTTGAAATGTCGACAAATATAGGAAAATATGTTAGTATGTTTCATAATAATAGAATTTTGCAGAAGGTAAATCACTTACCAATGACAACTCAACTCGTCTTTACCGACGAGTTAAAGCGCCATTTCAATAGATCTGACCTTGACCATATATTTTCTTGCCTAACACATTTGCCCTTCTAATCGAATATTCTCTCGCTCTGATGCTTTCTCCTATCGTAAAAACTAAGCGAGATGTTTAAAATGGCGAAATTAGGCGAAATAAGAAATATCTATACGAATATACTAAAATAGACGCGACGTACTGTTGTTTTCTTGCAGAAAGAAAAACGTACAAATCTGTGGTTAAGCATACAATACGTATAGCTGGATATTAAATGCAAAATTAATCAATAAAATTAATACTTAACTCTTAATACAGTCTGTTACTTTTTCTGTTATAATTTCTCTGAAAACTTGCAAATTCCGTGTCATTAGGTGGTATCGACAAAATACGCCATCGCTTAGTTGCCAATAGCAATATACGTAACAGTAGGAAAAAACTGTCGAGTTATTATTTATGGTCGTCTAAACGTCCAAAGGCAAGCGCCGAAACCAGCGAAGTTCTACGTTAGAAAAAGTTTCTCACACAAGCCCCATGTTTGGCAGTTTTTTAGCCTAGTTCTCCTTCAGGCTCTGCCAGTGTTTGTATACAATTTCTGGAAAGGACGTTTGGTCGAAGCGCGTTCACGTGGTGTTTATAAGTGCGCGTTAGTCGTGTTACTAGGCTGTCTGGAATAAGCAGGAACAGATATACAAGTTTGGAGAAACAGTAGAGTTAGTTTTATTTCAGCGGGAGAAGAGAAAGTGAATTGGCGAAGAAGTAGCGGCTACGTTAAAAAAGAAACGTTTGGCGGAAGATTGGAAAGAAAACAGTGTGTTAATTGTTTAAGAAAAATTGTATTTTCAACATTTCAAAATGTTTACACCGTTTCGTCGAACGTATGGGGCAGCACCTAACCACACATCAAACTTTCGTGAGTAATCGTAATTAATTTCAGTTTTATTTGGATAATTTAATTGCTGTTTGATTTTATGTGTATAATTGGCATTGATATTTGGGACGTCTTGCGATATCAAAATTCGAACTTTCTTGGTGTTGCTTTTTTTTTTTCTTAATATTTCTTTCAATATATTTTTAAGATATTTTTCTTAATATTTGGACGACAATACAGGTAAGAAACAATAACTGGAAAGTATTTTGTACGTTATCTACGTGGGCTATTGTAACATAACGTAATACATTTTTCTTGGTACTTTGCTATATTTACTGAAAATATAGAGCTTGGCAATTACAATTGTACGAATCTTGTTGTCGCTGATTATACGTGTAGCTATATAGATAGCTATATAGACATATAGCTATATAGCTATATAGCTAGAAATATAGCTATATAGAAAGGACTAAGGAGCGGCAAAAGTTTTTACGTTTGGCAGGGAAACCTATAATAGTGGAAGCGTTATACGCGTTGGCAACGGAAGAGAATAATAGCGTGGTAATCGCGAATCGTTTGGACATGCAAGGTCGGTCTGTAATAGCTGAAACACTTTTCTTATCAACTCACCTAATGTCTTTCCGACAACGATAACTTTTCCATGGAAATTAAATTCTAGTTGTGCAAACTTGCGTTCCTAAAAATCATTAATTACATATATACGTATGTCTACACTGTGTCTGGTTTATCTCGAACCGAGACACAGTGTTTCAGGCAAAACTTGTATCGTGTATCGGTGTATCAGGTGTATCGGACCCAAATACACGAATAATTCGAAACAATGTTTCAGACGAGAATTATATCGAGGAGGAGAGTAAATAAAATATTTCGAATAGTTTGAATGATAGGAGAACAGATTTCAGATTAAAGTTGTGTAGTATTGAGGGGGACAAATGCTAAAAAATATTTTGAAGAATTTAAATGATAGGAGAAAATGTTTCAGACAAAACTTGCATCGTGAGTGACAATTGCTCAAATATTTCGAATAATTCGAAACAATGTTACAGACAAAAATTATATCGTGGAGACAAATGTTCACATGTTTCGGAAAGTACGAATAACTCGAAACAATGTTTCAGACAAAAATTATACCGAGGAGGAGAACCGCTCAAATATTTCGAATAATTTGAATGATAGGAGAACAGAATTCAGATTAAAGTTGTGTAGTATTGAGGGGGACAAATGCTAAAAAATATTTTGAAGAATTTAAATGATAGGAGAAAATGTTTCAGACAAAACTTGCATCGTGGGTGACAATTGCTCAAATATTTCGAATAATTTGAATGATAGGAGAAAGGATTTGAAATTAAAGTTGTATTATGAGCGACAAATGCTTAAATATTTCGAAAAGCACGAATAATTCGAAACAACGTTTCAGACGAAACTTGTATCGTGGGGACAACTGCTCAAATATTTCAAAAAGTACGAATAATTCGAGACAATGTTTCAGACAAAAATTATATCGAGGAAGAGAACCGCTCAAATATTTCGAATAATTTGAATGATAGGAGAAAATGTTTCAGACAAAACTTGTATTGTGGGAACAACTGCTCAAATATTTCAAAAAGTACAAATAATTCGAGACAATGTTTCAGACAAAAATTATATCGAGGAGAAGAACTGCTCAAATATCTCGGAAAGCACGAATAATTCGAAATAATGCCTCAGACAAAAATTATATCGAAGAGGAGAACCGCTCGAATTTTTCGAATAGTTTGAATGATAGGAGAAAACGTTTCAGATAAAAGTTGCATAGTATTGAGGGGGACAAATGCTCAAATATTTCTGAGAATTTAAATGATAGGAGAAAATGTTTCAGACAAAACTGGTATCGTGAGGACAACTGCTCAAATATTTCAAAAAGTACGAATAATTCGAGACAATGTTTCAGACAAAAATTATATGGAGGAAGAGAACCGCTCAAATATTTCGAATAATTTGAATAATAGGAGAAAATGTTTCAGACAAAACTTGTATCGTGGGAACAACTGCTCAAATATTTCAAAAAGTACGAATAATTCGAGACAATGTTTCAGACGAAAATTATATCGAAGAGGAGAACCGCTCAAATATTTCGAATAATTTGAATGATAGGAGAAAACGTTTCAGATCAAATTTGCGCAGTATTGAGGGGCAAATGCTCAAATATCACATTAAAAAACATTATAATATTATTATATAATATAAAAATATTATAATAAAAACGTTTCAAACAAAACTTATATCGAGGAGAAGAATTGCAGTTTTCTAATGTTTCCAAAATAGTCATTCAGTGTCGAGTAGTCAGTTTTAGTTATCTGACTTATATTGCTCTCTAAAATTCGAACGTTTTCACGACGATATAATTAAGCGGATGATGCGAAAACCACAAGTTCGTAGTGTTTTGAAAACGTCCCAATATCAACTACGAGAACACGTAAGAAAACACGAAGGTCTTCCAGGTATACTAATCCCAATCCCAAACTTCGCACGAAGTTTTAAGGTCAAACTGACAAAAATATAGCGTTTTTTTTTTTTATAGTAATTTTTGTCTGAAACATCTTTTTCTATCGTTTGTATCTTTCGAAATATTTGCACGATTCGAGATAAACCGGACACGCTGTACGTACAACTATACCTTAACTCTGTATAGTTTCACATTGGATTCTCCTGTTTCGTAAGATTTGTCTATTTTTTTTTCCTCCACTTTACGTAATTGTTATAATATAGATGCACTTGAGCAGCCAGAGCATTCCAATTTTATGAGTCATCGAAATGTTTGTTTATAGTTTCAGACGCAATAATTACGATGATGTGATTTGTGCGTCTCTAATTGTCACTGATTCGTCATTCAACTATCGCGATATTAAAATAAAATTGTACATAGAGTAGGTCGCAAACTCGAACGCCCAAACTGTCAGAGTTTAATATCGACAGGCAAACAGAAGAAAGAAAAATATCGTTATACAGTGTTCGTCAATAGGATGCTTTGACACAGAGTTATAAATAAACGAAATAAACAACGACGCATTTTCCATCGCAGTACGCAGAAGTCGACTGTATTATCGTATCAGCGTAGTTACGTGTTCTTTATCATGTGGCAACAATTTCGTGTACGCAAGCTAACAATTTGATAGTTATAAAATATAACAATATAACAAACACGATTGCCCGCTACCTTTGGCTCCTCGTTTCGAAACGCTTTGCCCTCGCGCCCCGACACAAACTCTGCGTCGATAAACAATACGACTAATTACGTCGCGCAGTTTTCCAAAGAGAATTTTCCTGAGTTTCGACAACTGCGTCGTTGTCTGTTCATGCCTGCGACATTATCTCTTTGCAGCGCCGCAGCAAGACGTTTATTGGCAAACTTTATGTAACATTTTGTTCTCCTTTTTGTTTTTTTTTTTTTTTTTTTTTTGTAGATCAAATTCTGGCAGTTTGGTCGTTTAACCAGTTCACTGCAAAATTTCGTTTTAGAGATCTGTGGCGAGGTTAGGTCGTGGAGCGCGTAAATACGCGCGAGCGACGACGAGTATACTCGTCAAACGCACCTTAATCGAACTTAACTGGTTTAGTTTCGGACACCCTGTACGTGGAACGTTTCCGACTCATGCACTTTTCATGGAAGACTTGCCTGGAATCAATTGCTTTTTTTGTGATGTAAAATGAATTGAAAAACATTCACAGTCTCGTCGTTATCCGGCGACCTTGAGAATTGTATATAGTATAGTGATATATATATATATGTCGGATTAAGGTTGGAATTTCGGGGGCGTTCGATGAACCTTTATTCACTTTGCCATCGTGGATGCAGCTGATGTTTGTTAGTATAAATGTGGACACTGCAAGGAGCTATGAGTAATAGTGGCGATAGGATGGTCGAGATGATGCTGAAACGAATTCGGGTTCAATAGCGAACCCACGGTCCACGGGATGACGAGTGCAAATGTAATACGCGATCCGGGTAACTTTCTCGATAAGTAACTCGTAATCCAAATGAAACTGCCCTTGTATATTCCTGTCCCCACTTCTCGGGTCAATCTTTGTTTTTAAAAAGAGTCGTATAATCATTTCGTACCTCTGTCAGGTACACGTCCCTCCCGTGACCGTGGCTACGTCTGGTGACTCGCTATGTCACCTTGAACCCGAACCCATCGTCACAGAGCCAGATTGGAACATTAGAACTATTTTTTATTTTTATTACTTAAGTGCAGCTATAATAAAACTCTGAGCTAAGGTATTGGGGTTTTTCCCAACATTCCGCACGGGAAATCCCGCTGTCCTTCCATCTCCGACATATATATATATAGCGATGTAGCGAATATATTGAAACATTGGCGTCTTCTATTTATATTTTTCTGACAAACTCACTATTTATGCAATTTATGTATTTCACCCCATATCAGGTGCCATAGTCGATCAAATTATGGTCAGTTGGGAAAGGTACACATTTTGTGTCCTCCACAGTGTTGTGACTCGAATAGCAACGATAAAACGTACCATTCTTTGTCCTTGTTATACAGATGGACAACTTGATTATACTTTGATAGGTGGACAATGCTGTTGCATCTCATGGGATCACAGCAAAATGCATACTTTTGGTAGAAAAATTTGATAGAAACTTGTTTCCTTGTTCATTTGAAACGGCACAATTTATTATTGGTCTGTATTTGTCTATAATTCTGCTTTTATTTGTTTTGCATTTAACTCTGCTCATGGAAATTCAAAGAAAATCGTGCAGAAACATTTTATTTTACAATTTGTCCAGTTGGACATTTGGTAAAATATTATAGCTTAGTGATATAGTATTATAACATGTGGATGGCTACCCCCAGTAGCCAGAAGATACCATCTTCGAATTTGATTGATTTATTTCTTTAATTATCTCAGATAATACGTGTTTGTTAGGTTATGTCCTTTGTGAGATCTGTTGGGTGTTTTAATCTTCTTTTTATGCTTGATGTGTCGCCCGTTCCCCTGCCAGCCGATTTGGGTGCGTTGCTATTCCTTCTCCGTGCCTTCTTGCACCTTTGTTGATCTCCTCCTTGGCCGTTGGTATTCCCAGGTCTTTCCGAATGTCCTCGTTTCTAAGCTACCATGGCGCGTTTACTATTGTTCTGAGTATTTTAGATTGCATTGCCTCTATTTTGGTTACATGGCTCATTGCTGCTGTTCCCCATAGTGCTATTCCGTACGTCCAGATTGGTTTTATGACCATTTTATATATTTTTAGTTTGTTTCCTATGCTTAGTTTGGATTTTCGACTTGTTAGCCAGTGCATTTGTCTCCTTGCCACCTGTATTTTGTCTATTGTTGCTTTAATATGCTGTTTCCATGTGAGTCGTGAATCTAAGTGCAGTCCTAGGTATTTGACTTGCCTTGTTTGTATTATGCGTGTGCCGTTTAGTACGATGTTTGGTGGTTTCTGTTTTCGCAGTGTGAATGTAATGTGTTTGCATTTTTCGGGGGTTGCTTTGATTTGTTTTGCTTGAAGCCACTTTTCTATTTTTGTGATATGCCCTTGTAGTAATGTAACTGCTGTTGCAGGGTTAGTGTGCCTGACTAGTACAGCTGTGTCATCCGCGAATGTCAGTATTTTGCTGTTGTTAGTTGTTGGTATGTTGGCCGTGTATAATGTGTATAGAAATGGGCCCTAGGACGCTTCCTTGCGGAACTCCTGTCTTGATTTCTTTAGCTTCCGAGTGTGTGTTTTTGAAGCTTCTGCTGCTTAGGTATGATTTGATTAGTTGGTATATCTGGCCCGGGAACTGCTTCCTGATTGATTGTAGTAGGCTAGTGTGGTTTATTTTGTCGAATGCTTTTTCGATGTCCATAAAGAGTGCCGTGCAGTATTGTTTTGTTTTCGGCGCCTGTAAGATTTCATTGACGAGTCTGTGCGTTTGTTCTATTGTGGAGTGTCTGTTTCTGAATCCGAATTGGTGACCCGGTATTAGTTGATTTTTTACTATTATAGGTTATATTCGGTCGTAAATTACTTTCTCTAGTATCTTAGACAACACCGGAAGTAATGAGATTGGTCAGTAGGATTCGTTTACGTGTGGCGTGCAGAAACATGTCACAGACAACGTGTACGTGTACAGTTCTTCATATAAAATGTGAAATAATTTGTACAAATTTTAAGAGCCTTGTTTAACCGTATCAATTTGCATACTTTTTGTCATGAACAGTACGTTTGTTGGCCTCAAGTAATTTTTTGTTCAATCTTCAGGCAAATGGTAATTTCAATATGGCAATATTATATGTTATTTGATATATGTAATCTGATACATATATTTTATTATCTCAAATTATATCAAATTATATTACACGTGGTAATGTAGACCTACAGCACTCACGACAACAAGTTGTTCACACCTTTTGTAGTACATTTCATTAAATTCGTCGCTTTTCTCTCTCTCTCTCTCTCTACATTTAATTTTCATGCGAAAGCTGAATGAATTTCCGCTTCATACGGAAACGAGGTTTATTTCGCGAGATCGGAACGAGACAATGTAAATCGTTACAAGCTGCACGCAATGACGTGCAATTTCTGATAACAATCTTGTTAGCACATTTCTAATCTCTTTTTATGCCTTCGCAGTGGTCATTCGTCGCCGTGTTCAGCTCCAACTTCGTCGTGCTGTCTCAAACAATGCGGTTTCGATTATACGCGCGTTCCTCTTTTACTAATTTTATTTCCTCCCCTCTTTCTGTTTTCTTCTTCACGTTTATTTCGTATCGATTCATTCAGCGTATCTTTGCAATCTTCTTTACACGGCGAAGTCGCGTTTCTGTGAAATTACATAATTCCACGCTAATTGCGCTTGCATATAAGAAGCAGTGGCACGCTCAAACACGTTCAAACACGTTCAAACACATTCAAACGCTTTCAAACACGTTCAAACGCTTTCAAACACGTTCAAACGCTTTCAAACATGTTCAAACACGATCGAACACGTTCAAACGCGTTCAAACACGCGACGAAACGTTATGGAACTTGGAAAATATCAAACGACGACTAGTACTCTTCGACGAGCTACGCAGTTGCGTCGTTTCGCTGTAATCGTATGCGAAGGCAAACGAACTCGAATCTTCTTCTTCTTCTTCGAACATTTCTGGCAACTGTTCGAAATCGATGCTGCTGCTCGGTGAACACGGCGATGATTTCGGAGAGGCAGTTCGCGCGATATCGTCTTGCAGCGGAGAATATAAGAATATAGCGAATGCGACAGGCGTAAATTTTGAAAAGCTTCTCGAAACAGATTCTCGAAAAATTTGGTTTCCATGGAACGCGATTGTTTCTTCGTTGAAAAATTCCATCTTTTTTTTTCACGTTTATTTCGAATCAATTTACGTGTACGTATATAAGTAACAGTGTAGAGGTACTGTATATGTGTTGTATACGCAATAGCCTAATATGTATATATATATACATACAATTCATATACAGGGTGACCTAAGAATCAGTTCTCGTGATTTTGTCAGCTACTTCTGGTAGTGTAGCGAGAAGGATGTTACCAGCGAAAAAATCTTTGCTTCGATGAAAAGTCAAGGTCACCTCTGTTTCTTACACGTCCTCGTGCATCGTTCGATGAATTTCTAAATTTTTTTTTTGGAAGATCTTCGTATTCGGTTCTGATTGAGAATTGTAAGTAAATTATTCTGGTATTATTCTATTATTATTAATTGTAAGTAAATTATATCGTGTGTAATATCGTGATTATCATCCGTTTGATTCTAGCTGAATCTAATGTTTAACTCTAGAGGGTGATTTCTAAATTGTCGACGAAAAAGACGTTTTGGGTGGAAAAATGATCAGTTGGGTCGCGACTCTAATGTCGCGAAGCTTATCGTCTGAAAGGCAGCAAAAAACGACGAACCACTTTTTCTTTGCTCCCGTGTTTTTTTCTCTCGAAGCGAGACTTCCCCTTAAAAAATAGCAAATACATGTGTCATAAATAATGCACGGCGGAAATACGAACGTGTGCACGTGTGTGACTGTGTACTTCAGTTTTTGCAAGTGGAGGGAGGGGGAAGAGGCTGCGCGACTACTCGTCCGAGAAAGCACCGTAAATGTAAAAAGCACATACCACCAATTCACATATCGAAACCACATAAAACGATGGAATGTGTTCGTACAAGGTCACCGGGCTTGGCTCATACGTTCGCACAAGTCGTATCAAATTTTCCGTCTGAATATTTGACACTTTGGTCGTCGTATGGAAAATTCATTGAAAAAGCCGCGCTTTCGCGTTTTTCCAACGCTGCAAACCTTCTCGCAGAAGAACTGCGCCGTCAAATTACAGCGGTTTGCGGCGGTAAGAAACTGTTAGAAGCTTGTTCGACGAGTAGAAAGGGCGCGCGCGTGTGTGTGTGTGTTCGTGCGCGCTCGTCTCTCATTACGGCGAAGTTTGCGAACGTGTCGGTGATCAGCGTGTTTTTACGAAATTTCAAGAGCTTCGCAAGAAACGATGACTTAACCAGCTAACTGGGGAATTTAGTTCGAAAAGTCGCCTACGGGGCGCGTAGTTCAGATCGAGCAGCGACGAGTATATACGTCGAAGGCAGAACGAATGCTCTGCTGTTGAAGTGAAGCAAAACGAGGGAGAAAATTCGCAATTTATTATTGAGAAAAGATATTGTTATTAAAAGCTGAAAAATTGCAAAACAGTAATAAAGTAGAGAGAATAATCGATGAATTAGGGAAAATAATCAACTCGATTTATGAAAAGCTACACATTTTACGCAGCATAAGCGACATATCAGGGAGAATAATCAAATAATCGAACCCTTCCCTTTCAAAAAAAAATTTTTTTTGTAATACATAATAATTTTACTGGAAGCACAAAACTACCGCTAAATGTCATTTGTGTTATCTTTGACTGAAATTTTCACTTCTTATACTGTTATAGTATTGTTATATTGTAAGGGCAATTTTTTATTTCACCCGACGAGTATATACGTCGAACAAAGTTAGCGGGTTTAAAGGACCGCGTGAAACGATAGTTACGTGAACAGGCGGCAGAAGTGTACGACGAATGTATAGAAAAACTCGTGGAACACTACGATAAGTGTTGAAATAGGTTCAAATTGGTATCGGAAAGTAACTTAATGTACAGGGTGAGTCAGAAGTGTGTCTAAGCCGAGATATCTTCGTTACTATTAATTATACGGTAAAATAAATATTGATAACAATAGATAATAAATAATAGATAAATAATAGGTGGTAAAGGTCAATTTTATATTTCTAAATGACGTCATATATTTTTGAATATATAAATCCACGCAGCTCGACATTTGTAGAAAACGAGTAACCTACTTCTGTTGAGAAACTGTTACTTTAGCGGATAATTTAACTTTTAGTTTGTAAAATTTATCGTACGAAAGATAAGGAAAGCAAATAGAAAAATAGCGCTCTACGTTTCTTCTCGTCCCTGACAAACTGAAAGTTAAAGTTTCCTAATAAAACTAATAGTCTCTTCATGGAAATAGCTTGATAATCTTTTATAGTCACGTGTTGCAAAATATATGAGTCCGCCTAGTATAGTTCTACTCAAGATTTTTTTGAAAAAAAATAAAAAAATGGAAATTGCTATTTAATTTTATGTAATTTTGTTATTATGGATTTATTAGTTATTACAGTTTTTAAAAATTGAAATTTGTCAAATAATTGGTAAATTTAAAAAAAAATTGGAAAAATGGGAGAAAATTGATTTTATTATATGCAAGTATATATATAATTAAATATAATAAATATATATATTTAAATAAATTATTTTTTTAACAATTAATTGTAACACGAAAACACGTCCTCCTGAAGCCATTCGACACTTCTGTTCGAAAAATTTTACAATTTTACGATTAATTTTACGAAACTCTTACGAATACGAAAATTACGAACGAAGAAAACGTTTTTACCAGGTAGCTGTTCTCGACGAGTATACTCGTCACGAAGAAATGATAACATTTTGTGTTGTTTATGTGTAAAAAGTAGTTGGAATTTGCTGTTTAATCGTCTGTTGCGAAGCGATATCGAGTATTTTCATTAAAATTGTAATTTAAACTAACCATTTTTCTAATTAATTGACTTTTCCCGAACCTTTTTCGTTCATATGCAAACTACATATGTTTCAGTTAAATAAATAAACAAATGTTACTAATTGTCGTATAACACGACTTCTCCAGTTCAAAATGGATATTTTTGTTTGCAAGAATTCCGGAAGAAAATGATTATTTGAAAAGTTATAATTTTTAGTCCGAACGAAATTAAACAATTTCTTCTGAAACGAATCTCTTTTTTCACACATTCGGTTTACCAAAATGCGCCGCCAGCGATAAAATTAAGAAATGAAATAGTCGTTTCGTCACAACTTAATTCTTTATCGTGACAGCCACGCGCAATCCGTGTTCGACGAGTATACTCGTCTTCAACAGCTGTCTGGTTAAAGCGCGTTTCTATCGTTTCTCGTACGACCGTCGTGTACTTCTGCGGCAAACTCCGCTTGAAAACGTCGTATTTTCCCATTCAGAAGTTTCCGTTTGCTCGTCGAATTTCCATTCTGTCGTCGCAAGCTCGTTATACCGCGCGACACAATTTTTAATTTGACGCGTTAATTTGACGCGAGTTCGCTTCGCGTTTACGTCGACGAAAGAGTTGCGCTCGGTGTAATTAAGCGTTGCTTGCCGCCGTTTCTGCGACTGTTGGCCGCCAAATGGCGGCGCCGCGCGCTTGCAAACTCGACTTAAGAGGAAAAACGGCCGCGCTCGCCGCTTGCCAAGGGTGAAACAGTGACGTAACGTCGATCTGGTGCAATGCGGAAGGCGGCTGTGCGCGGGCGGGGAAATCTTCCTTCGCGTAAAATACGACCAGGTTCGAGCGACCATCGAATCTGATGATTTGCTCTGATGAGAAGATCGATCTGTCGGATGATACAATCGTTGCTCGAGTATGCCATAGTGCAATTTCATTCGATGTTTATGTAGTGACAATCGCACCTAGTCACTTAGCTGTCGCGACCTCTTTGAAAACCGTGTACCTAAAATGGTACACGTGGCAGAAAACAGGCGACGTGTACCGAAAATGGTACACGTCGCAGAATGTAAGCGACGGCGAGTATACTCGTCAAGCACAGAGCGTGTATGTAACGAACCGTTGTAATGTAGAGTTAAATTGCAATGAAACGACTGGTTTAATTTTTTATTTACACGTGACGAGTATACTAAGCTAAAACTAAGCCTCGGACGAACAAATTCTATCGCATATCTTTTTCTTACTTTGCCACAACCGGTCACCTCCCACCTGTTTGACGCGTTATTCCGTCACACCCTGTATATGTTGAGTTGTAACAATAAATTCCTCCTATTGACAATACACGCGTGGCCATGTTACAAATCTGACAGGCGATTTAATTGCCGCGTGAAAATTCGATGACCCAGTTTTCCACTCAATTCACCTGTTCTTGAAGCTACGACGTTGCTATTGAGGATTTCGTGGCTTGCGAATGTCTCTGTACCTCAAGTATATAATAATATAGAAATATACAAATATATGTAGTTGGATTCTTAGAGTAAGGACAAGTAACGACGGTAAATTTAAAGTTTAGTTTAATATGTGATATTCAATAACAAAAGGAATATAAATAGAGTTTATTCTAGTTTAATAAGCGATATTCAATAACAAAAGGACCGACTATAATATCGTCGCACATCGATTCACACTCTGTGTCCGCTCACACTCTGCTTCTCAACTGACTCTCTGGCCGTTGTAGCATTCTTTTGTCTTTTGCTATGCCCACCGCACACGTGTTCCGCGGATGCTCGTAGCCAGGATCACGTAGGCCTTTTCGGCGAAACTATTTATTTGAAGGACCGATAACGCATTGATGGAGCCGACAGCGCCTCGGTTCTCGCGACATTGTCTATAGTTAACTCGATGTTTCTTAGGCTCTTCTCCCCGATACTACACTCGGCCATCCTGCAGTAATATCTGCCCTCGAATGTTGTGTTTATTCTCGCAGTCCCCGGATGCGTCATCTTCTGCGTTCAGGACCCAAGGTTTCATGAAATCGGCAGTCGTCGAGGTGTGCGCGGGTCCCTCATGCTCCCCTACTTTCTCCACGGTGTAACGGTCATTCCGCATGGCTCGCACTACCCGGTACGGACCCAAGAATCTGCCCCCGAGTTTTAACCCTGCGCCGAACTGTGTTCTCTTTATGGCGACAAGGTCCCCCCTGCGGTACTGCTTCGCACTCTTTCTTCTTTCGTTGTAATTTTGCCTATTCAACTCTTGAGTTGCGGCGATCTTCCTTTTCGCGTCCTCCCGTAGCTCGCGGTGTTGTTCTTCGAACCTCGCGGCCCACTCTTTGTCGATCAGCTCTCTAACTTGTGCATCTTCTTCGATTTGTCTTTCGACCCCGATCAGTAGCTGGAAAGGAGTTTTTCCCGCGCTTCTGTTTACGGTGGCCCCAAAATACCCACGCTCGTGCGCCTGCCTGACTACCTGAACCTGCATTGCATTTGGTACTGTTATTATAGGATTTGCATACTTGGAGTCTGATGGTTTAACGACGTGTTCGCTTGTCCACAACTCCATCAAATCGTCTACTTCCCTTTTTTCAGACGGCGCCAGTCTTCGCGGTCTTCGTGCTACGGGTTTGTCGCTTTCGGAACGCTTTTTGAAGTTACCCCGGCGTCCCGCGTCTTCTCCGGCTTATACCCCCCAATGATATCGCGAATCGCTTCCCGGAATCGCTTCCTGTGCGTGCGATACATCTGTCTCGTCGCACTGCTCTGTTACGTTAACTTTCGATATATTCGGCGCGTTTTCGTAACCGTCAGTCTGATCGTCAAGTCGTACTCGCCCCAGGTCTCATTGTCAGCCGAACCCAAATCTTCAAACTCAAGCTTGGAATTACCTAGAGGTGGTGATCCTAACTTCTCACACCCGTCTGGCCGTATAAGTGTGGGATCGCTACCCGTATCCACTACCGATATAAATTTACAGTCATCTATCGACACCTTCTTCTCGGGTTCTTTTTCTTTCTTCGGACACTTAGCACTCGAATAATCCGCACTGACACAATTGAAACCGCTTTTGTCATTAACTCTTTGCCCCGACTGATCTCGCACTTCCGATCGTTTTCCCATATCGTGCTTGCGTTCCCGAAATTTTGTTTCCGCCTTCGTATCCCTCTTCATCTCTTTATACTGCTTCAAGTATTCTTTCATCTGTTGCACGTTCTTAGCTTCATACAACACAGCCTTGTTTGCGACCTCGTCGGGAATGCCTTGAATGATATAGCTGATTTGCGACTTGTCCCGCAACCTCACGCATACTATTCATGTACTGTTGCAGACTCTCACCTGGTCTCTTCGTTCTATTCGCTAACTCCTGGTGTATCTGTCAATCATTACTGCATCTTCAAACTCGTCTTTTAGTGCCTTTCTTAGCTTTACCCAGGACGTCTTGCCTCGTTCACATCGCACGAAAGATTTAACGGAGCCTGTGAGCAGTTTCTTCGCGAAAACTACCATGTTCATCTCTGACCAACCGTACACTTTTGCCATTTCTTCGAAGTCCTCGATCCACCGACTTACACTCGGCAGATCGTCCCCGCTGAATTTCTCTAGCGAGTCCTCTACGTCTCTGAATGTTAACACCGTGCACCTAGGCTCGTCTTGCCTCGATCGTCTTATCACTGGAATTTCAAACCGTTCAATTATTCCTCTTCTTGACTATTTGGATTGCGATTTGCTGGGCCGTTAACGTCCAAACGGTCCCCAACCATGCTAATCATCGTCTTCGTCGTCTTTTGCGAAGTCATCCTCATTATTATCCTCTGGATCATCTTCTCGTTCATTGTGTTCCCGTTCTACGCGTAACATAGCAAGCAATCGTTCTACCAGCTCGCGTTTTCTGCCCGCTAGTCTCAGCCGTCGTCTTCTCAGTTCGTCTTTTATGCGTCCCATTTTAGCGCCTAAATATCTGAAGACCTCATCCGGCTCAATTTCTGGTATTTGGATTTCATGGAGCCTTGCTCTTGGATCCTTAACGAACCAGGTGTCCTTTTTGGTGACCACCTTGAACGTTTGGCTCTTCTCCCCTGAGATGGTCATACCTAGGCTCTTCATGTATTTATGGAGCATATCCACTTGACGTTGTGCCTTCCTGTCATCTTTGTCAAGTAGGACGATGTTATCGATGATTCAGGATTCAGACTTTTCTATTACGACTAACATTTATACTACTGATTCGTTGCTTTGTAATATTATAGCGGTTCTAAATATAAATTGAATAGCAGCTGTGACAATGGGTCACCCTGCTTGCCTCGTCTAAGGATGTCAATCTCCACCTCTATATTATTTTCAGTTTTCATTTTCGTTTCGTATATTGCAATGTTCGTTTCCTTATGCATTTCGTTTGCCACATTGATTATAGAGCCCTGCACACCATTTCTCGCCAAGTGTGGTTTTAGCGCCCAATGGGGTACTGTGTCAAACGCAAATGCACCTCTCAACGTGAAAACCTTCTTTTGAACGCGCAAGTTTGTCAGGTGTGTGAAGTTGCACGTTGGAAGTTTCACGTTCGACGAGTTTGGCGATTCGCCCTGACAATGCCAGATTCGCGGCTGAGAATCATTGCGAATCGACGTGCCCATCAGGCATTAGACCGCTAAATTTTGATGGTACTTGCCTTATCATTCGATCAACACATAACGAGCACAGTTTGCGGGCTCTCGCCCCGAGGCAGCTGCGTCGTTATTATGCAAATGACTTTGATACGCCTACCTATACGTTCACCTATCACTATCGTAATATGCCTAATCTGCCACTGCCGGAGGATGTGTGCAAAAAGTCATTGAAATGCTCCGCGCGTGGATACGTAGCTGTACGCGCTTTCAGCCAATGGGACGTCTTTTCCTTTTTCTTCTTCTTTCTTTTCCTTTTTTTTTTTTTTTTGTATCCTACATCGTAAAATTGTACATCCGCGGACGTGTGTTCCTCGTACGTATGTACAGCGCCGTATAATCGAAACACTCCATTTCCTCCTTCCTCGTTCGAGCTACTTGCTCGATTTTCTTTCTGGTTAGTGAAAATCGATTGCTCGTTCGGATTAGCCGCATCTCTATTCCATTTTTCCCTCTTTTTCTTCTCCGTGGAAGTCTTTATGCACTGTTCAATCGTTTAGCGGATTCGATTTAATCTTCTGTTACTTTTATCGATTTGTATCGTTAGCGAGGCATAGCGACACTTAAGGAGCGGCAGGTGATTTCTTGCGAAACGACAAGAAGACATTGTGGAACGAAATTGTTTGGTCCAAGATATTTAGAAGGAAGTCGAGGAGACGCAGATGCTTAGTTCTAAGTTGCTGATTGCTCGTTAAATAAATAAATACAAATATAAATAAAACATCTCGCCTGCCATCCATGTTTCATGTGTTGTGTGCTGGTTTGCTATTTTCTCTCGTAAGCTGCTTACGAATTTATTTCCACCTGGCAAATTCTGTTTAATATTTACTGTGGCGTATTCGATGCCTTATTTAAGCAAGCTTTTGGCATCGTATTTTTAATCCACTAAACTCTTCAAAAAAGAAGAAGAGATGGTATAAATTGATACATAAATTTACGTATGCCAATTGATAAATCGCAGTAAATTAGACGAAAATTGCCTGGAAACTGACTGTTCTGAAACCATTGGGAAGAATAATTATTATTGTAACAGGAATTCTTCGCGCTCTGTATGCAGATCCCTACATAATCGACACTTGCGACATAATGATTCAGAGCTATTAAAATGTTCATAGATGTTTTTCAACTATTTACTAAACCTGAATAATCAATAATAATGAGAATAATTAATTGCTTTGCAATAGTAACAGCGATAGTCATTGATCGGTCGATCGTCGTTGATAAATAAATCGATTTATTACGCGAAACATTGCCATCGTAACAGAAAAATATTGCCATCTTTTTATGACGCGTGTAACCGCCAAAAACAGCTAACTTCTTCTAAGGAGGATGAAGCTGACTTTTGACCATCGTTCGGCGTTGGTCGCAAGTGGAAAAGGACCCTAACTATTGGCCGACACTTGTCAAGCGAAACGCTGCTCGTTTGTTCATATCAGAAGCGGATCTGTCAGCCAACAAAACACGCAGCCAGCGCGGAAAGTGCTCTATCTCGTTTAAATCCCAGCGCGTGCGTGTGTTTACAGCTGGTACCTGGACTCGTTGCACGGACTATAGTCTTCTATCGATTTCTCTTCTGCAACCACACTCATTTCGGATTCGTCCTTTTAGATTTCCCTCTCTGTCGCTCGGTATCGCCGTTTCCGCTGCCTGGTCGCTTTGTCATTGTTCTCGATGCCTGCGTGGCAGAGTATCCGCACGAGCTTCCCTCTTTTCTCGTCTGTCGTTGATTTGGGGCCACACCACAGTTTCGCGTATTTTGCAGGTTTTCAATTCTGTCGTCAGACGCGTCAGCATCTTGGGTCGCCAGCAAAGAGCTGCTTGTGTCTGGAAAAGTAACCCGAGTCTGGATAAATAATTTCTTACCAGATCAGTTTCTACTTGACTCTGCTCTATTTGACTTTCTACTCTACCCTACTGTACTTTTGCTTCAGTGCTCTACCGAACGCAGCGCACAGCTTTTCGGGCTGCAGCTATTTCACAGTTTCTGTGTTATTCAGAAGAATTTTAGGATTGCGATATTTGCCATAGTGGCGCACGTATCTGTGAAACAACATCTTGCGAGGATCCCTCGGCTCGTCCTAAATCGACGATCGCTGGTTTACTTAAAAAGCACGCTGCACGTGTGTACAAAGAACCTGCTAACGGGAAATTAAACAACCCATGAGCCATGTCGGCAATCGATGGGATTTCTAATAATAAGGGAAGGTCTTGGTACACGGTGCACGGTTCTTTGAAGGACACTTTTCCTCCTTTGAAGTGCCACGTATACTAATGGAGTTGAAACACGAGATTATTGGCGCACCGCCTTCCTTTGCGGGCCACGTACAGACGTATGCCGGGTGTTAAATACAGAGGCCAGGTATATTCTCTCAAGACCGATCGCATTAATACAGAGACCTGTTTATAGGGACTTTCGATCCTTTTTTCTTTCTTTTCGTTCCCTTGTACTTTGTTTCCTTCTCTTTTTATTGTAATTAGTTGCGATCGGTTCTCTTCTTTTCTTTTCTTTTTTTCTATTTTGCTGCACATAGTTAGCTGCGCTTGAACCGCGTAGGTTGATGAGTAAGGCTTTTTTGAATAGACGTGGTCGATCTGATACAATTTAAACAGACTCGGTTCTATGTTGAATATTCAGTTATATGGAGCTATTCTGTTTCGATTGGACGAGAGTATAATTGCATAGTTTGGCAGATGAACAGTGCAAGCTGCAATATTCGAATTGTTGTGGCAAGAATAATTGATCACTCGGATAGAAACATTTTCGTTGTAACAATTGTTTTATATTTTACTGGAAATAATATCGTATTGACGATGGTAAGCAACAAGTGACATAATGTTGACAAGTCGATGTAATATTGAACGTAATATTTTGTATTCCCAAGGGACATTGTTACTGTTGTGAGGCAAATTGTTTAAATTATGGTGTACAAGTTAATATCTTTCATTAGTTTGGTTACGAGTAAACGTTAGAAATGATTGAAATTCTCTTTGGTTGCCAGTAACCGTTATCAATGAAGTAAATTTTGTCTTGGTTACGGATAATTATTATCGATGAGGGAAATTTCATTTTTGTTGCCAGCAATCAATACAGATGACAGAATTTTATTTTGGTTAGCAGTGATCGATACGAATGACTCAATTTTATTTTGGTTGCGAATAACCATTATCGATGAGGGAAATTTAATTTTGGTTACGAATAACCATTATCGATGAGGGAAATTTAATTTTGGTTATCAGCAAGCAATACAAGTGACCGAATTTTATTTTGGTTACGGATAATCGTTATCGATGACGGAAATTTAATTTTGGTTATCAGTAATCAATATAAATAATCGAGTGCAATTTTGGTTACGAATAATTGTTATCGATGAGGGAAATTTAATTTTGCTTCCCAGTGACAATTATCAATGGACTGAATTTTATTTGAATTACGAATAACTATTATTGATGAGGGAAATTTAATTTTTGTTATCAGTAATCAATACAAATGATAAAATTTTATTTTCGTTATGAATAATCATTATTGATGATGGAAATTTAATTTTGCTTAGCGATAATAGTAATAGTGCTTTTTAGTGATAATTATCAATATACTGAATTTTATTTGAATTACGAATAACTATTATTGATGAGGGAAATTTAATTTTTATTATCAGTAATCAATACAAATGACCGAATTTTATTTTGGTTACGGATAATCATTATTGATGATAGAAATTTAATTTTTCTTCCTAGTGACAATTATCAATAAACTGAATATTATTTGAATTACGAATAATCATTATCAATGACGGAAATTTAATTTTGGTCATCAGTAATCAATACAAATGACAGAATTTTATTTTGGTTAGCAGTAATCATTATAAATTATCGAATTCTGTTTTGGTTACGAATAACCACTGTCAATGACGGAAATTTAATTTTTCCTGTCAGCAATCAATACAAATGACCGAATTTTATTTTGGTTACGAATAATCATTATCGATGATGGAAATTTAATTGTGCTTCCCAGCGATAATTATCAATGGTCTAAATATTATTTTAATTACGAATAACCATTATCGTTAAGGGAAATTTAATTTTTGTTATCAGTAATCAATACAAATGACCGAATTTTATTTTGATTACGGATAATCATTATCAATGACGGAAATTTAATTGTGCTTTCCAGTAACAATTATCAATGGACTGCATATTATTTGAATGACTAATTACCATTATCAATAGCGGAAATTTAATTTTTCCTGGCAGCAATCAATACAAATGACCAAATTTTATTTTGGCTATTTTATCTTATTAAAATTACCACTATCTTATCATACTTACATTATTTAACAATATAAAAGTTTTAAGGAATGCAACATTTCGATAGTTATAATATTCTCGAACAATGGTGATTCTACTGTACAATGAAATTATTAAAGAAATGTATAGCTAAAAATAATAATCAATTTGCAACAATATAACGAAAAATATAACGACAAATCTTCCAAAGATAAATATATCGTATTTACGTATGCACACATATTGTACACATATGTACATATTTTCTCTCACGAACGTTTGAGTTTAAACAGACATTTAAAGCGACTGTGGGATGTACTTTCAAGTTCATTCAGTTACATCATCGAGAACTTGAATGGTCGTATGTCGTATACGATGTATGGCATGTCGTTGATCTTACTGACATTCTTTACTCGCTTTCAACGATCGTTATCTTTGAATGAAAATTACAATGAAAATTGTCCACGTGAAAGTTATGAAATATACCAGAAATTAAATGTGTCTCAATAAAATTCATTGCTTTGTACATATACAGCATCTTCAAAAAATACAAAAATTTCTAACAATTATTTAACGAAACATGAAATTATTCCACAGACGTTTATTTCTTCCAATTCAAAGTTTCATCAATTAATTAAATGTGACGATCGGTTCGTCTATTATATAATTTTCACTTTGTATCTTATCGCCTTGTATCGATCTCTCTTGGGTTTGCTAGCGAAGCTTCTTCCGTATCTTATTTTACTTTGTATCTCGACGAGTCGTGTTTCTCTTTCACGAACCGACGCGACTTTCGCAAAATGATAGAAAATCAAAGACCTAGCCAACCAAAGGTAAACATATCCCTTTGCTCTTCCACGATAGTATCTTTGCGCTTTACATTCCGCCTTTACGTCATTGCTCGGGCAATTTTATTACTTTGTGGTAACGTGAAACGAGCAGTCACCGCCAAGCAAAATATTTGTGCAATTTTGTACAGGTGTTTCCTTGCCGTGCAATCATCTTCTCCTTATGGCATATGCTGTCCATGTTATGTGCGTACACGTGTACGTAGATGTAACGTTTATCGTGGTCTTAACGTGCTTATTGTTGTTGTCGATAACGCACCGATTAAAATAAATTGTATTTCGACCGTGTAAGACGAGAAACGTCTGATGCAGGTGTAGCGGATGTAAAACGAATTTGCACGAGTACAGTGACTTTTCAGTGAAGCGTTGCTCTGTCAGATTCTGTAAATTTCATTTTATATATCTTTCATTATTAAATGATACTCATTTCTAATTAATTACTGCATAAATGTTATAGTATACGTTTACAATGGAATACTAATAATTTCTGTGGCAACTGAATCTATGGGAAGAAAGTCAGTTGTTTCCTAAAATATTGTACTCTTTGTTGTTCTTTAATAGTTGATTAGAACGACACGACTTCCTTACAGAAATGTCAAATCAGATTCATAAATAATAAGAAGAGTGGTGTACATACACATACTACTGAAATAGCAGCATATTTGAGTATTTGTTGTACTATAGCGTCTAATGAGTCGTTCTTTTCGAACGTCGGTGTGAACGATCCTTAATTGATCATCGTACGACGTCCCATCGTCCCTCGTCAAATTTTCATTAAAATTACATGATAAGAAGAGTTCTATACTTAGAAATACTACTGAAATAGCAGCATATTTGAGTATTTGTTATACTATTGCTCCTAATGAATCTTTTTTTTCGAACAACGATGTGAACGACCCTTAATTGATCCTCTCGAAATTTTCCATCGTCCCTCGTCAAATTTTCATTAAAATTACATAATAAGAAGAGTTCTATACTTACAAATACTACTGAAATAGCAGCATATTTGTATATTTATTATACTATAGCGTCTAATGAATCGTTCTTTTCGAACGTCGGTGTGAACGACCCTTAATTGATCCTCTCGAAATTTTCCATCGTCCCTCGTCAAATTTTCATTAAAATTACATAATAAGAAGAGTTCTATACTTATAAATACTACTGAAATAGCAGCATATTTGAGTATTTGTTGTACTATAGCGTCTAATGAGTCGTTCTTCTCCAACGTCGGTGTGAATGACCCTTAATTGATCCTCTCGAAATTTTCCATCGTCCCTCATCAAATTTTCATTAAAATTACATAATAAGAAGAGTTCTATACTTAGAAATACCACTGAAATAGCAGCATATTTGTATATTTATTATACTATAGCGTCTAATGAATCGTTCTTTTCGAACGTCGGTGTGAACGATCCCTAATTAAACCTCTCGAAATGTTCCATCGTCCCTCGTCAAATTTTCATTAAAATTACATGATAAGAAGAGTTCTATACTTAGAAATACCACTGAAATAGCAGCATATTTGAGTATTTGTTGTGCTATAGCGTCTAATGAGTCGTTCTTTTCGAACGTCGGTGTGAACGATCCTTAATTGATCTTCTCACGACGTTCCATCGTGCCTCGTCAAATTTTCATTAAAATTACATAATAAGAAGAGTGGTATACTTACAAATACTACTGAAATAGCAGCATATTTGAATATTTGTTGTACTATTGCTCCTAATAAATCTTTCTTTTCGAACGTTGGTGTGAACGACCCTTAATTGATCCTCTCGAAATTGTCCATCGTCCCTCGTCAAATTTTCATTAAAATTACATAATAAGAAGAGTTCTATACTTACAAATACTACTGAAATAACAGCATATTTGTATATTTATTATACTATAGCGTCTAATGAATCGTTCTTCTCGAACGTCGGTGTGAATGACCCTTAATTGATCTTCTCACGACGTTCCATCGTGCCTCGTCAAATTTTCATTAAAATTACATAATCATATTACTTAATTCTCGTAATTACCTCTTGAACCTATCAAGTTATTTTTCTGCGAGCACCAAGACAATGAAAATAATTACACAAGCAGCAAAACAGTACGTAAACGTAATTACGCGGCTTCTTGTAGGTGCACGCACACATAATTCAAGTGTCATCTTGGTTTTATGAATTTGTCCTATAGATACGCGTGTAGATAATCCTAGGCTTTGTATACAGGGTGTCCAGTTTTCTCTGGCTACACGTCGCCAGTATAGTCTATAGATGAACTGCATAAGGGAAAGATCTATAATCTTTAAATGTCTGCAAATGTGCAGAAAGACAAAGAGACGAACGATATACAAGATGGACGATAAAACACGTGCGTTGCTACGCTACAGTTCAACTTCGAAGTGTAATAAATTCGATTTTTTCCCTTACTTGTATTCACATTGACAGCAATGGTGAAGATTTCCAAGTGGAGTTGTATCTGGAGAAACATTATGATTCCTCTCACTATCTTTTCGTACTTTCTGACGTGGTAGCACACGTTCGTTGCATATCGATCATTTTG
The DNA here is from genome assembly GCF_011952205.1 of Bombus bifarius. Classification (NCBI taxonomy): domain Eukaryota; kingdom Metazoa; phylum Arthropoda; class Insecta; order Hymenoptera; family Apidae; genus Bombus; species Bombus bifarius. Next base: position 279,363 of record NW_022884639.1, read on the forward strand.
CATATCGTTTTTTCGTTACAACCCTTTAACGATGCTTTCAATGACGTTTATACGACGTTCTTTTGTTCCCTTAATTCCACGTGCTGCAACGTACTGATATCGTCAATATCCTGAAAGGACACCCCGTAGATGCAACAGCTAGCTGAATGATCCGTATTGATCAGTTAAACCAAAACACAGGTCAGAGAACCTAAATTCCGAAATCTTCGAATTTGCTGGCGTTGCAGATTTTGAAAAATCTGTTCGCTTCTGCGCGATTGAATTTTCATAGCTGGTCGTCCGCATGAATTCGAAAGTAGAAGAAACTGGCGTAGGCCCACCTATTTGCATTCGAGATCTCTTCGCGATAAACAAATTTATCGAAGCAAGCAATCCACGAAAACGAAATTACGAAGTTCGACCTGATCGAAAATTATTGGACCTCCGTGTCGTGGTTATTTTTCGCAGAGAAATTACCACTACAGAACTTCGGAGTACATAAATGGTAGCTAATGCTCTAGCAGCTATCCATTAAATTCAGATGATCATTTGTACAATCCTTAAAAGTCAACTTCTACGACTAACAAATAAACCACAACTTCAACGAGTAATGAATTCAGCCTTCCACCGTTGCCGATTTTCTGTTGGGAGCAATTGGCAACGTCTTAAAAGATACAGTCGCAGAAGTATTGTCACACCTCTTTGACTGCACGTTACTGGACCGGCGTTGGAACGTTACGCGAGCATCTCGTACATCGTTTTCTTCGTTGCAACTGTACAGCGATGCTTTCAAATACGACAACACGATTTATGTGACGTTTTTCCCTTGTCTTGACCTGTGCAATACACTGGCAACGTACGGGCAGCGAAACACTGAGCCACCATGTATATAAAGTACGCGAGACTGTCTACGTAAACGCGCGTTGGTGCAATAAATTAATAAAACGAAGATGAAATTTGAACTATGCCGGAGAAGCGTTCGTGCGCCGTTTCAAACGGTTTGACTTTTTTGAAAGCGCGGCCAAGCACTTGACCATTTTCCAGAGACTAGGAGGATCAGAGTTGGTTAGATGAAGCGTAAAAGAAATTTGAAGAAAATCAAAATTGAGAAAAAAGGGAAAAATAAAACTCGTCCTTCGGTGCAATTTTAAAAAAGTTATTCTGTCTTACAGAGTGTACGAATATATATATATATATATATATATATATATATATATAATACATAATATATATTAAATATATATAGTGTATATATATGTGTGTTGTGTGTGTAATATGTATATACATATATATTATATAATAATATATATATGAATTGCGTGTGTATATACATATTACACACACACAACACATATTTATATACACTATATACATATCAGAAATATATAAATATATAATACACATGTAATATATTTATATATATTTAATATGTTATATCAATACATAATTATGTTAATATATGTATTGTATGTGTGTATATATATTACACACGCACAACACATATATATATGCACTATATACATATCAGAAATATATAAATATATAATACACATGTAATATATTTATATATATTTGATATGTTATATCAATACATAATTATGTTAATATATGTATTGTATGTGTGTATATATATTACACACGCACAACACATATATATATGCACTATATACATATCAGAAATATATAAATATATAATACACATGTAATATATTTATATATATTTGATATGTTATATGAATACATAATTATGTTAATATATGTATTGTGTGTGTATATAATATTACATACACACAACACAATATATACATATCAGAAATATATAAATATATAATACACATGTAATACATTTATATATCTCTAATATGTTATATTAACATATAAATATATAATTATATACTCAAAATATAAATATAATTAATATATCAATAATAAATTAATACATTAATTAAGTATATTACTAAATAAAAATTAAATTAATATATATTATGTATCACAATACAGATATAATATATATATATATATATATATATAATTGATATTTTATATACTATATTTTATATAGTTTGCTTACCGTTTTACCGCTCGTGTAATTATCTTCGCTATTTTACTGCCGGCAGGAAAATTGCTTATTGAGTTTAAAAGGTAATTCGGTGAAACGTGAATATGTAAATTTAAATGGAAATGTTACGCGCGACGACGAAATAATATCATTGCAGAATGCATTAAGGACCGTTCATACCGATATGTGAGAAGAATGATTCATTAGAAGCGATGCTATAAGAGATATTCAGGCACGCTACTGTTTCAAGTAATACGTTATAGTAATCTGTATTCAGCAATGTGTACGTGCATCGCTACCCTTGTTATTTATGGTCGTCGACACATTTCTGTAACGATAGGAAATTTTACCCTCGGCTTTATCCTCCGGTTAACGTAATCCAATATTTTCGATTCTAATAATGGCTATTTTCTTCTTCTTTTTTTTTTTCTAATGTATACATAGAAATAGAAATAAATTTTCGTTTTATATTATTTTTCAATAAAGTATAGACGCGGGGATAAATTAGTAGCAAAATATAAACAAACAGTAGCCATTCTGCACTGCCACAGTATAACGTAACGCGGTTTCTGATTGAAAAGAATACGATGATTTTCGCGTACGCGATGTTGGCAAATATCATATTGGGTCAAGATAAACCCGTCAGGGTCGCGCGCCGGTTAAAAAAATCTCATTGTTACGATCAACTATTGAAGGATAAGAAAGGCTAATTATAAGCTGTGCTTTATTAGAAACTTCCATATTTAGCGTTCCAGAAGCTTCTCACACTCCGGCGATCTATCAACTCATTGAACAGCATTCCGCGATCGTTGAATGTTCATAAGCCGACAGTTTGCATCGCGCGCATCGTTACATCTTCTAATTATACGACAGAATTTCCAGTTAATGACGTTCGTCCTGTTCGCGCCGTTTGTTCGGCTGCGCAGCTACAGATGCAACGGGACAAACAGAGACTTGGTCGTTCGCGTAAGAAGAATAGGGCAATCGTGTTGCGGTGTGCTCTTCTCAGCGAATCCGATACGTTCACCTTTAAAACAGGTGTTACGAATAGTTTAAATAAGATAAAAAGTGGACATTTTTTAATAACAATACATTGGTTGGATATTAGCGAGTACTGGCACAACAGAGTTAATTTTATGTTTCCCATAACATCTTCCAAATTCGATATTTCAATAATTATTTTACATCAGCACATTTATTATATAACTATATCATGTATAATATATAATCATAATTATTCTATATATAAAATATAATGTATATATATCTACTTTTTTTTTAATTGTAAAGACTGATATTTAGCAAAATAACGTTTAATTTTGACGATCGAATAATATTCGTGTGTGCCTTATATACGTATGAAATATATATATCCTTTTTTTATTATATGGTCAAGACTAAACGTTATGTCGTTTAATACCAGTCTTTACAATTAAAAGAAATATATAGTATATATGTATGTCGGAGACAGGTTGGCACTTGGGCGTTCGATGATCCTTTACTTACTTTACAGTTGCGAATGTAGCCAATCTCTATCAGTACGAATGTCGACACTACCAGAGGCTACGAGTAATGGTAATAGGATGGTCGAGATGATGGTGACAGCGAATTCAGGTTCGACAATGAATCCACGGTCCACGGGAGGACTCGTATCAACGTGCTACTCGATTCGAGTAACTTGCCGATAACTCACTAACTAACTCACTAACTAACTGACTAGCTCTAACTCTCCCTCTAACTCTGTCAATCCAAAAGAGGCTGCCCTTATATACTCCTGTCCCCTCTTCTCGGGTTAATCTTTGTTTTAAGGAGAGCCATATAATCATTTCATACCTCTGTCAGGTACATGTCCCTCCCGTGACCTTGGCTACGTCCGGTGACCTGCCATGTCACTTCGAGCCCAAACCCATCGTCATAAAGTCAGATTGGAACATTAAGACTATTTCTTATTTTTATTACTTAAGGGCGGCTATAGTGAAAGTTTGGACTAGTGTATTGGGGTTTGTCCCAACATTCCGCACGGGAAATCTCGCTGTCTTTCCTTCTCCGACATGTATTATTATTATATATATGATAATTATATTTAGTATTATATGTAGTATATATCATAGTACATAGTATATATATTATAATTACGATTATGTATATAAAATACGCCTAGTTATTTGATCCCCAAAATTAGACATTAATTCATTTAATATCAGTTTTTGCAACTAGAAAAGACATATGGTATATGCATATACAGTTATCATGTATATATACATTATTCATAATATTGGTATATGTGTTAACTATATATATACGTATACTATATAATTACATCTAGTATTCATAATATTGGTATATGTGTTAACTATATATATACGTATACTATATAATTACATCTAGTATTATATATAATATATACTATATTCAGTATTGTCTATAATATATATACTATAATTACGATTATGTATATAAGATACACGAGCTTATTTGATCCCCCAAATTAGACATTAATTCATTTAATATCAGTTTCTGCAACTAGAAAAGACATATGGTATATGCATATACAGTTATCATGTATATATACATTATTCATAATATTGCTATATGTGTCAACTATATATATACGTATACTATATAATTACATCTAGTATTATATATAATATATACTATATTCCGTATTATATATAACACATACTATATTCAATATTGTCTATAATATATATATTATGATTACGATTATGTATATAAGATACACGAGCTTATTTGATCCCCAAAATTAGACATTAATTCATTTAATATCAGTTTTTGCAACTAGAAAAGACATATGGTATATGCATATACAGTTATCATGGGTAGCATTATTATTCATAATATTGCTATATGTGTTAACTATATATATACGTATACTATATAGTTACATCTAGTATTATATATAATATATACTATATTCAATATTATATATAATATATACTATATTCAGTATTGTCTATAATATATATTTGTAGGAATGTTTATTATAAATTAACAGAAAAGACAGTACGATAAACACAATATAGTTACACTCTCACAAAATCGAATATAATACCGCGCTTCACGAATTCGCTTATCACTATTTTTACGTCACAGCAACGCGTTGAACTTCTTTCGACCACGATTAATTCAACTCTGACAGCATTACCACGCTCATTTTTCTTTTAACAAACCTTGGTAACGCTCACAACACTCTTTGACAACATTAACATTTCTTAACAACGTTTATAAACAATCAGCCACTTCATTCACTAACGTCACACCATCCCACATATATTATAATTACCATTATGTATATAAGATACACGTGCTTATTTCATCCCCAAAATTAGACATTAATTCATTTAATATCAGTTTTTGCAACTAGAAAAGACATATGGTATATGCATATACAGTTATCATGTATATATACATTATTCATAATATTGCTATATGTGTTAACTGTATATATACGCATACTATATAATTACATCTAGTATTATATATAATATATACTATATTCAGTATTGTCTATAATATATATACTATAATTACGATTATCTATATAAGATACACGAGCTTATTTGATCCCCAAAATTAGACATTAATTCATTTAATATCAGTCTTTACAATTAGAAAAGACATATGGTATATGCATATACAGTTATCATGAGTAGCATTATTATTCATAATATTGCTATATGTGTTAGCTATATATATACGTATACTATATAATTACGTCTATTATTATATATAACATATACTATATTCAATATTGTATATAATATATACTATATTCAGTATTATATATAGTATATACTATATTCAATATTATATATAATATATGTATTATAATTACGATTATGTATATAAGGTACACGTGGATATGTTTTGACCATCAAAATTGGAGGTTATGTCGTTTAGTAGCAACCCTTACAATGAAAATGATTCATTTAAATTATTACAAGTAATAACGTAATTGAAGGAGCTTGGCACTTCTATCGGTTAAATGCATAGCAATATTCACGTCCGTCCAAATCAATATCTCGTGTTTAACAGAGATACGATTAGAAAACGGCGAGGTTAGCTTTACACGATATTCAAATATTGAATGTGCATGTTGCAAATGGCCAAACGTTGCACACATACGCGCGTAATAAGCATTTAACATTCAACAGGCGTTCGTTCCGTTGTGTTGCTGTTCCGACTTCGATACGTCGTTTAATTTTAGCGTGGAAAACTTATTTACGATCTGGCTCCGCTGTTAATTCTAAATTTATTGTTTCCGTAACGTGTTTCCGCGTAACGAGCCTGGCTATTCGCAACAGCGATCGCTTCGAACTGAAAGTTGCACTTGACACGAGAACGCGAGAAGTCGAAGTCGTTAAAAGAAGAAGAAAATATAAACAGTTGACAAAATCATAAATTCAGATAAATGGAAGATAATAATAAACTGACGGTGGCAACATACCCGGTGTCAGATTTCATTGCAACAGTACACTTGTTAGCTCGGATCGTTGGCATAGAAATTAGCAACAGCGTTTGATGGTCGATGCTACACTGTCACGTGCATCTTCGTTCAAGCGTACGAGAATATGCGAACGAAGACCATTGCGGTGACTCAGTCAGTCTGTATCTACACGCAGAGCAAAATTGCTAACGACGATAACGAGCTATCTGTTTTTTTATTAATGTTTTTTATTTACCTCGTTTAGCTTTTCTCTCTGTCCGTCTGGTTGGAATTTTGTCAGCGGAACTTCACTCGCTTCTCCAACAGCTAAAAAGCTGATATTTCCAACACACGCTAATTTCCCTAATTTTTCCTCTTTTCTTCTCTTTTTATCGCACTCCTAAAAAAAAATATTCAATTTGTCCAGTAAATTGATTTAGCTGATGCGTGGTATATATAGATTTGCATCAGTACAAAATTGCAACGTACTAAGTGGAGGAAAAAGATCGCCGGAGCTACGATACGATATAATTTGCGAAAAAGTTGACCATTTTTTCCTAATTCGTTGTTGCATAATTTCCATTGGAAATAGTCGCCTGGTTAGCTGAGACGAAATTGGAAGAAAATCTTTTTGTCACAATGGGGACATATATCGTCGAATGGCAGTTAAAATTTGAGAAATAAAAAAGTAAAACATGTAAATTTAAAGAAAACTCGAAGAGAACGGTTTTCATTGAAAAATGTACAAAAGAGAAGGAAATAATTTTCTCAGTCAGGTATCATTAAGTAATTTGAATGTAATAATAATGTTCAAGGGAAATATGTTGAGCATATGTTGAGGTAATCGTATAATGGGATATCACGTGATTGTTGAACTCATATTACTAAAAATAAATAGCTGGCTGGCTCGTATTAGTTTAGTTGCAAAGTTTTCCGAATTTTCACATTTTCCAAATATCCCTGCATTTGTTTGCCCTCTCTGCCTTCGTTGGATATTTCTTCGTGAAAAATGTATTATAGAATTTGTTTCAGTTTCATTCGTGATGATTAATCTGTGCTATCAATCAATTGTTTAAAATTATTATCCATTATTTCACCATGAATAGAGTAAAAAATATATTTATACAAATTAGCACAGTTAAAGTAATTGAAATGAAATATGTACATAGATAATTGTTTAAATAACAATTATTTATTTCTATACCTATTATCTATCTATAGTAAAATATTTATTATTGGTTATTAATATCATTTATTATATATATAATATAAATATATTATTAGTAGTTTAGTATATTTGTCGTTAATAATATAATTAAATAAATTGTATGTAAAATATTTGCAAAAATATATAATATATATATCATATAAATTAATATAGTATATAATATAATATATGTATTATTCTATCATACACTATACATGTCATATATATTTTTACAAACATTATAAATAAAAATATAAATAACAAGGAATGTACATAACGTTATGCAACTTTCTTACATACGCTGTTGGTTATAGACAATAAATTAAAAGAAGTAATGATTCATGATATTGCAATAATCTGTGTAATTAATTCACATTCGAGCAAGGCACGTCTGTGTCTCAGACTGACCTCTCGAAAGCTAAAAGAAGTCAGTGACAAAAGAAAAGAAAAGAATATGGTCATCCACTCGAACCAAAGAAACGCTTGCAACTTGTTTCTCCCATTCAGACTACAATCTACATATAAGGAAATTCATTGTCAGCTGGTCGAGTAATTTTTACTGCCCCCTCGATTCTACACCCCCTCGATTCTCATAATGATCCAACATCAGCGAATTTTCCGATCATCGCATGTCGATATAGTCGTACACGTACGAAACATCGTTTAAAAATAATCGACGAGCACCGCTACCACGCTTACGTACTTGCAACGTATAGTGTCACGAGTGGTAACGTACCGTACCTTTTCTCCACGTATTTTACGCGCCTGCCTGCATATTTCTCCGCGTTATCTGTACTTTCGCGTCTTTAAGAGTCGGCCGTAAACGCTGAACCACGCGCGGTCTAATCATTACGCGGTGTTAAACCAGATCATCGTTGTGCGGTTCTTGCAAACTAAAAAATCTTTGTTTCTCGCCGATTACATTTAATACTCTTGCAAGAAGGTTAGACAGCGCACGCCGGGTTCCTTCGTAATTAACACTTTACCGACTGCTAGCGATTCAACTGCATACGCACGTCCAACCGGCATCTCGGGCGCAGATTCTCCCTGGCGCTGGCTCTGTTTCGGTTTAGGCTCTCCAATGCCATTCTTTTTGCTGATCGCGAACGGTACGTTTTTCAAATTGGCGTAAATTTGAACAAGATACCTTAGTAATCAATAACAAATTTCTGTTCAAATGATGGAGTTGATAATCGGCGTCAAAAAGGCGATTAATATGGTATCGGTCGGTAAGCGTTGGTGACAAAAACCGATTAATCGGCTATCAGTCGGTAAAATGGCGCTCGTTACGCTTCGTACGAGTTAAGAAGCTTCGAAACACCTGTGCCTCGGTTTCACAGCTGCAAAAGAAAGAAAGAAAGACAGAGGGACAGAGTGTTGGTTCTCGATGGAATTTCACGTAATATGGAATTACGAATGGGCTGGTAACTCGTGGAAATTGAACTCGTGGAAAGGCAATACGCGATCCGAGGTGGATCGATAAGCCGGAAGATTCCGTTTAGTTTAGACTTTTAGACGACACGCGAGACGAGAGCAGGGCGGTGGTAACAAACAAAGGAAATCAATTGGTGGCGTAAAAAGCGCTACGCCGTTCCATTACGAAACACGTGATCTTCGTCGAAAGGAGGTTGTTGGATCATTATATTGGGTTGGTAACTATGAGATCGCGGATTTTGTCAATACCACCTAATGATAAAATCCGCAATCACTTAGTTGCCAACCCAATATTACGTTAATTATAACGTGAATAACGTAGCTGTGATTTAGATTTGAAATGCTGTTCATCAGGTGGCCCGTCACTTTCGCGTTTTAACGTATATGGTGAATTGTACTCGGTGTGGATTATTGCCATAGTGAAAAATCAATGAAACGAGATAAATAATTCATTTTGAAAATTACTGCTGACGAAGTTATCTGCGCCAACGCCGGGCAAGTGGGGGCTCTGCCGGCATTGAATAAGACAGAGAAAGACACGTTTTAACGGGGCTATTTGTGCTAGAGTAGAAAAGAAAATAAAAAGAAACCATAAACAAGAAGGACGGTTTCGTGTTTCAAGGGGGGATGACCGAGAGGTCAGAGTGTGCGAGTCGAAAAGTGTGTGCGTTGCGAGAGTCAGAGTTAATCGAGACGTCGAAGAGTAGATTTGAGAGAATTGTTCGAGGTGTCAGTGTTGTAGAGTTGCTAGTGAGATAAAGAGAGAGAGTGTGAGTTAGATTCGTTGTGACGAGAGTTGCCAAATAACTGTAAAGTTATTTGAAATAGATGCGAGTATCGCATTTAGTTTCAGTTAAACAAACATTGTTTTCTGTCCAATTAATATTCAATTCGTTATTAACAAATTGTAAGTAATCGGGAAAAAATGTATATCTTAATTTCCACGATACTACAAGTGTTGTCTACAAGTGTCTTTGCGAAGGATATTTAGAAAAAAGGAAAAGGTTTAGAAAAATTGTTTCGCAAGTGGTCGATTAATAGGAAAAATAACTGTATTTCGTGATTTTGGCGAAATTTATACCTGCACTCAATATCTTCTTGTCATTGTATTCTCAGTTTCAAAAGCTGAGACCTATATAAAACGGATTTGCCTAGTTTTGGATACGGTGTACAACAAATATCGTCAAACTTAGTTTTTAGCTCTACTCTAAGCTAAATAATTGACAGAACGTTGCCAGGACTGGTCAAATGACCGGTTTCGAAATTTAACTAAAAATTCTACGTTCATCGTTGTTCTCTTTGATGGTCTGAATTTCTGTAGATTTTTATATCATCTCATTATTTGATTTCTCATCAATTTCTCGATTTTTGTTGATGATCTTTTACTGCAGAAGCGTGTAAGTTTGACAGAAAGTTCTCTAAATCTTTCAATTTCCGAATGATAATAGGCGGAGCATCAAGTATGTCCATGCATCTATTTAACGCGAGATCGTTAGTTTGTGAATGAAATATCGAAACGTGGTCTCGCCTATCTATACGATTTTCTTCGACAATTTTTTTAATTTCCAAATTTATAGAACAATTTGTACACGAACAGGTTATAGTACCGTATATGATATTCCTACAACGCGGATTCATAGTAACACTATTGGAATAGACTACACAGTATTTTCCCCTCTTTTTCCTCTTTTCTTCCCTTTTTATCGTACCCCTAAAAAAAAAATATTCAATTTGTCCAGTAAATTGATTTAGCTGATGCGTGGTATAAATACCATGTAGATACATCAGTAAACAATTGAAAATTGAAAAAAGAAAGAGGAAAAGAAGTAGCAACACGATTGGTGAATCGGAGAAATTAAAGAAAGAAACGCAATGAGAATTTTTCCTAATTTTCTCAAATTGTTCCTTCATTGTTTCAAATTAGCATATGGAATTCTCGAGTATTGAAAATTTGCTATCTATTGTTCGTTCGTATTAACCGTTTGCACTGGAAAATTTTAATTCCCCACAGCCAAGTAGCAACTGCAAGATTTTCAGCTAAAAAGTTGACGATATTCCTCGCGACTAACACGAACAATATTCATTTGTAATACAATTCAATTAATTAGTAACTGTTTTAATAAATATGGCATTGCGGTAATGAAACTATGTATACTATTAGCATATGCACTTTTGCTAACTGCTTCAACTTAATTATTCATTGTTTTAATGATGAAATAGCATATGTGCTTATGGGAGTATCTATACTGTTAGCATATGCACTTTTGCTAACTCTTCCTATAATACTTAATTATCGATTGTTTTAATTAACGTCACTTTGATCCCGTATAACGAAATGGTATATGTGCTTATGCAACTATGTATACTGTTAGCATATGCATTTTTGCTAACTGTTCCAACTTAATTATTCATTGTTTTAATAAATCGTTTTGTGTACCTCCCGATTTAATGAAATGGTATTGCAGTTATGGAACTATGCATACTATTAGCATATGCACTTTTGCTAACTGCTTCAACTTAATTATTGATTGTTTTAACGAACCACATACAAACTGATATGATGAAATAGCATATGTGCTTATGGGAGTATCTATACTGTTAGCATATGCACTTTTGCTAACTGCTGCAACTTAATTATTCATTGTTTTAATGATGAAATAGCATATGTGCTTATGGGGGTATCTATACTGTTAGCATATGCACTTTTGCTAACTCTTCCTATAATACTTAATTATCGATTGTTTTAATTAACGTCACTTTGATCCCGTATAACGAAATGGTATATGTGCTTATGCAACTATGTATACTGTTAGCATATGCATTTTTGCTAACTGTTCCAACTTAATTATTCATTGTTTTAATAAACCGTCTTGCAGACCCCACGATTTAATGAAATGGTATTGCGGTTATGGAACTATGCATACTATTAGCATATGCACTTTTGCTAACTCTTCCTATAATACTTAATTATCGATTGTTTTAATTAACGTCACTTTGATCCCGTATAACGAAATGGTATATGTGCTTATGCAACTATGTATACTGTTAGCATATGCATTTTTGCTAACTGTTCCAACTTAATTATTCATTGTTTTAATAAATATATCTGCCGACCTCCCGATTTAATGAAATGGTATTGCAGTTATGGAACTATGCATACTATTAGCATATGCACTTTTGCTAACTCTTCCTATAATACTTAATTATCGATTGTTTTAATTAACGTCACTTTGATCCCGTATAATGAAATGGTATATGTTCTTATGCAACTATGTATACTGTTAGCATATGCATTTTTGCTAACTGTTCCAACTTAATTATTCATTGTTTTAATAAACCGTCTTGCAGATCCCACGATTTAATGAAATGGTATTGCAGTTATGGAACTATGCATACTATTAGCATATGCACTTTTGCTAACTCTTCCTATAATACTTAATTATCGATTGTTTTAATTAACGTCACTTTGATCCCGTATAACGAAATGGTATATGTGCTTATGCAACTATGTATACTGTTAGCATATGCATTTTTGCTAACTGTTCCAACTTAATTATTCATTGTTTTAATAAATCGTTTTGTGTACCTCCCGATTTAATGAAATGGTATTGCAGTTATGGAACTATGCATACTATTAGCATATGCACTTTTGCTAACTGCTTCAACTTAATTATTGATTGTTTTAATGAATCACATACAATCCAATATGATGAAATAGCATATGTGCTTATGGAAGTATCTATACTGTTAGCATATGCACTTTTGCTAACTCTTCCTATAATACTTAATTATCGACTGTTTTAATTAACGTCACTTTGATCCCGTATAACGAAATGGTATATGTGCTTATGCAACTATGTATACTGTTAGCATATGCATTTTTGCTAACTGTTCCAACTTAATTATTCATTGTTTTAATAAATATATCTGCCGACCTCCCGATTTAATGAAATGGTATTGCAGTTATGGAACTATGCATACTATTAGCATATGCACTTTTGCTAACTCTTCCTATAATACTTAATTATCGATTGTTTTAATTAACGTCACTTTGATCCCGTATAATGAAATGGTATATGTTCTTATGCAACTATGTATACTGTTAGCATATGCATTTTTGCTAACTGTTCCAACTTAATTATTCATTGTTTTAATAAACCGTCTTGCAGATCCCACGATTTAATGAAATGGTATTGCGGTTATGGAACTATGCATACTATTAGCATATGCACTTTTGCTAACTCTTCCTATAATACTTAATTATCGATTGTTTTAATTAACGTCACTTTGATCCCGTATAACGAAATGGTATATGTGCTTATGCAACTATGTATACTGTTAGCATATGCATTTTTGCTAACTGTTCCAACTTAATTATTCATTGTTTTAATAAATCGTTTTGTGTACCTCCCGATTTAATGAAATGGTATTGCAGTTATGGAACTATGCATACTATTAGCATATGCACTTTTGCTAACTGCTTCAACTTAATTATTGATTGTTTTAACGAACCACATACAAACTGATATGATGAAATAGCATATGTGCTTATGGGAGTATCTATACTGTTAGCATATGCACTTTTGCTAACTGCTGCAACTTAATTATTCATTGTTTTAATGATGAAATAGCATATGTGCTTATGGGGGTATCTATACTGTTAGCATATGCACTTTTGCTAACCCTTCCTATAATACTTAATTATCGATTGTTTTAATTAACGTCACTTTGATCCCGTATAACGAAATGGTATATGTGCTTATGCAACTATGTATACTGTTAGCATATGCATTTTTGCTAACTGTTCCAACTTAATTATTCATTGTTTTAATAAATATATCTGCCGACCTCCCGATTTAATGAAATGGTATTGCAGTTATGGAACTATGCATACTATTAGCATATGCACTTTTGCTAACTCTTCCTATAATACTTAATTATCGATTGTTTTAATTAACGTCACTTTGATCCCGTATAACGAAATGGTATATGTGCTTATGCAACTATGTATACTGTTAGCATATGCATTTTTGCTAACTGTTCCAACTTAATTATTCATTGTTTTAATAAATCGTTTTGTGTACCTCCCGATTTAATGAAATGGTATTGCAGTTATGGAACTATGCATACTATTAGCATATGTACTTTTGCTAACTGCTTCAACTTAATTATTGATTATTTTAATGAATCACATACAATCCAATATGATGAAATAGCATATGTGCTTATGGAAGTATCTATACTGTTAGCATATGCACTTTTGCTAACCCTTCCTATAATACTTAATTATCGATTGTTTTAATTAACGTCACTTTGATCCCGTATAACGAAATGGTATATGTGCTTATGCAACTATGTATACTGTTAGCATATGCATTTTTGCTAACTGTTCCAACTTAATTATTCACTGTTTTAATAAATCGTTTTGTGTACCTCCCGATTTAATGAAATGGTATTGCAGTTATGGAACTATGCATACTATTAGCATATGCACTTTTGCTAACTCTTCCTATAATACTTAATTATCGATTGTTTTAATTAACGTCACTTTGATCCCGTATAACGAAATGGTATATGTGCTTATGCAACTATGTATACTGTTAGCATATGCATTTCTGCTAACTGTTCCAGCTTAGTAATTGATTGTTTTAATAAACCTATTTCTCTTCATTACGATTACATAGCATTTGTGATTATGGGACTATGTATACTGTTAGTATATACATTTTTGTTCTAATTAAATTATTGGCTGCTTTAGTAAATTTAGTATTATACTCCTACGATGAAATACCATATATGCTTATGGGGCTATTTATTATTATTATTATTATTATTATTATTATTATTACTTAGTCAATGGCTTTCGGTTTTACATCTCATTTATCTATTACACTCTTTACATTCCTCCAGTCTTATTGTGTTATCATGTATTACATATGTGTTACATCTATTTAAACTATCTATCTTTTCTTGTATATCTACTTGCCCTCTTATCCACTCTATTATATCGCACCCCATTGTATATTCTGCCTCTAAAACTATGGCAACTTTTGCAATTTTGCCTCTTTGCTATGCTTCCTTATTGCCATTCCTCCCCGTCGTGTATTACCGTTTTCTTCTCTAGTATTGTTTTCAATTCTATTAGTCCCTCTCCAGGCTCATCTAGTATTTTTTCTACGCCATTTAGTCCTCCCGTTATTTCGCATTCTTCTACTACGTGTCTCACATCTTCTTCTTTCCTCTTACATAACCTGCATCTTTTTTCTCCCTCTTCTTTCCGGCATTCCCTTGCTTTGGTCCCGTTTTCACATCTCAATCTTGCTAACTCCACTTCATCCTCCATGAAGAGGATGTTCCAAGTATTTTGGTAACTCTTCCTTTTTTCTAGAATATTTCTAGAAAATTTTTCTAGAATATTTCTTATATTTTGATTCGATCATGGGACTATGTATATATTCTCAGTATATTCACTTTTACTGACTGTTCCAACTTAATTATTGATCGCTTTAATATATTTAGTTTTATGTTCCTAGAAGGAAGTAGCATATGTGCTTATGGGATATACTGTTAGTATATGTACTTCTGTTAACTGTTGCAACCTAGACATTGTTCTTGCATTAATTCTTTGTTTCATGTAGCACGGTTACACAGGACACGACATTTTTTCACACCCTAATTATCGCGTATACAGCAGCTACATATACGCACGTACAGAGGCGCGAGTAATTTTAAACTCAGCCCCATTTGTTGACTTGCCATAATGCTAAAATAAAGATTGACGACGTCGTTCATATAATTCCGTATTGTGATCTTTAAGATGATTATGATTCGATCAGATGAAATACCATACCTAACGCCACGAGCGTCATTGATCGCGTGGAATCTCAGGTGTGTGAAAATGTAAGTAAATTGTTCAAACTACTGAAAAATTTGGCCAAACTATTACGTCCCGTTATTAATCACATGGAGTAGACTTCGTATCTCGACAACCTTAATAAAACTACTATTTGTCAACGTTCAGATGAAACTTAGCTGCACTGCGATATTTTACCTTTGTAGCTCGAATTTAAAGTATTTAGAAGTTTGTCTTTGCAACTGTGGAACTTGTATGAAGAGAACTTGAGACGTCAGTTGTTAAAACGTATGACGATTTTCCAGGTTAGCACGAAGTCTGCCGTTCAGAAACACGAGACAAACGTCTAATAATTTGCGTTCGAATTCAATCTGAAAGTTCGACGCTTCATTTTCATAAACCTTCGTGTAAGTGCCCGAGTGGAGTCAGCTATTAAAAATAATAATTCGCCAAGAGATATTGTTCGATGCCCCATACCCTTCACTTTACTCTTTACGAGCATTTTCATTAAAAAATTTATTTAGAAATTGTAGAGAATTTCAAAATTTCATTCTACACGTTCAACAACGACCAGAGTTTCATCTTACAGAAATATCGCTGGTACATCTGTGGTTGTATAAATTCACCATTTTTCAATGGGTCAAACTTTCGTCATTAAACGAGGATTTACGATATCAAATTCTCCCAGCAAAGCTCTTGCTGCGTTCTAATTGAAGTTCCAACTGAAAAGGAACGTTATCTCTGGCTGAAGAAAAACTAATGTATCTCAGCTTGGTCTCGTTCTGCTTCGCTCACAAATTCAAAGAGACATTCAATTTCTCGTTGTTCGGATATTATACTTGCACGTGCAATCGGACCTCGATGACTCGGGTCTTTATTATTTCGAAAACCTTTATAAGATTATAATTTCGTCCATTTTTTTCCGTTCCGTTGAGAAAAACTGTCAGCAGGTTCAGATAAAACTTAGTTGCACTGCGATATTTTACTTCTGTAGCTCAAATTTCAAGTAGATTGACACAATCCGAATTTGTCTCTGCAATTGTCGAACATGTATAAACGATTTTCCAAGTTAGATCAAAGTCCGCCCCTTAGAAACACGACCAACGATAGCCAAATGAGAGAAACGAAATTGGACAAGCCAAGAAGCTTAGAAATCGTCGTAAATATCGTGGCTTATTTTCGACATTACGAAACAAAGCATCGTGTGTTGCAGGATTCTGTGCAAGAGACAAGAAGTCCATGAAAATTGAATGAAACGTATCCGACTGTAAATTCCAAATACGTGTCCATTTTAATCTACAGCTCAACTTTAAAGTAGCCTTGCCTCTGTGAATCAATGTGTACCTCTGTATCTGTTCAACTTATTGCTCCTTCTATAATTGACGTATGTGTATCTTCACTACTTCTGTTACTTCTTTTTTTGCGTGGAGAAATCCTCATGGACACCCACTATTGCAAGCAACAGCAGAGTAGTGTCTTACCGACTAAAACTCCACGGCGATCTTTCTGACGTTTGGTAGAGGTGCACCCGGGGTCTCTTGCGAAGTTCTACCGGGATGCCCCCTGTCGTCTATCTCCCTGTTGGTGCAGAGAAGATGCATCCTTGCATGAGTTGGGCCGCTAGGGAGGACCACACCCCCTAACGTTGTTAGGGAAAATGTTAACTCCTACCACCGCTGGACCAGCTAGTCGACCGCGACAAAGTCGCTGCCACGGTCGAGCAGGGCACCCAAGATTGGCGTCCACATTATGGCCGTCGATCCATCCAGGTTCCTGACCCAGTTGGGGCGTCGGGAACACGATACGACTCAGCCACCATCGCAAGGGCGACCTCGCTCTTCCGGATGGTCTGGAAAAGCAGATCTCGCGTCCTTCTCGATCTACCCAAATTGCATTAAAGGAGGCGCTTGAACTACTCGGTCAGCTCCATGGCCTCCTCCCGGCCATCTGCCGCTGCTGCTTTGGCTCCCTGGAGTCCTTTCCGCAACTGGCTCGCGGATGGGTCGCCTTCTCTTGACTTTCGGGGAGGCGCATGCCGCCCCGCCCATCCTGTGGTTGGCGGGCGCCCCGAGCGACTCGTACAGGGGGCACTTGGGCGCAGAGGCAGGACAGCGACTTGTAGCACAGGTGCCCTCGATTCACGGTGTGCACGCACGTTGCGCGTACATGCCCCAGCTCCAAGCATTTGAAGCACTGCAGGGGCCTCTTCGGGATGGCTCTGACCCTCGCGGTTGACCAGCCCAGGGCTATTTTCCCTGCCTGGGCTAATTTTCGGGCTCCCGCCACCGGGCACTTGATCCACGCCGACCCGAGGCCGCCTCTGGTGGCGCCGATCTCTCCGACATGCACCTCCGCGCAGCCACATCCTGCCGCCGAGGCCAGTGCTTGCCGCAATTTCTCCTTCTTGACCGAGATGTCTATTCCGGTCACTCACATTTCCGCTATCCTCGTTGGTGTGGCGACTCTCACCGCCGTCGGGTCTAGCGCCTCGGCCAGACGCGTCGCCAGCAGCGACGCCTTTCCCCTGTCCCTGTCTCCAGGGACCCTGACGATAATTGTGCCCGTCATGGCCTTCTTCATTTCGACGGACTCCACACCGAGTTTCGAGAGCGGGACCTTTGTTCTGGCTGCTTCGAGCACGTCGGCGTACGACATCTTTGCTCCCTTGTTCAGCGTCAGAGTCACCGCGGATGTTCGCGGTGTGCGAGGGAGCGTGGCTATCTTAAGTGCCTGCGTCGGTCCCTTCTTCATTGTGGCGGCGGCGCTTGGTTTCAGTGCGCCTGCCATCCTTGCCGGTGGAGCCGCAGTCGCCCCTTTCTTCGCCTCTTCTCCAGATGCGACCGTCTTCCCCTTTCTCTTCCTCTTCTGCTTTTCCTTTCCACTACTCTCCATTCGCAAGCCTCCTGCTCCCTCGGGAGCACCGATGTTTTGGTGGTGCGACGGGTGGCAGAGTGGTCCGCCTTGCGTCGAGATTCAGGGGACGTAGTCGTCGACCTCCAAATCGCTCCTCGATGGCCCTTAATATGAAGGGTCCGAACTCGTTGAACTTCTCTTCCAGGGCATTATGCGACTGTCACTTTTACCCTCCCGCGGAGGACGGCCGGACTCGGACGCCGGGCCGCTACACCGCGGGCACTCGTGAGCGCAAGCAGCCCTTCTAGATAATTCTTGGCGAAGGGCTGCATTCTCCGCTGCCTCTGTAACTGTCGAACTTGCATCGCCGCTGCTTCTGTAACTGTGGAACTTGCATCGCCGCTGCCTCTGTAACTGTGGAACTTGCATCGCCGCTGCCTCTGTAACTGTGGAACTTGCATCGCCGCTGCCTCTGTAACTGTGGAACTTGCATCGCCGCTGCCTCTGTAACTGTCGAATTTTATCCACAGCTAGGCCGTGTATCGTAAGATGACAAATTGATTGCACAACGTTCTCTTTTCTTTCCTTTGTTACAATTTTCTTCTTTCTCCCGCTTCGCTGCGAGATGAAACTGTTTCAACTCGAACCACTTGCCGCGTGTGCAGATTTTATCTGATTGTAGCTGAAATTTAGAATATGCCAGGCCTCTGCAATTCGATGTTCACCTCTGCAAGTATCGAACGTGTATCACCGCCGCCTCTGAAACTCCAGGCGTATCTACAGCTTTGCTGTATGACGATCATTGATCGGTCGTATTGGTCCGTAACTGAAAGATCTTCGCTCTTCCACTTGTAATTGAAACGAATCGTTGCTCGTAAAAGTAACGAAGCTCCAAGGATAGAAAGGAAAGAGAGCAAATACGAAAGCTCTCAATTTCGTATCGCGTTGCGATATTTCTTTGTTAGCGCGGATCACTTTTCATGTCGACTTATTACGAGGCGACCTTTGTTCTCTGGCGCAACGAAAAGGCGGCTGAACAAAAGCGAACAGCGGCATCCGTAAAGCCTGTCGGTGACAGGAGAAATAAAAGCGCGAAGCCAGAGTTCGATAATACTGGCATTCCGTAACCACAAAAGACGAGCCGCGGGGACACGCTGGTTACGTCGTATCGCAACCAGAAATAGGACGCAGGCAAAGTAAATGCGCGCGGTTTCGTCGTGACATCGATGAACGCTGTGTAATGTGTGCAGTGCTTTTAAATAAAAAGCTTACTTCGTCGTTGCCTGTCTGTCGTCTCTAACCGGAATTCCATCAGCGAAATTTCATCCACTTGCCGATTGCCCAACGCAAAATCAATTAGAAAGCTGAACACGTGCTCATCTCCCATGACGATACAACATGCAGCAGCGCTGCGATTATCCGCAATGGGCGGATTAACCGACGCATTTGCACCGACTCTTCTCTTCGGCAATCGTCGCGAATTATATTTCGCGCGGACGAAGAAATCCATCCAACTGTGACGTTGATAGTTGAACAGTTGACGAAACAACTGAAGGAATTCGTACGTTGTTTTTATTAATAAATTCCATTGTCGTATCGTCCACGTTGGATCTCTAAATTATCTTCTTCGTTTTTATCACCTCGTCAGTGTAATCTAATCTTATTGAGATATTTGATGATGGCCACTGCCTGGGACCGGAGTGTGCCAGATGATAGGAATTCTACTGCAATTTCAAGAAGTTCGATAGTTTCTTTTGTTGGAAATAATTGTCTGGTTGGCTGAGGTGAGATTTGCAGAAATCTCACGGTGCAGTTCAACGTATATTGTCAGACGATGACAGTTGAAGACTAAAGAGTAAAAAGTAGAATTTACAAATTTAGAAAATTGAACGAAGATGGATTTCATTAAAAAATGTAGCTAGAAGAAGAGAATAATTTTCTTAGTCAGGTATCATTGTTAATTGAACTTAATAACAATATACAGGGGAAGCTAATTGTTGGGCTGATGTTACCAAAAATAAAAACCTGCAAGGCTCATGTTAGTTTGCTTCCAAAGTTTTCCGAATTTTCACATTTTTGAAGACTCTTTGTCTGGTTAGATAAATCTCAGGATTCACAAGTTTAGCCAAACATTCTTCCACTTTGATCTTGTAATTGTTGGAAAATTGCCTTCGTTTGAAGTCTCTTCATCCAAAAGACTCATTCAAAAGACGATGGCTCATTTTTGTATGAGTTATTACGATTACATGAGTTCAATTGAGTTAATTGAGTGTCACATTGTTATACTATTACCACGTGTGCTTAACATATACAGGCTTCCCTGCATATTATTGTTATACTCAATTACTTCATGATACCTGATTAATATTATTTTCTTCTTACTAACATATTTTTAAATAAAAACTATTTCCTCATAATTTATATATCTCTCATTTGTATATCAATACCTGGACAGTTGCATTTTGTGACTATGGCAAAGACCGCGTAGAGAGACGCGGTAAGCCGACAGATAGTGAAGCGAGTGGGTCGAAAGTCCCTCAAGATGAAAGCTTTTATGGAGGCAGAAAGTTCAAGTACCAAGAACCGTCTATCGACTTTTGACATCGACGTGCTCCTTCTCGTACAGTAACTGTAATTTGCATTTCAATATTTCACCTTGTACACACTCGCTTCCACCTCCTATCGAACTCGCATTTGTGCACGTGCATTATTCTCGCTGTCAGTGCACTTGGACACCAACCATTCGTTCGATGAACATGTGAAACGTTGCTTCCAAAGATATTTGTTGGTTCGTTGGGTGCAACATTTTTTATTTAACCTGTTGCAAAATGAATTAAAATTGCGCGTGGTTTATCGATATCCTATGATCACAAATGTGTTCGGTGTTTGACGATAAATTAAAGTTGGAATAAGGTTGGCGAATGCGAAGACAAAGATAATTCGAAATTTACGTAGTTTCTTCCAAAGTGTATTTATATCACGCGCTGTTTATCGCCTTTGTCTAAATAGAAATTTATCTGATCAGAAGATAAAGACGTATCTGGCAAGCTTGCTTATCTCAGCTTGAAATTTGAGAATTGAATGTTCCCAGAATCGAATTAGTTTCTTTCTCTATACTTACTTTAGATGGTCTTTAAAATCAATTTAGTAAATTAGATACGGATGGATAGTAACGTGGTGATTATTTCCACTTGAATCACTTGGATTCAATACTCCTCTTAAATGTCAAATATAGCGGAACTCCATTCGTCTGAACGAAACTTGAGTCAATGCTCGTTTAACCGAACTCTTGTTGCTTGAATTCATCCATGTGAACCTCCTATTGTACATTTATTATGCTCACCCTTTATATGAAAAATAGTACGTAGTGGGGGTAATTGATAATAAGCTGCGAAGCTGGGAGAACATGACAGCCCTAAATGCGAGTTTTCACAAAAACCAGAGGACATTCGTCTGTCTGCAATTTGTCCACATTTATCCAACCGAAAATTCCGTTTCTTTTAATTTAATTTTAATTTGACGATAAAATTTTTTTACCACGTGGACAAGCGAAAATTTTAATTGGACGACCGTGGACAAATCGTGGACGAACGAATGCAGTTTGGTTTTCGTAAAAATTCGCGTTTGTGCGTATCAAACTCATCCAACCGAGCTTCTAATTACGTCAACTTCGAATATATACGTGAAGGACTTGTTCACTGACAAGTTCAAGTAAATAGAGTTTCTCCTATGAATAAATATGAGGTGGATAGGTCGTGGTAATGATAGTGTTGTTGAGGATGTATAAGCCTATATATGTATAGTCTTATACATCCACAACAGCTCTGTCACCACGAACTCACCTCCTCAAATAAGTAAATCATTGTTAATAAAGAAGAATTAATGATAAAACGTAGGGAAGCGAAAGGAATTAATTTGTTGTATCAAATATTGCAATAATAATTTATTTATGATTAAATATCCAGCTTAAATTCATCATTCAGCTACCGTTACTTTTCCATATAACAACGCAGATTATTTCCGATTTATTCTCAGTCCATAGGCAGCTTATCGAATTGTTCGATTTGTTAGATAAATCTGCCATAAGATCGAAAGCAGACACCTACGTATTGTTCGAAATGATATCCAATTTAACGAAAGTTGCACGGAATTACGATGCCACAAAAGTTTCCACTTTGGCTCTTGTCTCGAGTTCTTGTGATGTTTCTCGCACGGGAGGAGAAATCAACACGGGATGTGTACAAATACACGGGGAAAGAAACAAATTGCGTTAAAGAGACAAATAAAACGTGAGCTCGGAACGTGAATTGAAGAACACCTGAACAAACAAGTGAAATGAAATCTCGTAGGCTCGATACTGCAACCGCAAATTTACATATTTTTCATGTCGACATTCTCAACGATTATGGCATCGTAAGGACATGATGTTGCTACAATTATTATTCTAAATTGTTGTACGCCTTTCGTTGCGTTTCTTTGCATTCAGGCTGATTGCAGTTTATTGAGACAAAATTAAGCCTAAAATGAGAAAATTTTATTCTATGTTATTTTGTCATTCTTGCGTGATAAAAAACAATTATCAGGTCATTTATATATATATATACATATATATATATATATATACATATATATATATATATATGTATGTATAATGTATAATATAACAATACAAAATATTGATATAATGATATATATAATAATATATAGTACAATAATATAAAATAATAATATGATAATATATGGAATAATAATATATAGTATAACATATAAGAATCACCGGGTACTTCCCTCCCTCTCTAAATCGATTGAACCCTTTATATATTTATATATATTTATGTAAGTATATACAGCGTTCAATCAAGTTACAGACGGAGGTGAGTATCAGGTGATTTACATATGTATATGTATATGTATATGTATAATGTAATAATATAAAATATTAATAAAACGATATCTATATAATAATATATAGTACAATAATATAAAATAATATTATGGTAATATATAGAATAATAATATATAGTATAACATATAAGAATCACCGGGTACTTCCCTCCCTCTCTAAATCGATTGAACCCTTTATATATTTATATATATTTATGTAAGTATATACAGCGTTCAACCAAGTTACAGACGGAGGTGAGTATCAGGTGATTTACATATGTATATGTATATGTATATGTATAATGTAATAATATAAAATATTAATAAAACGATATCTATATAATAATATATAGTACAATAATATAAAATAATATTATGGTAATATATAGAATAGTAATATATAGGGTAATATATAAGAATCAACTGGTACTTGCATTTATGTGTTAATCGGTTGAACCCTTATATATTTACATATATATATATATATATATATATATATATATATAAGCATATACAGAGTTTAACTAAATAACACTTAATGCTAAGTATCAGATGATTTAGATATATATATGTATAATGTATAATATAATAATATAAAATATTATATAAATATATGATATAAAGTACAATATAACATATATAGACATGTATATTAATATTTATATCGTATGAGACCTGAATCGCTCAGTGAATTTCGACATGGTACATTTTAATTCTCTATATCGAATTTATTTAATCAAAGGTACACGCGTATAATTCTAATTTAGATCTGCCTGCCACTTATATCTGGATACGAAAGGAATACATACGTAGATGCGCACATTATTTTTCCAATCCACTTTGATCAGATAAGATTGAATCATCGATCTATCTTAGAGACCGATGTCATAGGTATTCGACGTTGGCGAGATAATTGGACTTCCCATTTAGATCCATATCATAGATGAAAGAACCACTGGTGGATTCGTAACGATTTCCTGAAGCGATAAAATGCTAACAGCTTTCGGTTTGATTAGAAATGCAATATAATGTCTGGGACAAAATACAGTTATCGATTTGATGGCAGGCCCTTCTTTGTTATTAATTAATCAACGCTAACTAACGTCATTCACGTTTGCCTCGTAACACATGAGATAATTTACGAAATCTCGTACTTGTCTTCGAACTTTCATCGTCACTTGCATCATTCGCCTCGCTATTATTCTTTTCTTTGTAATAATTTCATTTACCATCGCTCGCCTCTCACTTTCGCATGTCAGTACGTGCCTGGGTGTCAATTTCATTATAACGATAAAGACGATAAAAAAGATCAACGAAACGAATAGATAAACAATTAATCTTGAAAATTATCCTATCGACATTTGCGCATTCTTCGCGAAGAATAAACCGGACGAAATAAAAGTGAAAAATCTCCAGAAACATTGTTCCAGAAGTTGGTCGAATTGGCACGAGGGTGAGCGCGAAACGAGCGCGGTAATTAAAGCTAATTCGTCAGATCGTTGAACGAACAAAATCAAGGACCTACGAAAGATCTACATTTATCAGCAGAGTTGCTAAAAACATTAATAAAAAATCTCAATTAGTTGCTTTATATTCGTTCCGACGATTTCTACATATTTTCGATTTACCTTGTGTATCGTATTGAGTAGGCAACTAAGTGATTGCGGATTTTATCAATACTACCTAATGACAAAACCCGCAATCACTTAGTTGCCAACCGAATAGAACGAAACTAAACGCGAGCATAGACACCGGCGAATTAAATGCTGTTCGACACGGTAACGTGTTAAATGATCGTTTCCTAATAGACAGACGTGTGTTACATGTGTCGTACGTGGTATTTATCGCTACGTAATTGATACGTGTACGGTTTCTCTGGAGCAAATCCGCCATATTAACTGTGCAGGTTTCTACATTATCGTGTTGCCATGTACGAATATTTGTGTCGTTAGTTACACACTTGGTAGTTATTGACTCGTGAAAAGAAGCAGTTAGAGCGAATTATCGTCTGTTTGTGTTGTTTCAAGAAGCAACATTTCCTTGTCGTTCGTGCGGTTTTACCACGTTTTATCGTGGTCACAAGCAGCCAGTTGATTTTGTACACTGACATCTCAGCGTTGTTCTGCGTTACAGATAAAAAAGAAACATTGCCAAACGCAGGTAAAAGTGGAAGATTGCAAAAAAAAAAAAAAATAAAAATAAATTCGATGCCAGATTCTTCTGCATGTCATCTCCGCTTTCTGTGTTTGCTTACGTTTTTCGCGAGGAAAACTAACATCGTAAACACAGCCGGTCTGCTTTCACGTTGCGTTTCTCTTATTCGCGTATTTTTTACAATTTAACAACTTCATTTTTACCAATTCCATTATTCGAATTTTAAACAGTTGCTTCGCGTATCCTAACGTAAACGTAACGAGCATTCAGCGTTGCCCTTCTGTCCCGAGTCTCGTCTCGTGCGCGTTGCGTTTAACACGTTGTCGCCGACGTGCACCATCGGCGGGTCTGTCCCGTGAGGCGGCGTGCACTACCGATGGGTCACTCGAGTTTATTCCGTGGGATGGCGTACATCTCGATGGGGCACACATGTATTTCACAAAATAGGTTTATATTATATTATCTGTACGTTATAAGCAGACATACAATAGTAAAAACGTAACAATGCAATATTATAAACAACGTAATTGTTTTCTATCTTCATGCAATTTTTTAAAACATGTTAGACAGAGTGCCGGCTGGTTCTTACGGCGATCATAATATGTTCTTACTTTTTAGCTTTTTTCTCTCTACTTTTTATTCTAGAGATGCGTTTGTAACATCGTTTACACCGCCGTCTCGTTTTTCTCGCGGGCCCTGGTACGACTACAGAAAATGTAAATGTTTTTTGGCCACTACTTCATTTTCGTTTGACATTTCTTCTCTGTGGGGATTCACTGTACTTAAAAGGTGGTCAATAATTTCTTCACGAAATTTGAAGATTTTAATACCTTTAGTACCCCATTTTCTATGTACATACCAGGAACTGAAGAGTTAAATTACATGCGCATTGCGTTTAAGCTACGCTGCGTCGTTTAGTTGGAAAGAATTTCCATTTTCATTTGTTTCGACGTGCTAAAGCGTTCGAGGCTTTTCCAACGATTGAAGAATCCCGATAAAGCGCACTCGATTTTTCCGTTTTTCTGTTCGCCTAAGTGGATGTAAGTTACACGAATAATTTTTTCGAGAATCATTTAGACGAATATGTTGCCTCGGCAATGAATAATTTCACGCTACTTTCAATACTAGCGAGTCGTACAATTCGTTAAATTTCTATCATTTAGAATTTATCGTTCCATGTTCGCAAATAAAATTGGAACAGCAGAGATAAAATATTTCTCTTCAATATAATTTGTAAAATATAATTTGTAAATTATAATTTGTAAAATATAAATGTATGATTAATATCAGCAACATTCCATGTATCTTTCATTTCGTTTTTTTTTTTTTTATCGCATTGTACAAACGCGTTTCAATTATTGTCATTTGTTCTAAACGTAATTCATTTTCGTAAATAATTAATTAGAGAGAAGAATCCGAATAAATAAGTGAAGTTTCTCAATATCAAATATTCGAAACAGGAATGCTACGACTTTTTTCGATCTTATTCATCGTTCTTTCGATCTTTTCCGAAAATTTTTACCACTTCCAAAATAAATCATTGTGCAGTCCATTTATTAATGAAATTTCAATTAATTAAAAGGGACTAATTTTTCAAATTATAAATTGCTTATAAATAAAAGTATCACATTATACTGTACGTAAATTTGTCGTTCTTTCGATCTTTTCCGAAAATTTTCGCCACTTCCAAAATAAATCATTGTGCAGTCCATTTATTAACGAAATTTCAATTAATTAAAAGGGAGAAAATTTTCAAATTATAAATTGCTTATAAATAAAAGTATCACATTATACTGTACGTAAATTTGTCGTTCTTTCGATCTTTTTCGAAAATTTTTACCACTTCCAAAATAAATCATTGTGCAGTCTATTTATTAACGAAATTTCAATTAATTAAAAGGGAGAAAATTTTCAAATTATAAATTGCTTATAAATAAAAGTATCACATTATACTGTACGTAAATTTGTCGTTCTTTCGATCTTTTCCGAAAATTTTCGCCACTTCCAAAATAAATCATTGTGCAGTCCATTTATTAACGAAATTTCAATTAATTAAAAGGGAGAAAATTTTCAAATTATAAATTGCTTATAAATAAAGGGATGATACTAATGTACATGAATAAAGAAATGTTTCATGTGATCGAATTTTTGCCGAGATCGACACGATTTATATGATATTAATTTCATATCGTGTGTTTAAAGTATATTTTATATTCTCATTCTTTCTACCTAATTAAATAATTTCCCTGCGTTTTTTAAAATGTAATTTCCTAGTATTCTATAGAAGCCGACAACTAGAGTTCTTCTTTGCGGCGTGTAATGGCCAATAAGGACGCGTAAAGTGTCTTTGTAAATCACTGGAAACGTGGTAGCAAGTGGCCAGTAATTTGTCTGTTCGTCTGTGTGCCGTTCGTAAAAGCGTGAAGGCGTAAAATATTCGAAAGAAATGAATTTTACTGCGCGTTTGAAGGATGCGAAACCTTGTCACGTGAGTAACTCACGTGCCTCGCATTCCTCTTTCTCCCTCCCGACAATTTAATTTACACGTCTCGTGATTGATCTGGCCAGACTTTGTACGCTAAGGTCTTGTACGTATGCGTACACTCGCGTGCATTTGCTAAAGTAATTTACACGCACACGAATCGTCGTAAAATCGAAACTGAAAGTAAATAACACGATAGAAATAATTAACTAAATATCCGATGCTCGTTCGCATTCAGATGAACGTACGGAATAATTGCAAGAAGCGTAGTGGATGGCTAGCTGCTAACTTACCGCGACGTGTCTGCTCAAAATGCCAAGATGATTCATAGAAATATATGCCAACCTGTGAAACAATGAAATTATATTAAATAATAAATACAGAATGTGTATTAAATGTATATCATAGTAGATTGTATAATAGAACACCATAGGAGTGAAATATAATAAGTAATAAATAAATAATAATAAATATATTCAGAACAAGCGATAGGGTGATCGAGACGCGATAACAAAATGTATCAAAAATACTTGGCAATAAATGGATGCAACTTGTAAAGTAGATAGAAGAGAAGTTGTGATTGAATTTTTTGAAGCCAACATGTTTGTGGGATGTTCCACTAACCTGAAGAAATGACGCTATATTAAAAGTCTAAAATATGAAATAAAAATATTGAAGATATTAAAAGTCTGTGAATCGTGTTGCTTGACTTTGGAAGATATAAATATTGAAAATATTAAAAGTCTGTGAATCGTGTTGCTCGACTTTGGAAGAAATAGATAAATATGTAGCAGCCAATTTACTGGATACAGAATAATACACAGAGCTGAACTGAAGCTAAAATACAACCAAGCAGAAATAAATGCTACATAAAAATAGAACACACAGAAAGTTAAAGTTAAAAAATGAAGCAAATATTAACCAAAGTATACAAGCAACTAACCGTATCCAGTTGTGTTGTTTTAATAACTTGGATAACGTTAAAACATTTGAAGCAAAATAATTAACCTACGTAGGTTGGACTTTATATTTCAAGTTAATATCATCAGCTAACACACTATATGAATGTGAATGATGAACATTATGGTAATGATATACCAGAGAAAACAAATATTATACGTATTATACATATTATTGAATGGAATTGTTTTAATAAACATATCCTGTTACAATATAGCAGATATATTTATAATATCATATAATAATATAAATATAGTCGAGCCAGCTATAGCACGTCATAGGACGTGTGATGTTTCAAAATGGCAAAATTCCTGTTAATTTATTATTGGCCAATTAAATACAGAGCCGATATTTATTAATGGAGAATATAAAATACTTCATTCAATACAGAAAGTTAAAATTAATTAGAATTATACATAGATGTAAGAATATGATTAGGAACTGATCAAATAATCAAGTAAAAAAATAAAATGATCAGGATGAGACCATAATATTGACAAATATGTGGTTGATGTTGTAGGAAGATTGGTTACACGAAACTCGATGATGCCCCATTAATTGGTGTGACAATTTAATTATTCAGTAGTGGAAAGATCATTTAATCCCAAAAAATAAAGTTAAGCGTCGACTAAAATCCAGTTGCCAGAAATGGAAACATAGTTTCCACCGACGCTCCATTTAGCACCTGAACGCTGATGCTCGTGCGAGACACAGTGAACGAACGACTTGTTAACAAATCCGCACGTTTAACGATAAACAGTCACGTGTTTTTAAAGACAAATTTGTTTCCTTTCAGTTCCTACCTTGTACTTTCCATCTCATTCTATTGAGACCGTCAGATTCCAAAATTACGTTAGTCTTGAAGATTTAATGTATTGGTATTGGAACTGCAAAAAGAAAATAAAAAATAGATTGTTAGTTAACAAGGAATTGAACGAGAACTGAGAAATCTCGAGTGAGTTGGTTCTACATGCATTGAAGGAATTAATGGAAAAACGATGTTCTTGGTATAGCGATTTTGTATTATGTTTCAAATGTTTTTGTTAGAATTTCCACCCACGAAAGCGTAAGAATATGCGCCAGTATTATACGAGTTTGTGTAGTGAATTATCCGACGAATATCCAAATCGCAGACAAATATTTGCTTTGGACTGGATGCGCACGGTACGTGGAAAATATAGTGGAACGTGTGGTATGGAGAAGAAAAGCTGCTTTCCTGACTTCCGCAAGACTGTTTCCACCAGTCAAGTATTTGTCGTTCTGCAAACTCTGTGATGTACAGGAAAATCGATAGCCAACAAATTTACTACTCTCCTGTGTCTTTCTCTGTCTGGCCGCAAAGTGTCGCGTTGGCTTTGCAAAATTTCGACAGCGACACGATAATTCGCAATGTTATCGAAACGGATGCAATACTGAAGTTTGCCAAAAAGATGTTCTATATCCCATCACACGTCGTTTTCAAAGGAAATAACGACGTCAACTGAACAGCGAACGACTGGCTCCGGTACGTCTACGATAAATCGTGAATCTGTAGTTTACGAAGATCTTCAGAAGTGGTACGTTCAAGCGACAATAGAATTACGGGACGAAGAATGGAGGAGTTCGAGACCTACAAAGTTACACAAAGTTCGTAACGGTATAAATGATTGCTGTACTTGCTGAACAGAAATGATCAGGCAACGCTGACTCGATTATGAATAGGTCAGACAAACTGGACTGCGGATATTTATGCAAATACCCGCGGTATTTGCTCGAACGAATAATTGAAAAACTGGAGTTTGCACAAGATGTTAGTTCATCGTTTAAAAATTGTAATGGCTACTATGCATTGAATAATTTACATATTTTTACGCGTTATGTGCGCATCTCTGTACCTTTGCATCTGCGAATTTCTCATAAATGCAGACATTTCCGCAGTATACTACTAAAAATGTAAATACCAAGTACAAAATAACAAATACCAAATGCCAAGCACTAAATATCAAATACCAAGTACCAAATAATACATAGTACCGAGTACTAAATATCAAATATCAAATACCGAATACCAAGTAACAAATACCAAATAAAAGTATCAAATGTCAAGTACAAAATACTAAGTACTAAGTATCAAATAGCAAATACCAAAAACTAAACAACAAATATCAAATATCATATACTAAATACCAAGTACCAAATTAAAAAACCAAATAACAAGTACCAAATATCAAATACCAAGTATTAAATATCAAATACCAAGTACCAAATAAAAAATACCAAATACCGAGTAGCAAATACCAAATGCTAAGCACTAAATATCAAATACCAAGTACCAAATACTAAATACATAGTACCGAATACTAAATATCAAATATCAAATATCGAATACCAAGTAACAAATACCAAATAAAAGTATCAAATGTCAAGTACAAAATACTAAGTACTAAGTATCAAACAGCAAATACCAAATATCAAATACCAAATACCAAAAACTAAACAACAAATACCAAATATCAAGTATCAAATATTAAATACTAAATACCAAGTACCAAATTAAAAAACCAAATAACAAGTACCAAGTACCAGATGTCAAATACTAAATACCAAGTAAAAAATACCAGATACCGAGTAGCAAATTCCAAATGCCAAGTATCAAGTACCAAATGAAAATACCAAATACCGAGTAGCAAATGTCAAATACCAAGTACCAAATATTAAATACCAAATGTTAAATACCAAACAACAAATTCCAAATACCAAACACGAAATACCAAATACCAAATACGAAATAGCCCATACTAATTGCCGAATACTGAGTGCTACATATTGAATACAAAATAGCAGATACTAAACACTAAGTACTGCACTAAGTACAATATTAAAAGTGTGCAGCATGGTGTAGCTTCGCTCTAAAAGCTCTTTCGCTATAAAAAGAAACCTGAAGAAGGAAAGCTTTAGATTTTCTGAAAGATGTTGGTTTATGCAATAAATATTGCACTACGGCATACACTATAATATATATACTATAATATTATAAATACTATACTATACTACTATAGATTCGTTCTGTTCCATTAATCATTCCCAATACGGTCACTAATAAGTGACGACGTAAACTGCTACTTGCGTATCACGAGCGACTCGATCACGTTCGTGCTCAATCACGACGATTTTTCATACTGATTTGTGATTTTTCACGAAGATGGCTTCTGATTGGTGCGCAGTATAACTGTACTTCATCGCAACCTTTGTACAGTAGAACCTCGATGATCCGGAGTGATGCGACCCGGGTTTATCTCGGATATTACGGAAAGGTTGGGTTCATAAATCGTACAATAAAATCGCAGGCAACTTTCGACAGTGTAACGGTGCGCATTTATTTACGTTTAATGAATTATTTCATCAGTTGAAAGCTGGAACGACTTTTGCTTGCGCGTTGCCTGACTATTTAGATTCTCGTACTCTACGTATCGAAGTTTCGAGAAATACGAAGTTGCGTTATAGTCGAAAACATCTCGGATAATACGAAACTTCAGTTAAACGGGTCTCGAATAACCCGACGCTCTACTGTACTCTGTATTAACGATATGAAGCGAATATTGTGATTTCGAAATCGAGAATAAACATTAATATTAATATATTACCGTTTCAAATACGAAAATAAGATAAAGAAAGGAAAGTTGAATTATTTTGCAATTTTAATTCTCAGTAAAATGCATTTACGTTGCATATGCGGCGAACCTAACGAAATTTCCAGTTCGTATTATACGCAGATATTTTTACGCGAACTATGCGGACAATTACTTTATAAAACCTAATTCAATCAGCGTGAAGAATTACGCGAGCAAATTCGCTCGAGATAAAAAAGAGAAAAAAAAGAATCACGGCCTCGGTCGTGAATGAAGTTAGGCAACAACCGTGATCGTAACTCTGCGATTACTCTGACAAATCACTCGTAGTGATTCTGCGCGCCATCTCTGCCGTAATAACTTTAAGGGTGCGCGTTACGTTTGACGCGCAACAAAGAGAGAAAAGAAGAGAAATCTGTTGGAGAAATATTTCCCCATCTATAGGAAGCAATTTCAAAAGTATACGCGTTTCTTCTTCTTTTAGCTTCTTCGTATTTTCGTATCGCTGCCTCGCCTGGCGGAGCGTCAATTTTCCTAGGAAAAGGGAGCAGTATACGCTTTCCAGATTACATGGAAAAGGTCGCTTCACTCGTCGTTTAGCCGGTCGCCTGGCTTTCTTTCTCGTCGGTTAGACGACGCTCGGCGTTAGACGAACCAAATAGTCGAACGGTGAGTCATAAACGACGGAAGAGTCGGACATTCTTTATCCCCGCGTCTCCGTGTGTCAGTTACGACTACAAGCTTACACCAGTCAGCTAACAGCTTGTAGTCTGTAGAGTGCGCAGCGTGCAACGTGCATAGAGCGACGTGCTGCGGTACAGAACATTTTCCATAGTCTCGTTCGGTGTTTCGCGCGGCATCACCTCTTTTACCACTCGTATTTCATCGTCCCGTTTTAGTCCGCGTTTACTCTTACCTCGAAATATATACTTTTTCCCTCTATTTTCAAATGGCAACCTCTCACATTCTCGCTACATTGTTCGTTGACCCCTAACGATATATCCGTGCAACAGCTCCCAACATATGCTTTTATTTAACGCGATGCCACGTTTAATGGAACGTTTAGGTTATGGACGTGTCTCTTGGAATACAGAGATCTTTTTTTTTTTTTTTAAGAAATTGTTCGCGGGTTTCCGATTTTCTGATTGCGTTTTTTAATCGACTGCGTTAGGAATTTAGGAATTCTGTGTTTTGAAGCTTGCAATATTTTTACAATATATATATATATATATGCGAATTTTAAGAAATAACAAGATACTATTGAATATTTCGGTTATATTGTAGCATTATACAGCGATTTTACAATAAACTTTGAATTTTGAATTTTTCAGTTGCGAATGGGATCACTGCGTATCTCTTTCGCAGTGTCGCGTATTAAATAAAATGCAAAGTGAACGTAAAATGAATTCAGAGCATCAAATTTGATTCATGTGGAAATTTGCTTTCGGAAATTGAAGTGACTTTTAAGTTTGCACGTAGGTACCTGCAGTCAAAGTATTCGTACGATAGCTAAGTTTAATAAAATTATTGCAGAACCTCGTGCAGTAATTTTAACGAATAAAAAATATTCTTGCGAGTTTCCAGAATTATTTCCAAAAAAACAAAAAAAAAAAAAAGAAGAATGCGATAGCTATAATCCTATCGTGAAAATATTATTAGATA
Organism: Bombus bifarius; assembly: GCF_011952205.1. Taxonomy (NCBI): domain Eukaryota; kingdom Metazoa; phylum Arthropoda; class Insecta; order Hymenoptera; family Apidae; genus Bombus; species Bombus bifarius. Next base: position 313,945 of record NW_022884639.1, read on the forward strand.
TTTAGCAAATGATAAAAATATTCGTACAGTCACCGCTTCGTAGCATAAAATGTACGTAGATATTTCAAAAAATAATCTGCATCGAAGTGCAGAAGAAATGGGTTTGCAAGACGAACTGATGCAAAATGATAAAAAACACCGCCAAGAGGAAAGCTCGCTGCTGAGCATCGAAATAATTAAATCTGGCGATTTCCTCTCCAGAAAAGTCTTATTAGTTTCTTCCATACGCGTATATTTTTCCCATTTTTTTTAGAGATCTGATGATATTTTCACAATGCATATAGATATCTTCCTTTTCATGAAAATTATTTTGCAGACTGGTCAAAATATTTGCATAATTTTCACTTGCAAAAATCTTGGTAGTGTTAGTTCTACGATATTTTTGTTGAAATCAACGACTGCACTGACTGCAATTTTATACAATTTTGCTTCCACAGGATGAGAGCGTCGATCTTTGTTCGCAAGTTCTTCCTTCGCGAACACGCGTTTCGCGAAAACGTTTTAAACAACGTAGAGGATTTTTTGCATCCGTTTGGTTGACAGATTTTCCAGGGAAAGCAAAGAACTTTCGTTCGGAAGTTCTTTGTTGTTGGAAACGACGAGTCTTGCTGCTTCTTAGTCATCGCCATCAAGATAACGCGCGGTTACTATTTCTAAACTTTTCTACCCTTGGACTTGACTCATCCGCTCCAACTTCCCTAGTAATGCCGCTTCCGATCGATTAGATACGATCGTAGCGTTGCAAAAGTACCTAGAATGAGCTTCACTTCGCTGACTTTCAGTTTACTTACCCATCGAAGTAGCTGGAATACTCGGTCGATAAGATCAATGTACCATAAAAGTGCAATTGTTGACGTCTGCACGACACGAAATTTAATAAATTTGTAATATAATGCAATATGATATATAAATTTCACGAAATTTCAATATTAAATATGTATATAAAATAATTCCTATACAAAGTATACATAAAATTAAATATAAAATAATTAGATAATTGAAATTATTAAATGACAAATTATTACTCTAGGCAATGATTTAAACGCAGTCTGTGGCATGTTCTAAATTGATGTAATTCGTGACTGTTAGCAGCGTGATTCGTATTCTCAAATATCGGTTACAGGAAAACGTACGTATCAGAGAAGAGAAAGAACGAACAAAGATGCGCGGTGTCGTGGATACAAGGTCACTAGAATTTGTAACTGAAGCTACTACAGACATGCATAATAATTCCAGCAACTGATGCTATCTAAATATATTCTTCGCTGCAAGTTTCAGAGTTTTCACATCGCCGGGAATATTGTAAGATTCGTATAACAATCCTGTAACGTGGATTTATTCGTCAGAGGCGGCGAAAGAAGCGCAAACTTGCAGAACGCAGCGAACGATAGAAACTTATATGATCGACGATTTACAGAATATAATATAGTTCTATGTTATTATCTATAAATCGTAGATTGTATAAGGGTCTACGAGATTTTGTGAAACATCAAACATTTCTTCTTCCTCTTTTTTACCTCGAACATTATCCTTCTGGCAAGCTGCAATCGATAAATTAGAGCAATAAATTTATCGAGCGAGAAGAAACGAACTAGCGTCCGGGCAGCATAACAAGAAATACAATTCGGTTTGTTTATTTTAGTTTGATGTTTTTTCGGTCTGTGTGCGATAAGATCTGTGCGCGACAGCACGGACTCGCAAGAAAAAAAATTCACTTTGTTTATTTCACTTTGATGTTTTTTCGGCCTGAGTGCGATAAGATCTGCGCGCGACAGCGCCAGCTCGCTAGAAAGAAAAAAAAAAAAAAGTAAAGAAGTCTAAAAGAAGAGAAAGTCTCTACGCTTACCAGAAAACGATTTATCTCCGCCGTCTATTAGTGTCAACGATCTATTCTATTAGCACCATTCGTTCGCCGCATGTATCAACATGAAATTTTACACGAAAGAGATATTAATGCCTTGGTATTTTGATCAACAGTCGTCCTTGACAGTGATCGCTTTAGGTGGTCCATACTTACAGTAATACGTATACACACGTAATACGTATACACAGGGTGTGCCAAAGTCAAACTGTTCGATCTACAGACAAAAGGAAGGAAGAAACGTTATACAGAGAGTTAGTTTGCCAATAGACGTTGCATCACAGCGTTAGAAACTAACTCATTTTCCATCGCAGCGCGCAGATGGCCACCGTATTATCGCAGTTACTTCTTTTTTTATCGCGTGGTAACAATCCCGTGTCGTTGATGTGAAACGTAATATTGGATTGGCAACTAAGCGATTGCGGAGTTTGTCATTAGCTGGTATTGGCAAATTCCGCAGTCGCTTAGTTGCCAACCCAATAATATGACGATGAATAACACGAAAAACGATCGCCTGGTACATTTAATTCCTCGTTTCGAAACGTCGCCCGATGAACAATGCGATGATTAATTACGAAATGAATTACAAAGCAATTTTTTAATACATTTAATACATTTAATACATTTTAATACATTTTAACACATTTTTATGTTATTATATTTTGTATTATATATTTTTTTTCAATATTTCTTTACGATCTCCGCAACAGAGCGTTTATTGACAAACCCTGTACGACATACTTTTCGTTTCTTTTTGCGCCTGTAGGTTGAGCTGTCGTAGCCCGGCCGCGCAGGTTCGGGACACCCGGTGAATCTTTGAAGGTTCAGGGTCGTTGCTCCGCAAGCAACCAGGAAACGAAACATTTATTAAAAGATTTCGGAATGGCTGTGAGTTTTATCACGGAAAGTCGCGTGGCTCGCTTAAAAAAATAAAAAAGAAGAAAAGACCCGCGGCTGGCATTCATTTGTCATTCGCCTCACAACCGAACGAAAGTTCTGTCCACTAACGCATGACGTATATCCAATGTGTATATTGATTTATCGATCGTTAAATCGTACGCTCGGCTGGAAAATGGAAATTTCAATTCTCGCGTATTACGATCCTACGACCTACGTGTCTCCATGTCGGTTCTCCCGGATGAGCAATTGTATTGTAATTGTAAATTGTGTGTGTTTTCTTGGAATCTTCATTTTGGGCCCAATATCAACGTGTCTGAGCACCGTGAAAGTTTCAAATATCTTCACTCGCATCGAGTAAATTTCAAAGCGTTCTTCAAGTCTGCAAACTTGGTTCTCCCTGAAACGAAGCGTCGTATGATGAAAAACTCTTCGTATTTTCTCGTAAGAAATCACCTGCTGTTTGTTCGTTCCTGTTATTCGATCACACCCTGTATATTCGAAAGGAGAGTTGGACTAGTCGTAGGTGGAAGAATTGTCTTGAAACATTGGTTAATTAATAGGTAAACAGCTTTTGGAAAGATTCTCATTGATAAATGGTAAACGTTAATTACAGGCTTTAATTGTTTTCATTAATTACGGATTAATTGCCACTATAGAGAATTAGAAATCTTATGAATAAAAGATGTATGTAATAGTGGAAATTACTAATTTGCTATATGTCACTAATGTGTTTCTATAAATTACTAATTATAAATAATATGCTATCTAGATTGTAATTTACCATTTATATTGCTAATTTGTTAGTCGGTACACGTAGATCATTGAATTCCAAACGAAGAACGAAAGTGTATATAATAACACGAATATAGATAGTGCAATCTAAATTTTGTAAGGAGGCAAATTAATGAGGGAATATAATTTATCAGACACATGGGGCAATTTAGTGGATGATAAAAGTGTATGATCCTGCATGGAGTACTTGGTTTTCTTCGCCTCACGGAATAAACGTATTTATCCTGGTCGACGCTGACGTAACATGCAATCGATTTCACCTGTCTCCATTCACGCGATGAAAATAATAAACCGCAATTTCGTTGTCTAACGTGGTCTCGACAGGACTTAAGGCTATGCAGCCAGTCGTCGTGTAACCTCAATTTCAGGAAGCGATTAAAATATTGGAATATCGTTTGTTCTGAACGCGCTTCTCAAATCGTTTCAAATAGAATATTCGTTTTTCATCTTTGTAGCAATTATTTGCATCAAAATACAGCCATGAAAACTAAAACGAATACTATGGCTTTATTTGCTTCCCTTAGCAGGAACGCAATGTCCATGCACGTATCATACACAGTGTCCGATACAGTATAACAATATATAACGTAATATTATAATATATTTAATATTGTAAATATAATTACAATGTTACATTAGTAATATATAATATTATAATATATTTATTATTATAAATATAATTATAATATTGTAAATAAAAGATAAATGTAATTATACTATTGCATTAATAATATTATAATATATGTATTATTATAAATATAATTATGATATTACATTAATAATATTATAATATATTTAATATAATATATTTATTATTATAAATATAATTATATTATAGTAAATAAAATAAATATAATTATAATATTGCATTAATAATATTATAATATATTTAATGCAATATAGAATATTATAATATATTCATTACTATAAATATAATTATAATACAGTAAATAAAATATAAATATAATTGCAATATTGCATTCATAACATTATAATGTATTTAATGTAATATATAATATTATAATATATTTATTATTACAAATATAATTATAATATTTATTTACTAATATAATACAGTAAAAAATAATTTAATAAACAGACGCTATATATACCGATATATGCATATCACTATGTATAATATATAAATATATATATTATATTTTTATATGTACTATATCATACATTATGTACATATATTATATGTATGTCATATATTTTATATCATATATGTCATATATACATACATACAGCGCCATAACCCAACATACATATACACCCCCATCCCAATATAATATTGTCTATCATGAATCATTATTAATAAAACTGTTCTATCTATAATTTTTTATATCTTGTTATATTCTTATTGCTAGCCTGCTAATGTTTATGGAATTTTGTATTTCTATGAACAAAGTTAAGCAAGCGTAAATGTAAATAGGAACTTGTTTCGTCATCGTTAAATATAATTTACCGTCAGATATATTGTACTACATAAAGTATTATATCACAAAGAAAAGCTCAGCTTTAAATATTGTACCATACTCTTGTACATTATACGCCGTGTGTAGACTGTTGGAACGTTAAATTTCCAAAAAATGCACCAACATCCGCGGTCAGCGTGTTACCTCAACCAAATTCGAACCGCAACTCGCTAAATAACATAACAATTTTCGATAAACAAATCAATAATATATTCCCTACATACGAATAAATAAACAATATCGACAAACTAACAAATCACGTAGGAGGTGCATGCATTTGCATATACAATTTGCAATCGATGTCTAACAAACAGCATGGAAGTGAGGTGGAAACGGAAGAGAACAGAGGACGCGAATTAAAACAGAAAGAAAGAGGAAAAAGGAACGGCGGCAAATTACCGTAATTATTTCTTCCCGAGCCCACGCGCATCAGTCGCGTGCGTCTTTAGTTTGAAGACGACTCTCATCGCTTCGCAAACGGCGCCGCGCGAGACTACAGAATTACGAAACGAAGAACGCCGTGGCGTGGATGGGGCGTGCGATGGTGCGATGGTGCGATGCGCACGCGAAAGGCCACGCATTTTAATAACATCCAACTGATGACGACCGACGATCGACGATAGACAACCGACGACGAGGTGACAGTGAGAAGCGGAGAGCGAAGCGTGGACCAGCTTCGATTACTCAATTTTGGATATCTTTTTAAATAGACCTCCATGCCACGGCGATGGTCGTGTCACATATTTATCGAAGAATCTATGATTACGTAACAGTTACACGATTCATCGTGTCGCGTGATTATTACAGAGACGTCCGTGGAAGGACGTCGTCTGTTAAGCTTTGATTACACATCAGCATTCGTAATTTAATCTCATTTTTTTTTCTTATGAGTCGCGCATGATGGAGGAGGAAGAGGTTTAACTGAAAGACCGAACATGGGTTTATCATGATCTATAAATACTTGAGCTCCATTGGATTTCATAAGATTGTGTATCGTAAAATATCGCAATCGAAATTGTAAGGTTTCGTAAAAATAGAATCACATGGTGATAGGAGAAAAATATTGGTCGAATCCTTGGAATTACCTTTTACAGCCAGGGAATTAAAAAGTTGAATAATGTAAATTGATTGGGAAAGAAATATTCGATAAAATGTTGCGAGATGAAACATCGATAACGCGTTAATTTCTGTTTTTTGAGCAACACGTTCCAAAGAGATTGACATTTCTACGTTCTGTGTACATTTTTATTCCACTCTGCTTCACTTCGGTTTCTATCATTTCGAAAGTATCATAAAAATCAGATAGATACTATTGGTAGTATTGCGTTGTTTTGGTGTTTGAATCATGTTTGAACATGTGTGAGGCCAACATGCCACAAGTGCTTCCAAGAATGATTGTTTCACACTGTACAGTTGACTGTTGACTAATCGACAACATCAGGAAACAATTAAATTAATTTAAGTTGAATATAAGTTGTTGAATCTCTTGCCTTGTTTTGATGAAGCATGTTTGAAATAACTTGAGGCTAGCAAGTAATAAGCACTTCCAAAGATGATTGTTTCACATTATATAGTTGACTGTTGACTAATCAACAACACTAAAGTACAATAGAATTGAATTGAGGTTAATAAAAATTGTTGAAGCTCTTGCCTTTTTTTGATGAAGCATGTTTCAAGTAACTCAAGGCCAGCAAGCAATAAGCACTTCCAAAGATGATTGTTTCACATTCTACAGTTGACTATTGACTAATCAACAACACCAGGAAACAATTAAATTAATTTGAGATGAATATAAGTTGTTGAATCTCTTGCCTTGTTTTGATGAACCATGTTTAAAATAACTTGAGGCCAGCAAGCAATAAGCACATCCAAAGATGATGATTGCTTTACACTCTACAGTTGACTGTTGACTAATCAACAACACTAAAGTACAATAGAATTGAATTGAGGTTAATAAAAATTGTTGAAGCTCTTCCATTGTTTTGATGAACCATGTTTGAAATAACTTGAGGCCAGCAAGCAATAAGCACATCCAAAGATGATGATTGCTTTACACTCTACAGTTGATTGTTGACTAATCAACAACACTAAAGTACAATAGAATTGAATTGAGGTTAATAAAAATTGTTGAAGCTCTTCCATTGTTTTGATGAACCATGTTTAAAATAGCTTGAGGCCAGCAAGCAATAAGCACATCCAAAGATGATGATTGCTTTACACTCTACAGTTGATTGTTGACTAATCAACAACACTAAAGTACAATAGAATTGAATTGAGGTTAATAAAAATTGTTGAAGCTCTTGCATTGTTTTGATGAACCATGTTTAAAATAACTTGAGGCCAGCAAGCAATAAGCACATCCAAAGATGATGATTGCTTTACACTCTACAGTTGATTGTTGACTAATCAACAACACTAAAGTACAATAGAATTGAATTGAGGTTAATAAAAATTGTTGAAGCTCTTGCATTGTTTTGATGAACCATGTTTGAAGTAAGTTGAGGCCAGCAAGCAATAAGCACTTCCAAAGATGATTGTTTCACACTCTACAGTTGACTGTTGACTAATCAACAACACCAGGAAACAATTAAATTAAATTGAGGTTAATAGCCATTGTTTAAACTAAGATTCATCTATAAATAAAAATGGAACAAACTTTCTGTTCAATCCTAGGTCTTTTACACACTTGCAACGTATGTATTTTCTTCTCACTTCAAGATAAAGAATCAATCGATTCAAAAGCAAGATGTGCAGATATTGCTTCTTATTAAACACACTCGTGGAACAGTTTTAATAAGAAACTCGATCTGACCTTTCCTTTAGTTTCTTTTCGCAAATGGATAGCCTTGAAGAAACAGTTTTGTTATCGTACAGAATCGTCAGTGAACGTTCTAAAACTTTGCAATTAGACCTTGTCGCTGTTTCAAAGTATATCCTGCCCATGGGTATAACGTTTAAACGCAAGCGCCAAAGTACAAAGTACAAAGTGACGTTTTTCTGAAGTTGTTCAAGTACTCTGCAAAAGCAACGAGAACCGGAGATGCGCTTGTGATTACACGGGCTATAGTGCACGCTTTCTACCTTCTTACAAGCGTAAGTTTTGTAATTATAAGCTTTTCGTTGTCAAAAGAAACCGTCATAAAACAGGGGAATTACTTTTGCTCCAAATTTCTCGAACTAATTATCTTAATCCGCCTATTAGGCGCGTACATCGTCTAAAACTTGCCATGTAATTGCATTTAATTTGGAATTTCCACGTGTTCCAAGTTCGTAGATTAAAACTGCGCATTTCTGCAAACACGGCCAAGATTCCTTGCACTTCATTTGGAGGAGCAGTTTGAGAACAGAGCCGTTGGCAGTTGAGTTTTTCTTTTTCTTTTTTTTTTATTTGGAAGAACAATCGATTCTCCTTTAGAATTATAAGTACATAATTTTGGCATTATACTATGTCGTGTTTAATAAGTGTTTTTCAGTGTCTGATTCCAGTTGAATCTAATGCTTAAATCTAAAGGACAAAGTCCTTTTAACCTTTTTTTTTTTGTACGTGGAGAAATCCTCATGGACACTCCGCTGCTGCAGTAGACGCGTAGCAGCAGAGTAGTGTCGGACTCCTACCGACTAAAACTTCACGATGACCATCCTACGCGTGCGACGGGGGTGCTCCAGGAACCTCAATGAATTAACTTCTGTTGCACCCTCTTCTCGCGTCCTCTTGTTCGAGCCAGTCCTAGTATCTCCCGTCTATTGAGTTGGCGTTAGGGGGGTCCTTGCCCCTAGCGCTGCGCTCCTTCAGGCGTGGTCCGTTGGGACGGCGGCGGGACGGCTCTAGGTCGCCCGACTGCCATCCTTCTCCATCGTCTTATCCTGTAGGGGTGAGCTGGGGGGGGGGGGGTCAATGTTCCTCCTGTGGCGTGCCGCAGGGAGTTTCGGGGCAGCTCCCACGCCGGGCAGAGCTCCAGGGTGTGCTGCGCCGTGTCCCTGTCCTCTCCGCAGTGGTGACAGATGTCTGTCGTCTCCCGTCCAATTCTCTTCAGGAACTCGCCGAACACGCTGTGTCCGGTGAGCATCTGGGTCATTCTGAATGTAAGCGGGAGGCCGTGGCGGCTTCTCCAGGCCTCCCAGTTTGGGAGGACCGCCTCCGCGCCCCGATGTTCACTTCCCTCGTTGATCAGCTGGGATCGCCACCGGTCCCACGTGTCCTCCTCAGCGGTTCCTATGTCGTTCGGAGCCGCCTGCTTGGTCGGATCTTCTCCCGGATGCCATACTCTCCGGTGAGTGTATCTCTTTTTGAGCGCTAGTGCCCGGAGCTCCCACGGGGGGGAGCGCGGCTAGGGCGGTCGCCGACGCGTGAGACACCGTCCGGTATCCTCTAGTGATTCTGATGGCGGTTACCCTGTGTAGCCTCCTCAGGAGCAGGATGCTGCGGCGGCTCGCCATCAGGTCGTCCGCCCATACCGGGGCCCCGTACATCACTCGGGACCGAATGACCCCCTCGTAAAGTCGGCGCACCGCGTCTCCCGCCCCGCCGATGTTCGGTAGCAGGCCGCGCAGGGCATTAGCAGCCACCGACACTTTCGGAATCAGGCAGTCGAAGTGCGGCTCGAACGTCCACTGCCTGTCAATGATGAGACCCAGACATGTCATCTGCGATTCCATTTGGACGATTTCGCCTACCATGTTTATGCATAGGCCGGGCGGTGGGGTCGAATGACCCCCTCGTAAAGTCGGCGCACCGCGTCTCCCGCCCCGCCGATGTTCGGTAGCAGGCCGCGCAGGGCATTAGCAGCCACCGTCACTTTCGGAATCAGGCAGTCGAAGTGCGGCTCGAACGTCCACTGGCTGTCGATGACGAGACCCAGACATTTCATCTGCGATCCCATTTGGACGGTTTCGCCTACCATGTTTATGCATAGGCCGGGCGGTGGGGTCCCTCGCCGCTTCTTGTCGTAGAATCAGGTGGCCTCAGACTTCGCAGGGGAGACCCTCAGGCCCAGTCCGCGCACGGCACGGATTGCGCAGGCCGTTGCGATTTCGCCGATGCGCAGTGTCTTGTGCCAGCCGCGGCCCCCGACCAGGACCAGGGTGTCGTCCGCGTAGCACACCATGGCCGCGCCTGGGGGCAGCGGGCATCGCAGTACCTCGTCGTACGCAATGTTCCATAAAATCGGTCCCAGCACCGAGCCCTGCGGGACTCCGCGCTCGACAGGTCGCCTTTCCTCTCCCTCCTTGCTGCTGTAGCAAATCCAAAGTCCTTTTAGCCTGCGGATCTGATCCGTCGTGTCAAGTAATTGAGTAACTAGCGGGTTTTGGTGGTTGTTAACTGTTATGTTATATCCATTATCAAATTTGGATATTTCAAATTTGGATATTTGGATTTGAGGTTGAGATATATTGCTTCGTTGATGACGTGCTAAGGTACATCTATCAAGGATCTTAGAGTTTTCCATTAGAATCGTTGAAGAATTTCTATGTTGCAGTTACTTCCTGTTCCCCATAGTTGGATCCCACAGGTCCAAACAGGTTTTAATATGGCTTTATATAGCATTATTTTACTCTGCATGTTTAAGTTGCAGCGTCTGCCAATGAGCCAGTAGAATCTTTTCTGTTTTGATTTCATTTGTTTGGATGTGTCTTCAATGTACCGTTTCTAAGTCATTCTTCTGTTCAGGATCATGCCCAGATATCTCCCTCGCAGAACCGGTGGGAGCGTTCACATTGGACAGCAGCGATCTCAATGTTCCTATAAGGGCATCATCTTATCGCACACTTTCTCCAAATGAGCCCCGAACCTTCTGCAGTTATCAACCTACACCCCAAGGTATCTAATCTCCTGCTTCGTGGTCAGAAGATGCCCCTCCACGTTCATCTCAATTACCTTGGGCATCCACTTACTTGTCAGCAGTATCACTTCGGTCATCTCCTGTGCAATTTTCAATCCTTTATCGGCACACCACCGCACAATCACACCCACCGCCATACTTAATTTATTCTCCATCTCTTCCTGCTTGGCCACGTCGAGAATCACCGCCAAGTCGTCGGCAAAAGCGACGGCATTCATTTTCGGAATAGCTTTCAACTCCTTTAGTAGACCGTCGTACACCAGATTCCAGAGCAGTGGTCCAAGTATTGATCTCTGAGGGACACCCGCGTACACATTCCTCCTGACCGTTCCTCTTATCGTCCTTACTGTCCTCGAGATAATTCTCAAGGAGCGTCACTAATTTCCTGGGTATCCCTCTAGACTCCGCTTCTTCCAACATCTTACTCCAGCTGAGAGTGTTGAACGCGTTCTTCGCATCCACCACCGCCAACACACGAATTCTATTTCTCCTTTTGGACCAGTCAGCAAGATCCATTACTTGGCGCAGGGCGTCTACCGTACTGACTCTTCTCCTGAACCCATACTGGTCATCATGAAATGGGTCCAGTCCCAGGCTTTGCTCGCTCAGGTTCTTAAACGTGTGCTCCCAGACTTTACTAAGTGCTGGAAGCACGCTGATCGGTCGGAAAGATGATGTTCACGTGGGATCTCTGCCCGGTCTAGGTATGAGCACCACCCTCACTATCTTCCATTTCGCCGGGATCTTGCCTGTATCGTTCACGGTATTCAACACTCCCAACACTTTCTCTGCTCTCTTCTCCACCAATGCTCTGACCGCCGTCCCTGGCACACCGTCTACATCAACCGCCTTGTTATCTTCCTACAGACATTCATCAGGTCCTCCTCTGAGGTTGCAATTCCTCAATAGACCTTGCTTTTTCTCCATTGACCTCGTCAGGAAGAGTTCAACAACTGTAGCTCGAGCCCTATGCACGTGTAGGCCGTCCTAGACATGCTGGCCCTGTACGGCCTCCCCCATGGGTCCCGATCCAGCGTCACGCAAAATTGCGGTATCTCTCCGTACTTCCTCTTACCATCCTCACCAGCGTTTTCTTATTGGTTTTAAACTCTTCGCTCAGTCGAGTTGCGTCGTTTGTGCCTGTAATTCTGGCTCTCAGGGCCTTTCTCCTACTCCTAATCGTTTCTTTCCTTAGGCCAGTTGTTTCATCATTCTATCAATAATTCGCACATTCTCTTCCCTATCGATGGATAGACCTTCTTTAATTCAAGGGCACATGTCGTTTCCAGGATGGTCTGTAAGCAATCATCCTGTGCCTCCTAGTCATCCATAACATCTGTAAATGACTTGCCATAGTATCCATCGAATGTCAAAACAAATTTGTCCATGAGAGCCCTTGTCCCTTGTCGAATACACCTCGTCCTTTTGATTTTAAAACTACGAAGGACGTAGCAGTGGTCCGGTGCCGACCAGACTTTCGATATCCTCCCAGCGGCATACTTCCTCGCTAGTCCCTTATTTACGCTGACAACGTCGATAAAACTCGTTCCTCCGTTCCTAATGAACGGTGTATGCCATTTTTATCGGAACGATTCGACACATTCAGAAGGCTGGTTCCCCTGCGGTCGCCTTAGAGTTGAAGTCGCTGGCAACTTTTTTACTGTACCTACCTTACGTCTCTTTATGTTTTTAGTGTCCATTGAACGGAGGGATATATTGTCCTTTCGCCACGGAGGAGGTAGACACAGTGCGGTTGTAGTTTTGCTGATGAGAGCCTGATCGAGTTACTTGAGCCATCTTCGAGCTAATTAATTCAAATTGAAATAACTAGTCGAGAGGCTGTGATTTCGATTAAAGATTAGAAGTGTCGGACTTTCCATGAGGAAGTTTAGAACCAAGTCCACTTGGTTCATTTCTGTTTCAATCCACTTTCGACGGAGGGTCGTCACTTATTGTAGTGTAAACTTCACTGAGCACTAGACGCACGTCTACACGCTTCTGCAGTCGATGGCAGAATGATGATGTCCAGTTAAATTGATATCGAGATACACTTGACAAATGAGTAACCACAGTATCAAGGAGCGACACTTTGTGGAATGGGCCAGTTGAAAGTAAACGTAGTTTTTCAACAAACGTAACTACGGTTCGCTTGAAATTAGCTAATTTGAACGACTTGCAAGAAGCCTCGAGTAACGCAAATGACAATCACAGATGAAGCAATTTAACAGCCGGCAGCTTTCTGCGGAAGGAAATTGAATTTACCGTTGCGCTGCTCCATTCGCGGCAATCGCTAACAGCGGTGAAAAGATTCCGCGATACAACGAAACTTATACCAGCCATTTTCCGGCTGAATAACGATCAATTACGGAGGAGAAAAATATTATCGAGGAAAGTTACGTTCCATGGAAGTAAATGAACCATACTCTCGTTACTTTCTTTCAAACTTCTGCGTTATTATTTGTCTCTTGTATTTATTAAATGTTGAATTTCATAATTTATTATACTAATTTAGTATATTTTGTGTAATAACACACATGCGCGTAGGGCATACGCTGGCAATTCAAAGTTGGCTAAAATAAATGCAACTTGTAGGGTGCTGGAACTGAGTAGAAAAGGGTAATTTGAAATTTTCCTACTAAAGTTGATCAGGATGAAGAAAAGTGGGGTTGCTTTGTAAATATTATTCATACGTTGAATAATTCACCAATAATTTAATAATTCGCAAATAAATTTACAAATATTCAGTGCAAGACGAGTAGCACGAGAATTATAATAATGTTGGTGCAACTAATCAAATTCGTAATTGCATAACGTATTCAGTTATTCCTTCATTTAAGAAGTTGAGAAATTTTACTTTGTGAGATTGCCTATGATACGATTAAGAAAGCGGATAAAGTTCAATTTCAGAAAATACAAAATGCAATACAGAAAAGTGCAAACAGTGTCCAAAGCAAAATACTCGTCGTAGTAGTATCAGCAATATAATTCACATCAGTAAATGTGAACTCTCGCGAAAAGTCTGTATATTTTACTATGGCGCATAAAAAGTGCAAACAGATGATAAAGAAGATTCCAAAAAATCGCTGAACATTACCTTGGATGCGTAACACGCGACAAAACTGCTCAACAGTCCGGGACCGGAAGCCGAGCGTACGTAAATATTTCCCATGTAGCTATCGTTTTAATTTTTAATAAAAATGACGAGGGAGTCGCGACTATTGCGTGTACTGTAATTATATTTCGCGCCGCAGTACGCTGCATCTCTCAGGCCACTGTCGAGTTACAATGGCGGGAGACGCCTGCGAAAAGTTCCATTCAGAATCCGCAGTGATCACGAGAATCGACAGAGTTGTTGTCCGGTTAAGCTACCGAAGCGTCCTGTTTTGCAACCAAAGGACAAAAAAAAAACAAACAAAAACAAAATCACATAGAAGCTCCGCTCCCCCAGCGGCTTAAACCTAAAAATTATATTAAACACGAAAAATGTAAAATGCCATAACACATATTACAGCATGGCTACGTCGTACCGTTGCGTATCGGTTCCTTTGCCTAAAACATCACTACAAAAATTCACCGTTTATTGTGAATACCAAAATGCACTGAAAATTGTATCTTGGGTCTAATAAACATCCTTAAATAAAATAGTTGTTGTCCGGTTGCTGGCGTCTTTCCGCGAGACACGCCGCACCGTGAACAAACGACAGCCAACGTAATAGAATTAGCGATCGTTACCAGTTAGCGCTATTTTTGTAGACTACTTCGACGAATCTGGGCTCCGCCCGTTTCCCTTTCTGCGAATGTCACATTTCTCGGTGTGACGTACGTATTATATGCTGACGCGTTGTCGGGCTTTGTGCGTTTCTTTCGAATACGAACGCTATTTGTTGTCACCGGTTCGATGGAAAGTAGCTAGTCGGACATCGCCACATTTCAACGCTGGCGAAGACAATTTTCCACATTTTCGCACGCCTTTCTTCGCAAGATTCGCCTTTTATCGCTATCTACCTGACGAGAATCCTCTTAGTACGGAAAGTCGCGTTTCGTTATTATAGGGACAGCCGCGCTGTTATTAGACAGCGGTTTTCTCGTAAACGGGTACGTATTAGGAAAAAGTGACAGAGGAAAAAGTTGTACAGTTTTTTATGACCAATACAATGGCTATATTGTTTTTTTATGTTTGCAATATTTTTCAACAAATAACGACGATTTGCCCATTTTTTTTTTTTTAATACACCCTGTACGTTTCTCTGCCTCGTACGAGAACGTGTGTCAAGACCAGTTCATCCACGTACCACACGGTGAACGTCAAGGTCATACACGATTAACAGTGGAAGAATTCTTTCGAATATTACAAACTTGTTCCATATTTTCCACGTATTTTCTTACGATCACCTCCTCGTCGTACCGTAAGTACTGGCACACCCTGTATAAATACACGTCGATTAGATCGCACGTTCGATCGATTACGACGTGACAAACTTTCGACTATACGCAACAGATAGAAGGCAGTCGTCGTGCAGGAAAATGAATTTGTAAATCGAGGAAATTGAATTCGTGAAATTTCACCTCTATATCGTAATTATAATTATCACAGGACGCGTGACGACTTTCTACGCGACTGATTCCGACGTCCGCGGAGAAATCGATATCCAAGCAAGCGAAGATCAGCCCGCGTCCATCGTTCTATTTCTGACCTGCATTAATGCGTGCGTCGTTTGCAATGCAAATATCGAGCTCGCGTCGTTGCAATTTATCGGAGCATCGCTGCATCGATCATAATCACGCGCAACGACGCGTATTCCGTCGTCCGAAGAGCTGGTGGAAAGCAGCAAATCTGGATGCAGTTCCACGATCAAATTCCGTGTTACCTGCGCCCGTGTAAACGCGCCATTATCAATTCGCTGCATTTTTAATTCGTTGCACCGTGCGTACGTCCGACCCGCCTCCGGTTTACCCCCACCACAT
The DNA here is from genome assembly GCF_011952205.1 of Bombus bifarius. Classification (NCBI taxonomy): domain Eukaryota; kingdom Metazoa; phylum Arthropoda; class Insecta; order Hymenoptera; family Apidae; genus Bombus; species Bombus bifarius. Next base: position 329,781 of record NW_022884639.1, read on the forward strand.
CCCATTACATTCTGGTGTTTACGGTGCAGCGAGAGAAGGTTAGGTTAGAAGGTCGGAAAGACACGACCGAGCAAATCGTTCATTCTCGTACGATCTGTGACGTTCTGGTCTGCGGTATATATATATATATGTAACATATATCGCGATCATCAATTGACAAAAGATGGCGCGAGTTCAACGACCCCGTCTCTCATCTGTTGCCAGCCAGCCGCGCGATTTTAAAGATCGCTTCGCTTCGCGATGTAGAACGTGATCGATTAATCAGCGAACACGAGACACGCGGAAATTTTCTTCCGCGATCTTTCTCGAGATAACGTCGTTCTCTAATTGGCAGTTTCATCGAACTCGTTGATTCGATTTCTGTCGTAACAGAAAATTTCCTTATCGATCGAGTCAGCTGCTGTTCGCAACTCATTTAATATTTCGAACGTGTCGATTGGAAAATAACGTTGAACGAGAGTGGAACGTGGAAAATACATGGAAACGCAAGTGCCGCGAATAATTGCCAGCCGAAACGCGTCTATTGCGTTGTTTCTGCAATGTTTCAAGGGAGATCGTTCGATGTACCAAAGAAATCGTTTTTCTAAGGGGCAGATTGAACAACTGCTGCAGGACAACAGGAGACGTTGGGCGGAAAATTATCGCCTTGCATAGACGAGATAGAAGACAGAAAGGTGATTTTTCAAGTACAAAGTAAATTTTTCAGTGGAAAGATCTGATTTCCAGGCTTCGGAACAGAATTATCGCGGTGGCCGGCGTCGAGCTGTGATTTCAACGAGATCGAGAAAATCGTGGAGAACAAGTTTACGGTAGAGAAAATAACGTTAAACTTGACAGAAGAATAAAATGCGCGTGGGAGGATGTTAAAAACGAAACTTAAAACGAGTCAGTGGATTAATTGAAACAGTCGGGAATAAAGGAAAATTCAGGAAATATCGAAGGAAAATATAAGAAAATTAGTTTGTACGTAAGAAGCTGAGTTTATGTTTCTTCGCAGCCAAAAGAGAAAAGGGAACAATTTCAAGAGAGAATTTACCATTTTCCAAAGAAGAAAGTGTCTTCATAGTTTCCTTTTCCATTATAACGTGAAATTACGTAAACCATTCTGTTACCGTTTCTTCGAATATTATGAGAAACATAGAAATAGAACTGAGCTTGTAATTATTCACCGCACTGTAAGTACGTAAAGTAGACTCCATTTGTCTAAACTGATCGGAAAATAAACAGATGGCGTAAGTGGAATCCATGTAATAGGAGTTGGTTGCTTCTGCTCGTTATCTACGATCTCTCAACAAACATTGGCTAACAATAAGTTTCGAGTAATAGGACGAACAAGTGGATTACGTTAGCAAGAGTACGGCCAATGCACTGAAAATAAAGGAAAATCCGGGAAATATCGATTGAGAAGGTAATAACGAAATTCACATCGAGTTTCTATTTCTCTCACAGAAGGAAACGCAATTTCGAGGGAAAATTTCACTTTTAAGGAGAAGAAGATTTCTACTTATTTTCTGTTATCATATGAGATTATATAAACAATTTTTGTCTTAACTCTTCCGTCTGTAATTTCGTTTTTACCGACGTTATAGCTTCTTGCTCTTTTTAATCTCAAAAAAATTCTTAAATAATCTTCCAAGTTTGTAGAATATCATTCGACAGTTTTTTAACGCTTCGTGTCATTTAGATCGTTTTAGGCGAAGCAACGTTTAATATAAATATGATATAAATATGAAAGAAATGAAAAATTTGTTCAAGTTCGTGATGGAAAATGGTGCGATGTGAAAATTGTAAAAATGCGATTGAATTTGTAATTATTTTATATAATTGTTTATAGTGTAATATGCAATTTATAATTATTCATGCCGCTGTGTCGTGACGTTGAAAGTTGATGAAATTCAAAATTGTCTGAAATGTACAAACCTTGAATTATCTGTACTTGCGATGCATAATTAAAATAAATAAAAATAATGACGCCTTTTAATGTAAAAATAATTTCAAAAATAATAATAATTACCCAAAAAAATAATTGCAAGACGTGAACTTGAACGCGATGTCGAATCATAAACTGTACCCTGTCGTCGCTAGAACACGAAAATTGTCGACAAGATCGTTTGTATCGCTTCATATTACACTGCAAAAGAAAACTGAAGATGCAGCAAGGAGAAACTTTCCTCTTTCGGGAAAAATGAAAATCCCTCTGAAAATTGCCTTTCTGGCTGCGAGAACACACAAACTCAATGTCAATTTTCATTCGAATGTTTCACCAATTTTCCTTTATCCTCCGTTGCTTCTATCGATCAGTTAGGTTAGCAATAAAAATTATTCCAAGTTCCACTAACTTTGATCAAGTTCGACATTTTCTACGGTTGGCTTCTCCCGATCCTGAACTTTCCTCAACAGGTCCTCGTTCGCCCTCAGATGGGACCTGGACGCTGGTGTAACGTGGATTCATATTAGAGGCAGGATGTGTGCAGGTCTTCGCCTCGTACCCTCAATTGCCCCAAGGACCCACCATAAACCTAAGCTTTTTAAGCTTACTTCTGTTATCTGTTTATGGATGGTCCTTGAAACAGCCCTTAGGTTGTTATACGCCCTTACTAATTACGAAGAAAGCAAGTAGTTACTTAATGGGAAAGACCCAATACTCGACTAACGAAAAAGCTGGTTTTTCCCATAAACAAAATGACCTTGGTAGGAGGCTTCCTCCTCCTATCTTCATGACCTATAACCAATTGGCATCGTGAATCGTTACCCTCACTTTTCCTAACGGAAGGTGCGAACCTGTTAATTGTTAATTAAAAAGGGCGCACCCACACCGAGCTTTCCTCTGTAATGAGACGAGGACACCTGGGGAGAAATAGACTAAACTATCGAACAGTGAACATCTCTCCGATCTGTGTAAACTTGTATTGTGAAATAAAGACGATAGTTGTGTTGCGACTCAGTTGTGTGACCCCTAAGTTTACGTGACACTGGCCACGCTGACGAAACCATCTCGTTGAACGATCGCCTTTTCCTCGATTAAAAAAAAAAAAAATCGGCTATTAATTGCGATGATTCGTCGTGCAACATCTCCCAACGTCTCATGGCGTGCAATTTGGCCCATTAGAAAAATAACTTCCCGCAGTCGTGAACAGCGGTTTCTTGAAAATACCTGTAGCGGCTCATGGCCATAGACAAAGGGTTCCAAGGTAGAAGCGACGTCCGAGGACAGGACGTCGTGAAAGAATAAATGCTGGAACCTGCTGAGAAAACCATGGGCCTCAGAAGAAATGTATTGTTTCATACCCATATTGTTTCCTCGGGGAGGAAAAGCTGGAGCGAGTGGATAATCGATTATAGTCCGTCATAGTAGGCAATTGATAGTTGCTGGTAGTAACACCATTAGTCGATCAAATAGATAGTCATAACAAGTTTGTATCAGTTCTGCATCGTCATCATCGCTTCGGCTGGACCTGCGAAACGTTACGATCTAAAACAGCGCACACGCAACATTGAAATGGACGTCGTTAAAGTAAAAGACTGGAGCGCTTGAGCAACACTTAGCACGTGCTAACCGCCTCATATCGAAGAAACAACGGGACAAATAGGTTTCGCTTTCTAATTGTTCGCAGTGCCGTATCTAATTTATCTGCGACACTGACAAGTAATTTGGGCATCCATAATCGCCAGAAATCTCTGCTCGTGCGTTGAAGCTAAAACGACGAGAGATACGGTTAAGCTGTGAACTGGGGAATTTAGTGTCAGAATTCTCCTACGTGGCGCTTGGTTAGAACCAAGCAAACGACGAGTATATACGTGCAACGCAGGCCAGATGCTCGTGTTATAAATTTGTGAAGCGAAACGAGCAAGGATTATATTTTTAAGAAATTAACGGTTCATCGTTGAAAAAGGTATCGCTGTTGGAAACAGAAAAATTGCCAAAGAAATAATGAAATTGATAAATGGAGAAAATTAAAGAAAAGAAAATTTCAGAAATTCAGTTGATTTCAGCGTGGCATTTCTCAAAGCAAGTTTGTACGTACAAAGTGGCGTTTCGCAGGTCGAGCTTTCGTTTTTTCGGCGGACGCCACATCTTCGAAGAGGATTTGCTTTTGACGGTACAGCTGATAAAAAATTGTTTAAGCTGCTATAAAACGCAAAACAATCTCGGGAATGGCCGATATGGCAGCAAAGAGAATAATCAAATAATCACACTCTTTTGTTATAATATTTGTTATAGGTTTATTGAAAGTATAAAGAAAACGTACCACTAAATCTCATTTTATGCTAAATGGCAATTTTTTCTTTCACACGACGAGTATATACGTCAACCACACCGAAATAAAGCTTCGCATTGACGTATATATACGTCGGACGCAGTTAACTGGTTCACTAGGTGATGCGGTAAGTCGAACAGGATAATTTGTTCGGTCGGTGCTCCATCCGGCGATGAATTGCGTTCCGTCGCGTCGCGACGCGCTGAAACGGAAGTGGAAAGTGAAATCGACGTTCCGGCGCAGTCGGATCTACGGCGATGGCCCCGAAACTTTCTACTGTCGCGGATCCTCGTTTGGCTCATGAATTCGTTTAACCAAATAGCTGTTACGACTTATTGGAGCAGCGTGTACTTAAAATGTGTGGCGAAAAGTAAGCGATGACGAGTATACTCGTCAAATACAGAGTACGTGTAGCTGTCGTAATGGGGAATTAAATTGCGACGAAATGGCTGTTTTAATTCTGAATTTTATTACTGGCAGGGCTCGTATATCACAAAATACTGCCATTTCTTGGTGACGAGTATACTCGTCAAACACAGAGTACGTGTAGCTGTCGTAATGTGGAATTAAATTGCGACGAAATGGCTGTTTTAATTCCGAATTTTATTACTGGCAGGGCTCGTATATCACAAAATACTGCCATTTCTTGGTGACGAGTATACTCGTCAAACACAGAGTACGTGTAGCTGTCGTAATGTGGAATTAAATTGCGACGAAATGGCTGTTTTAAATCTGAATTCTATTACTCGCAGGCCTCGTATATCACAAAATACTGCCATTTCTTGGTGACGAGTATACTCGTCAAACACAGAGTACGTGTAGCTGTCGTAATGTGGAATTAAATTGCGACGAAATGGCTGTTTTAAATCTGAATTCTATTACTCGCAGGCCTCGTATATCACAAAATACTGCCATTTCTTGGTGACGAGTATACTCGTCAAACACAGAGTACGTGTAGCGTCGTAATGTGGAATTAAATTGCGACGAAATGGCTGTTTTAATTCTGAATTTTATCTCCGGCAAGGCTCGTATATCACAAAATACTGCCATTTCTTGGTGACGAGTATACTCGTCAAACACACAGTACGTGTAGCTGTCGTAATGTGGAATTGAATTGCGACGAAATGGCTGTTTTACTTCTGAATTCTATTACTCGCAGGCCTCTTATACCACGAAATATTGTCATTTCTTCATGACGAGTATACTCGTCAAACACAGCTAACTGGTCAACAGAGTCTCGTCACGACACGACCCGTACAACAAATTTACTTGCTCGCGCGCGTTCATATCGTACACGTTGCCTGGTTAGCAACACAACTAAAAGAAAAAGAGAAAAAGAACACGATTTTTCACCATTTTCCAAACGTCGTACTCTTCGATCAATCGCGAACAGCGCTTGTAGTAAACGAACACTGTGAGTGCCAAAAAACAATTTTTTCAAAAGGAGAATACAGCTTGCGCGTTTAACGTGGTGGAAACTCGTGAAAAGGAAAAGAACATTCGTAGAAAATTTCTGTCTTTTCGAGGTTCGTTCGTCCGTATATTTGGAAATTCGTAATCTGTGAAAATTGAAAAATTAAAAAATCGCAAATATCCACGCTCGTGACAGCGAGCAAATACAACTTCACGAAAGTCTGTCGCATCCACGATACCATGAAACACGCTGCAACTTTTAATTGAACTTCTCTCCTCTATCTCGTACAGTTTCTGAAATATTCACGATACTATGAAAATTCGAGATTTCTTCGATGGAGGAGTATCTTCACCGATGGCCTGCTTTTCCTGCAGAAGAGAGACATCGTTCTCGTCATTAGCATCGCATAAACCAGGTCCGCGCAAAGTTTCAAATTTTTCACCAGTTCCCAGTTTCCCAACTTCCCTTGTTCGTAAGTTGAGCTAAAAGTTGGCAGACTCCTCTTCTAACGCCATTAAAAGTTACCGATCTCCACGTTTCCGCTATATTTTAGGGAAATCAGATACGAGTTATTTCGTCTTTTTCTTCGAAATTACTTAATTTTGTAAATATAATTTTATTTCGTTCCTTAAACTACCACAAATTATAATAAACTCAAAATTATCGTCATCAGTCTTTTCTTAGTTGCGAGCCGACACAGCACCGTGCACACGTGTGCGCGATAACCTGCATCGATGCACAAGCTTGCACGCGAATGTCGTGGGAAATGTCGTTGGCGGCGAACGCTTTAAATTTGAAATGTCGCAATCCGGAAAGCGTGACAGTAACCAAACGCCGCGCGTCTTCGCCGTATTAACCTGGTAACTGTAAATGGATGTAATTACAGTTAAGTCTCTTGTCCAGACTTATCCTTTTTCAGTCAGACTTGTCCAGTCTCTTATCCTTTTTCTCGCTCTCTCTCTCTGTTTCTTTTGCTCGGTATTTTACGCGCCAAGTCGTCGTAACACGATTTCATCTCGTTACGAGGCATTCATTTCGTCTGTTTCGCTCTGTTCGCTCGTGGTCACGCGAATTTCAGTTCCTCTGAACGCGACCACGCAGCTTTGCAAAGTCGATCCGAGTCTATGGTCGAGTTAGCTTTTCCATTGAAAGAAGCTTTTCCTTTGAATAAAAATTAAAGCGCGTGCACACGTGGTTGCGCGAGTGTGACGTCTGTTTTCTATAGTTCTGTATGCTTTTTCAATGGAGTCGCATATTTAGTCGTCTCAGCTGAGAAAATGAAATGTCGAAACGAAGCATTCAGAGTGTACAGGGGGCGAACGAATAACATTACAAGCGGGCAAATAAAAAAATAAGTAGAAAATGTGGAATAAAATTTCTCCGTTTAAGGCTCGGTTTGCGAGAACATCGAATTTGAAAATTTATCAAGAACTGTCGAACGTGGCTCATTTTGGACCAACGAAGGTGTCGGACCTTGTGGTTCCTGCACCTAAAAAAACTTACAGCTACAAGCTTCTGACTGGTCAAGTATTGTTTACTTTTTAATTGTTACGGTTTTTATTTAATTAATTGAGTACTGCGAGCGATTCGTATTGCCATCGACGTCAGTCTTTTGCTAAGTGAGTTCTTTTATACTCACAATTTTTCTTATCTTGGTATATGCAATACTAATCTCTTGACGATCATACATTTCCAAATACGAGATACGTGTTTCGTATCATTGTCCAATAATCAGTAAATTATTTCTGATTTTTGTCAATATTTTCAAAAATTCGCAGTTTTATTATACTTTGATAAGGAAATAATTACACCTTTGTAAGAGCTGGTAAATTTCTTTAGATCTTGTTGGAGGATCGTTATCTTAGGAGTAAAACTCTGCAATAACTTGTTTCAATATTTGTTCCATACCAAATTGTCTACCTCCGGACAAATTACAATGTTTTCGTAATTTCCAGTTTTATCTTAAAGTGAACTGTATCTTTCTTGCAGAAAGGTTCGAACGTTTGGCTAAAGTATCGCTTGTGCGGTAAATTGGCGACTATAATAAGCAGCTCAGAATCTTTTCAGATCTTTTTAAAACCTGAGACGATAAGAAATCGGACTGAAAAACTCCTATACCGACGGCGTCAGTAGAAAAACCGTATTACCGACGGAGATTTCATCTTCGGATATTTCGTTAAGAAACGTTACTCGACTTATTCCTTCTCATTTAGAAAAAACAGGCGCGTTAGATAAATAAAACGTACGTCTACCACTCGCGACGTTTATTTCAATAAGAAGATTAAAAAATGACCGATTAATTAGCTATTCGAAAGAGACGAAGAGATGAAATAATTTTCGTCGCCCTGTCGAACATTTGAAAACAGATATCAATTCCCTCTATTAATTTAATTAATTGCTGTGTATAATTCGATGTTGTACTGCGTCTGTTATTTCCATCTCAGTCTCGATTTAATCAGCTGCATTTTATCAATTTTCACAGCGTTGCGTGTATGGTTTAACACGTATTATGACATTAATTTCGAATAGCAAAGCTGCAGCGTTAGGAATTCGATATTGCACTGTTGTTACATTGCGCCTCGGCGTGCGCGTGACAGGCAGCGCCACGTGAAATGTTCCCAAAAAATTCCAATTTCGTTCCCAAACGCAGCTTAGAAAGAAAGAGAGAGAGAGTCTCGTGGAATTCGTCATGTGTCCCTATACTACACAGGCAAATATTGATTTTCCACTTTAAAATAGAGAGCTCTAAAATGGAACACTGAATGGCATCAGATTGACACATGCAATTTGTACCTCCATTTCGGACGAATATTGAAACTCGAAGATCGCTGTATTTGTTGAAATTAATTACCGTAGAAATACTTTTTATACTGTCTGTATATCTGGCCATTTTTCAGATACTCGTTAATATTTTCACAAACAGAACACGCACGCACCTCTAGCCGATAGCCTATTAATCGGTTTTTTGTCGCCGACGTTACCGACTGATAGCTTATTAATCGGTTTTTGTCGCCGACGTTACCGACCGATATAACCTATTAATCGACTTTTTGTCGTCGACTATCTTTCTCATTATTTGAACAGTAATTTGTTATTGTGTTATTTAGTAAACTTATCGTTAGCGACGAATGAAAATAATGGCATTGGAGAGTCTAAACTGAAACAGAACCGGCGCCAGGGAGAATCTGAGCTGCCGGTCGGACGTCCGTATGCTGTTGAACCGCTAGGGTCGGTAAATTTGAAGTTCGAAATTCGAATCGATCGAGATAACGTCACGAAATCGTTCCGTGACACGTTGAACCCGTGAATCGACCAGTTACGATATCGTGCAATGTACACGTAAATCAACGAATGACGAAATCGAGTGACGAACGCGGTGTGCAAATACGTAAGTAGGTGCAGGAAAGTGTCACACGGAACGGAAACGTCGCGCGATTTATAAAGCTTGGACGCATACGTTCTGCATACGTTCGATGATATTTCACGCAAACGGAACGAACAGAAAGAGAAAAGCGTGTCGCGTTTTTCTACCGACAAAGAGGCTGCGGGCGAACCGGACGAATCGATTATGCGGATTCTCGACAGGCGAAATGAAAAACCGTTTTATTGTACTTTTATTATAGCGACGAAAGCCACGTGCAAATGACGTTGGTAACATTTTTCGTTTTTTCTTTTTTTTCTTTTCCAAGCCTTTTAACCGCTTCCAAAATTGAATCTCTTTCATTTCTTCGATACAGGGTGTCTCATTCTAATCGATCTGCGTGAACATATTTTCAAACTATAGGTTATTAGGTTATTGGAAAAAGTGTCCGTTTCAAAAGATGGCGCCCTACGATGATCAGCAGACTCGTTGAGGTGCAGACACAAAAAGATACTGGTGGATACAGAACCCATAACAAAATAAGAGAGCATCAAACCGACAGAACTCAATTCTGACACCGCATAACACAGGTGTAAAATGTAAATATTGTAAATAATCCTATTTGACATCCCCCTCCCCCGTCCCCTCCCTCTCATCCCACCCCTCCCCAAAGTTACACAGCACCCAAAAAGCAAACTACCGAAGCGTCCTGTTTTGCGATCAAGTTTTCAGGACAGAAAAAAAAAATAAATAAAAAAAAAGCTCCGCTCCCCAGCGGCTTAAACCCCAAAAATTGTATCATACAACGAAAAATGTAAAGCGCCGACACATAATACAGCATGGCTACGTCGTACCGCCGCGTATCGGTACCTTTGCCTAACATACCATTACAAAAATTCACCGTTTATTGTGAATATGTACCTAAAACTGTGTTCTTGGACTCAATAAACTTTAAACTTTAAAAAAAAGTGCAGACGCCCCGAGATCTCGAGGTACCTTTCGTTTCTTTAAACGTGAAACTGTAGACTTTTTGATACACCATTAGGTGCAGTTTTTAATTCTCTGCAAGAAAGTACGAAGCCACCGGTGGCTGAGAATGCTCGGTTTAAAAGATATTTCGATGGCAATTTCATGAAATCGAGCGTACGGAAGATACGAGAAACGTAGGAACAGAAGCACCGCGTTATCTGACCTCGTCTTTCCACGATAAGCTTCACGAGATTAAAGTTAAGATATATCTTTCGAACTAATCATTCGAACTAATCGGAAGCCACGCGGCTTAACGTTTCATCTTTGTGTTTTAATATAATCAGATTTTAAAGGCAGCTTCTCATAGAGAATGAAAAACTAAGTCGAATGGCGCACGAAAAAGTGTACAAATGTTCCATTTGGAGGACCAAAGACCACCATGAAATCTGGATGGCGCGTCCATCCGGATAAGATATATGGCGGATCGGTATCAATAGGACGCCGACAGATTTCGCTAGGTGCGGTATTTGTATCGTGCGCCCGTATATTCGACCGCTAGCGAGATAGACTCGTTGTCGTCGTAGCCCTCTGGTGTTGGCGGTTGGTACTCGCGGATCTGTCGGCGTCCTATTGATACCGATGCGCCACAGATTTTTGCCGTAGCGAGACGTCTCTCTAGAAATACAGTGAGTTTCATTGGAAACGGTCGATTTATTGAATCAATGTGCAGTTCAGGGACATTCGCTGGGCCGATTAAAATGAGACACTCTGTATGTATTCAACGCCTGTGCCTGATACCTAAATATTGGGCTGGCAACTAAGTGATTGCGGATTTTGTCATTAGGTGGTATTGACAAAATCCGCAACCACTTAGTTGCCAGCCCAATATTATGTAACACGTAGAAGATGGTAATCTCGCGATTATTTTAATCGTTGTAATAAACATACGATGACACTACTATCTTCAACATTGCTGTCACTATCACGAAACACGACTTATTGTTAGATCACGATAAAACACTGATACGACAAGCTATTGCGTTCTAAGTGTTTAAATTTCACTGCTATCTGCCCTAATACTTGGAGCTTAAAACCTACGTGCTCGAAATTTAATCTAATCCGTAGTAATAGTACTTGAACTGGTCCAACTTAATACGTACACTCGTACTCGCTCACTTTTATTTTTACGCTATTTTCCTACTATATCGAGTATAACGTTATAAATAGATGTTGTTTCATGTTGTGTGTTGTATAAATTTCTGCCCGCTTCAAACAACGTACAACTACGTTTCACATGGAACAATTGAAGAGAGCTTCATCGTGAATTTTACACGAGCTACGAATATTATTGTTAAATTTCAACGTTTTTAAATTCTATTGAAATTTTCTACTCGTCCAATTGTATTCTTGTGTGTGTTCAACAGCTGAGATGTTAAATTTGTGTTGTTTGCTGTATGCATGATTTGTGTTTGTAGGAAGTTTGTAGGTTGTATTGCACGGTTTACACGTCTTCGTTGGTGAATTTATTTGTCTGTGAAATAAATTGCAAGCACGTGGCACATAGGTAATATCGATCAGTTGTGAGAATCGTGACAGTAATGAGGCTCGTTGTATCATCAAAAAGAAAAGAAGAGAGAAGTTGCTTGATGATAAATTCAAAGCTGAACTTCAAATGACTTTTGGTTCTAATTATAGCGTAGAGCAAAGTTTCAAGTATCGACAGTTTACGTATTCTTAGCTTTACTGCTACTTCTTAACGCAGGTTGTCCATTATGAGCGTTGCTTAATATTACTCAGACTAAATTTATCGTTGTTATATAAACTTTAGAAAAGCTAAGTTGCATAAATACTTGGATTTGGAATAACATAAACATTATAAATACACAATAATCTAAATTGAAATACTTTAAATGCTATAAATATAATAGGGTACAAATGCTGCTAAATATAATCTATATCATGTATGACGTCCTTGAAAGAGATAGTGTTCTTAAATAAAATGTGGTGGAAGAGATAAATACAAAATGAAATGAAGCAAAATAGGATGAAACAAAAAATATATTTTGCGTGGCAAATGCATATTTAATGAACATCAATATGATCACTATATTTACAATACAATCTCTATATATATTAGAATATATTTGTAAACATTTGTACTATATATATTATAAATATAATTTATATTTCAATTCATAATACATGATAAGCGGAAACATACACAAATAGACACAATGACTATCATATGTGTAATATATCATATATCATGTATGTCATAAAAACATATACAACAATACAAGATAAATATATATATATTTAATTTTTATTTGTATTTATGATATGTATTATAAATGTAATTTACATTTGTATTTATAATATTATTATAAATTTAATTTCTATTTGTATTTGTAATATATATTATAAATTTAATTTATATTTGTATTTATAATATATATTATAAATATAATTTATATTTCAACTCATAATATGTGATAAGTGGAAACATATACAAATAGACACAATGACTATCATATGTGTAATATATCATATATCATGAATATCATAAAAACATATACAACAATACAACAGAAATATATATATTTAATTTATATTTGTCATATAATATTTATATTGAATATATATTTATTATATATAGTATAAATATAATTTCTATTTGTATTTATAATATATATTATAAACATAATTTATATTTGTATTTATAATATATATTATAAATATAATTTATATTTGAACTCATAATATGTGATAAACAAAAACATACAAAAATAGACACAATGACTATCATATGTGTAATATATCATATATCATGAATATCATAAAAACATATACAACAATACAACAGAATATTTAATTTATATTTGTCATGTAATATTTATATTGAATATATATTTATTATACATATCATAAATATAATTTATATTTGAATTCACAGTATGTGATTAGTGGAAACATACACAAGTAGACACAATGACTATCATATGTGTAATATATCATATATCATGAATATCATAAAAACATATACAACAGTACAACAGAAATATATACATTTAATTTATATTTGGCATATAATATTTATATTGAATATATATTTATTATATATATTATAAATATAATTTATATTTAAACTCATAATATGTGATAAACAAAAACATACAAAAATAGACACAGTGACTATCATATGTGTAATATATCATATATCATGAATATCATAATTATATATATTTATATATTATATACGTGATATTCATTGTGACTATTTGTGTGTGTCTTGGCTTATCGCGAATTCAACCCACCGCAAAGGTGACGCATACTGTTTGCATACTGATGCATCAATCTGTTGTAATACGTTTGCCTACCTTTGCACATATGTACGATGGATTTCTACGATTTCTCCTGGTTTCCAATCACATTTCTGTACAATAGTGGCAGATACTACGCACGTTAGATGTACAACACTGATATGCTTGATAATCGTTTAAGCAATATTTATCTGATGTATTAAATATGCGTTTTTCTCGCGATGCTGTTACGAAAAGTCGATTTTCTCATTTCCTTTCATCGTTCATCTATCGTTTTCCTCCGAAATCTTATATTTTTCAAGGACGTTGCGTGTAATAGTAAAACATCAACGTGGAGGAAGATCATCCTGATAATACCTCGTTTCGTAATTTGTTTTCTCGAAGATTTATCATCGTTTCATTTCATTTTTCGTGTTTCAAATTATTTGCAGGAAAAGCGAATAATCGTTCCGAATCTACGGCATGAAATGAAAAACGTAAATAAGAAAAATGTTATTATTTATATAACGACTCTACATGTACAATAATAATTTCATTAATCTAGTTTTCTGCTATGCAAAGTGGCTAAGTCATAGGTACATCTGCCTACCAGTGGGAAACCTTATTAATTCAGACAGGTTAATTCGTAGAATTTCTGCTGCCTATGCAAAGAGAGATAGGCAGAAGCCATCAATGACCTGCTATTTTTGTATAAAATTCCCACACAAAACATATCGCGAATCGCCTGACGATTTGCCTGACGTATTTACAAAAGCAACGATTACTTAACGTACACGTAAAAGTGATCTGATAATTGTTTAAACACGTCTCTCGTTTTCAGTGTGAAAATAAAATAACGTTTGTCTAAAATCTTCAAGTTCTCATTTCCCCTTCTCACTTAACAAAAAAAATCAAGTTTCTCATCAACACTAAGTTAGATTAACATATCATCAAGTTAAGTTAACATACAGTTCGACTGCCGAAGTTCATGCAAATTTACATTTCTGCGAACACGAAAAAGGAAGAACCTAATCACTGAGTTTGTTGCGCCCTCTAAATATTGTCACGAGTTAGGACAAAAGTTCAAGACGATTGCTACTTTCTAGCAAATTATCGCGCTATCTTAAAAATACTAAATACAAAATAAAAAATGCTCGTCAAAAATGACGCTTTTAACCGAATCTTGCGCTACCCAGCGATTGCGCGCTTCGGCGGACGCAACTCTCAGCGTCCGATATTTACGACTGAGAGTCGGTTTCTCGCGTGACACGCGTCCCTTGCGGCCAAAATCACGAAGACGCCTCCGTGCGGTTCTTATTTCATTTCATTTCATTTTAAATGTCAACGACACTTGGTAAATGAGCCTTTTCCGATAAGCGGTGGCTATGCATTTTTTCTATATTTTTGTGGCTGCTTACCAGCAGTCTCAGATCTCCCAGTAGTATTTGCTATGTTCCGACAAACGTGTTTCCCTTCTCGTGAACTGCTACAGCAACTTTCCTATCTTCAGATTGCTGACTTTGCTCGCGATTTTCACTTAAATCCAGCAATTGTTGTTACAACTTTAACCTGCCACGTTAAAGAGTCTTGTTATTGTTCGTTCAAGTGCACATAAAATCTTCACGGAGAAATATTGAAAAATACGGCAATGGCAGCAATTATTCGTGTCTCGGAAAAAGGGTAGAATTGCGGTGCCCCTGATAACTTGGTGCTGGATCGTCTGAAATCAAAAAATCAAAGCTCATTCGTTAGGTAATAGTTTTCCCCGGGTAACGCTGGCAGGGTTTTTCGAAATTTCAATTTTTCGCTTTTTTGGAACACTTTGAAGGGAAAATTAACCGCAAATTCTTCAACAAATTATTGCAAAATCGGCTAATTTTCCCTTCGAAGTGTTCCAAAAAAGAGAAAAATTGAAATTTCGAGAAACCTGTTACCTGAGAACCTGAGGAAAACTGTTACCTAACGAACGAACTTTGATTTTTTGATTTCAGATGATCCAGCGCCAAGTTATCAGGGGCACCGCAATTCAACCTTTTTTCCTAGACACTTCCGAATAATTGCTGCCATTGCCGTATTTTTCAGTATTTCTCCGTGAAAAGTTTATACAATATTCTTCGAATGTCATACTTTAATGTACTATTGGTTTTGATAAAGAGATTTTAACTGTGTCGTCACTAATAATTCACAAAAACATATCTTATTTTGTACGAATTAACCTTAGCCCCCCCCCCTCCTTAATAAATGAAACTGTACAAAACAAAAAGCAGAATCAGAGGAAGCCATCGAAAGATCGGTCACGCGAACTGTCTCGAACTGCAACCTGATGCAATCGAGTCTCTTCGAAGTGTAAGTGAACGAACGAAGTTCCATTACAGACTCAAAAACGATAGGAAAAATGGTTCAAGTTGGGCAATTTGCTGACGGTGGACCCTCGAATTTCCTAACTTGGTACTCTATTCGAATGAAGGAAGTGGAGAGAAAAAGTAATTGGTGACGTTGATAGCCGTCACGTTATGCAACGACAGATGGCCTTCAGGTGTCCGACTACCAATTCGTAGAAGAGCGTTCAAGCGTCTGAGCGTGCAAGAAAAGAAAAAAGCAGCACGCTGATTGCAAAAAATTCCGCGTCGTTCGATTTTCCTTCATTGTAAACGATTGTTCGGTTCCTCGGACTATTTCTAAATTTTTCCATCTTCATAATTCTTTATGACCGTATTGTTGCGCCGCAACGACCGTGTCTCGTACAATGCATCTGCTGTGCTTTACGAACGTGTGCAGGGGCATAGTCGCGCACGTGTCCCTCGTTGTGTGTCATAGAAACCTGTCGCGATTTTGTTGTCGTTGTCGCGACACAATTCTTGTTTTTGTCGCGCAAGACACGTACCGTGTACCTGGTTGCATGTTCCAGTCCACGTGATTTGGAAATGGGGTAGGTGGGGGAGGATGGGGAGGGGTGGTCGGTTGATTGCGAGTAATCGAAAATCAATCCGAGCTTGTTTAATGTGGAACGATGGGAAGAAAGGAAAACGGGGGTGAGAGGGGGAAGATTGATAAAGGAAATGGTGGAAACGATTGGAGATTGAACTTTCGATGAAACAAGAAGGTGTATCCGTTGAAAGGAATTGCATCGGTGACTGTATACAGTGGAAAGTTATCGAAACTCTGTGGTTTTCTGCTTTCTGTGGATATTGCGTTTCCATCGGATTGATGATATTTATTGAATAATTAGTACGCAATTGGAAATACAACAGCTGTCACGTTTAATCGTTTGACTGCGTAATAAAATTACTAACACACTCCAAAATTGTATGTTGGAGAGTAGTTTGCATCTACTCGCGGGATTCATTGTATTTGTATTCATTGGATGTTAGGATTTGAAAAAGCAGATTGTGAAAGATATATTTATGAAATTCATATGAAAAATGTATTCCATGTATGAAGCATATATTTATATATATGAATATATGACTATATATATATTATATGGATATATGAATATATCATACGAATACATGAATATATCATATGAATACATGAATATATATTTATATTATATGAATGTATGATATAACCATATGAATATATAATATGACTATATGAATATATTATATAAATATATGTATATATAATATAAATGAGTATATAACATGAATATATGGATATACCATATGAATGTATATATGTTATATGAATATATGAATATATAATATGAATATATCATATGAATATATAAATATATCATATGGATATATGAATATGTCTTACGAATATATGAATATGTCATACGAATATATGAATATATCATACGAATTTATGAATATATCATATGAATATATGAATATGTCATATGAATATATGAATATGTCATATGAAAATATGAATATATGTATATATATAATATAAATATAAAAGTATATAACAAGAATGTATGAAAATAATACATGAATATATGAATATATGATATGAATATCTCATATGACTATATGAATATATAAATATTATATCATATGAATTTATAATATGACTATATGAATATATCATATGAATATATGAATATATGTATATGTATAATATAAATATGAGAGTATATAACATGAATGTATGAATATAATAAATGAATATATGGATATGTCACATGAATATATGAATATATCATGTGAGTATATATATATTCAACTTTTTTATTGAAAATAGCTTAATAAAGAGGTAGTTACAAAATTTACTTAACGCGTTACGTGGTAAGCTACAGCCACAACTTTCCTTTCGCGCTATAAATGACCTGTACCGAGGCTGTAAATAACGAATGAAAAAGATATTAATAATCGGATTAAGTATGATGACATTGAAAATGTTGGGCGTGAGTGTATTTGACTGTTTGTTCAAAATTCTTTCGTGCTGCTTTGTGCACTGCAAAAAGAAGCAAACAGTGAGTTTGTAAGCGAGGAAAATGTATGTTTGCAAGAATTTGAAACTTAAAATTACACGTTACTTCTATATTAATGAAAAATTACATCCTGGAAATTTTTTGTTAAAATCAACAAAACTGTTAAAATCAGTGCCTAAAATTTGCAAGTCTATTGCAGTCATTTGCAAGTCGATGTGCAGTTTTAACGAGCAGAATAAAAGTTTGTTACGGAAAGTCGTCTTAACGACTTTCCATCAGGATAAAATTTAACTTTGTATTCAAGTACACGTGGCGTGTCCATGAAGTAAGTCTCGTTTAACAAATACCAACGATGCAACGCTGCAACCGCAATTTTGCACGTGCGTGCTGAATTTCTCTGTTCATTGGTCAGTGACAAATGCCGATTTGAAACAATCAGACCGTGTTTACGGATATTTGTTCGCTTTTAACCAACGACCCTGACCAGTTCTAACCAAAACGACAAAAAAAAATGCAGTATAGGAGTTTCACCGATTTTATCCATTATGAATATTCTGAATATTTTAATGAATTGAAATATTTCTCGTTATCGATAACCATTATCAAGCAGAGAATTTCATTGTTGCTGCGGATAATTATTATATAATATATACGAGAATTTCGTTGGTTATCAGTGACCACTATTGTCAAATATTTTATTATCAAAGCTCTTGCAAATGAATCTCTGCATTTGCTTAATAGTAGCCAATAGGAATTTATTTTCTGGATACACCTGGTAGACAGATCTGCATCAATTAGAGGAGATTTTAGTAAAATTCACTCTTCTTTGTTAATGGAAATTTTAATCCGACGAGAAATTTTCTTTAAAAAAACGAAAAATCTCAATCAGTTGAAATAATATTCCATGTAATAGAAATTGAAATAATGCAATTGAATATATATAATTGTAATAATATATGATATAATTATATCATAATTATATTATATAGTATAATATATCATAATATAATATAAAATATGTTATAATTATATCATGTTTTATATTATATTATCATATAACATATTATAATATATAATAATTATGATATTATTGTATCATATATTATATTACGCATTATAATTATATCATATATTAAATGAGAATAGAAAGAAGGAAGGCAGACGAAAATACAAGGTTCTATAATATAAAATATGTTATAATTATATCATGTTTTATATTACAATATAATTATATCATATATTAAATGAGAATAGAAAGAAGGAAACCAAACGAAGAAACAAGGTTCTATAATATAAAATATATTATAATTATATCATGTTTTATATTATATTACAATATAGTATATTATAATACATAATAATTACGATATAATTATATCATATATTGTATTATGTTATAATTATATCATGTTATATACAATACTATAATTATATCACATATTATATGAGAATAGAAAGAAGGCAAGCAAACGAAGATGCAAGGTTTTATAATATAAAATATATAATAATTATATCATGTATATTATATTACAATATAATATATTGTAATACATAATTATTATGATATAATTATATCATGTAATATATAATACTATAATTATATCATATATTATATGAGAATAGAAAGAAGGCAAGCAAACGAAGATGCAAGGTTCTGTAATATACAATATATAATAATTATTTCATGTTTTATATTATATTACAATATTATATATTACAATATACAATAACTATGATATAATTATATCATATATTATATGAGAATAGAAAGAAGGAAAGCAAACGATGATACAAGGTTCGATAATATTTGAATCAGTTTCCTATGCAAAGTAGTTCTTCCTCTCTCGGAACGTGGTAATTTAAATTTCACCATTTCGCTGTGAGCCTTAAACGAAATGAAATTAAAATTCTTTCAACAAGCTTCAACCAACAATCCGGTATAAAGCGGTAGCCAGCGGCGATAGGAGAAAAAGCAAACTGAAGAAATTGAAACATTACACAAAGCCCGATTTGTTTAATCAAGATTCTTGCTCGCATAAATTTACACCTCAAGCAATTAATTACGAACACGAGGGGATTGCAATTGTTACGACTCAAAGGCTGATTTACGTTCGCACGTAAATCGCAGCTGCAGTGCAAACGATCTTCATTCGTTCGATGTGTACGTATTTCGAAAAACTTTTTCCGTGTACACGCGACCTGCCATCGAACGATGAAATTTGCATCGAATAAACGCGATATTAGCGAGAAAATGAAGCCGAACGAACGCTGGTCTGCATTCACATTATTGTAAAATCAGGATTTTGGTTTCCACGTTTAGATCAGCCGATTACACCTATCAAATTACCAACAACGTAATTTAATCTTCGAATATTAATTATTCATGCGAGTTATTATTTGCTCGCTTGACAAACCGCGTAAATTCAATGTATGTGCATACGGTACACAGTTAGGCGCTCGTAGGTGCTCGGTTACGTTGACCGATTTGTAACAGCAACGTACGAACGTTACTGAAACATGCGAATCAAGTAAAAGTAGCGAATAAAGCTTATTATGTTCGTATGAAATCGTCGGATTACAAATTTGCTCGACAGCGTGAAATATCACTGTTCCGATCGATCTCGGTAATTTCTCTTTTACGTTAAAAGAACGTTTAATTTACGATGCTTTGTTCCTACACTTTACGCACGATATTTTATCTCGAACAGCGGTTTTCACATTTTAACGTGAGCTCATAACGCGATTTGTGCGGAATATATTCACACACACACACACACACACACACACACACACACACACACACACACACACACACACACACACACACACACACACACACACACACACACACACACACATGTACACATACACACATACACACACGCGTAGACACACACACACACACACACACACACACATACACACATACACACACGCGTACACACGTACACACACGCGTACACACGTACACACACACACACACACACACACACACACACACACACACACACACATGTACACACACACACACACACACACACACACACACACACACATGTACACATACACACATACACACACGCGTAGACACACACACACACACACACACACACACATACACACATGCACACATACATATATATCTAATTACATTTTAACGTAATCGCGTAATGAAGTTAAAAGACGAATTATTGGGTTGGCAACTAAGTGATTGCGGATTTTGACATTAGGTGGTAATGAGAAAAGCCGCAATCACTTAGTTGCCAACAATTGAAGAGAATAATCGACGCGCTGTCGAAAAACAAACAGGCAAGTGCGCGAACATGTTGGAATCGTAATGTACGAAGATTGTAGATATGCAATCGAGATTTACGTTCTAATGAATTTGCTCTTGCAAGTTGAAGTTGCCATTAAGCTGGTAATCAAACGTAAATCTACTACGTTTCACTGGAAGGCGAAGTGAAAAGGATAAACGACGGGCATTAGATGTGAACGTGAAATTGAAATCTCCGGTTTTAATTAATTCTCGGCGGGATTGACTCGTCACAGAGGTCGCTGAGATCGTTAGGCGAAATATACGTATTTCGCGATCGAGTACGTCGATGACGAGTGAAATGGAGAGCAAACACGTGTCGACAGTTTCGATCGTCGCTGAGCCTAAAATCGCGACAGAATTCGTTTGAAAAATAGCATCACGAAAATTATAATTTTGATCGTTCGTGATAAGAAAAATTCGAAAATGCTGTATACAATTTTTTGGAAAGCTACTGTCTGAGCTATTGTTCTTTGTTTGTTATTAATTGTTAATGTGAAGAGATGGAGTTTGAGTAGAAATTCAGAATTTAGTCATATTTTTATTATCATTTTTTAGGAATCAGAATTTAATCGTTTTTTAATTGCTATTATTGTAATTACTGTTTTTGTTTTGGAATTATTAGTGCAAATAGTGCAAAATGATGGTATTGGAATAAAAATTCTGACTTTAATAATTTTTTCATATATCTGCTATTGAGAAACTAGAATTTTTGTTTTGGAATTGTCAGTGTAAAGAGATGGTGTTTAAGTAGAAATTCAGAATTTGTTTATATTTTTAATGTCATTTTTTAAAATTGAGAAATTAATCGCTTTTTAATTGCTATTATTGTAATTACTGATTTTGTTTTGGAATTATTAATGCAAAATGATGGTATTGGAATAAAAATTGTGGCTCTAATATGGAAAATTCGAAAATGCTGTATATAATTTTTGAAAAGCTACTGTCTGAGCTATTGTTCTTTGTTTATTATTAATTGTTAATGTGAAGAGATGGTGTTTGAGTGGAAATTCAGAATTTGTTTATACTTTTTAATATCATTTTTTAAAATTGAGGAATTAGTCGCTTTTTAATTGCTATTATTGTAATTACTGATTTTGTTTTGGAATTATTAATGCAAAATGATGATATTGGAATAAAAATTGTGGCTCTAATAAGGAAAATTCGAAAATGCTGTATATAATTTTTGAAAAGCTACTGTCTGAACTATTGTTCTTTGTTTATTATTAATTGTTAATGTGAAGAGATGGAGTTTGAGTAGAAATTCAGAATTTAGTCATATTTTTATTATCATTTTTTAGGAATCAGAATTTAATCGTTTTTTAATTGCTATTATTGTAATTACTGTTTTTGTTTTGGAATTATTAGTGCAAATAGTGCAAAATGATGGTATTGGAATAAAAATTCTGACTTTAATAATTTTTTCATGTATCTGCTATTGAGAAACTAGAATTTTTGTTTTGGTATTGTCAATGTAAAGAGATGGTGTTTGAGTGGAAATTCAGAATTTGTTTATATTTTTAATATCATTTTTTAAAATTGAGGAATTAGTCGCTTTTTAATTGCTATTATTGTAATTACTGATTTTGTTTTGGAATTATTAATGCAAAATGATGATATTGGAGTAAAAATTGTGGCTCTAATAAGGAAAATTCGAAAATGCTGTATACAATTTTTGAAAAGCTACTGTCTGAGCTATTGTTCTTTGTTTATTATTAATTGTTAATGTGAAGAGATGGTGTTTCAGAATTTCTGAATGGAAATGCAGAATTTGTTTATATTTTTAATGCCATTTTTTAAAATTGAGAATTTAATTGTTTTTTAATACCTATTATTGTAATTACTGTTTTTGTTTTGGAATTATTAATGCAAAATGATGGTATTGGAATAAAAATTCTGATATATATAATATACATATATATAATATACATTTTAATATAGTAAGTTCCACACTAATAAAAGTAATATATATAATATACATATTAATATATTAGGTTACATACTAATAAAATTGATATGTATATATGTATTACTGTAGTAAGTTGCATACCAATAAAATTAATATATATAATATACATATTAATATAGTAAGTTCCACACTAATAAACGTAATATATATAATATACATATTAATATAGTAAGTTACATACTAATATAATTAATATATATGTTAATATAGTAAATTGCACACTAATAACATTAATATATATATAACATACATATTAATATAATAGGTTGCATACTAATAAAATTAATATATATACTATATATATATATGTATTAATATAGTAAGTTACAGCATATAACAATATACATATTCCACGATATATATATATATTATTTATATTTTTATATATTATATATATTGCATTATATTATATTTCCTTGGTTGAAAATTATTTGCCTTCAGATTGCTTAGTTTGATGGATCAGAGAAGAAAATGCGTCGTTTAATCTGCTAAGTAGAATACTGATTTGATTAATTGCAGGCATAATACTTAAAGGACTATGGTCACATCGGTGAGTCATTGTCAAAGCGCAATGGCAAGAAGATAATTGAAATATATAACCTATTCTTATAACGAGGATCGTTTCAAGCCATCAATTTTTGCTTTCTGATTCTAATTGCTACTTTAATGGAAGTAGCACCAACATGTATCTGCTTTTCGAGTTAAAACACACTGGCGTCTAATGATAATAAAATAATACGTACCGGGTGTATTTTAAAAAAGGAAATACTTTATTAACGTGCAGCTCTTCTTACAAGGTAGATACATAAATTGCAACAAAAAAACATGTAAAAAAAAAATTGCTTCCAGAGAAAAATATAAAATTTGCATCGACCTAAGGCAAATAATATAGGAAGCAATTTAACATATTCGAACTATTATACATTCGATGATAACATTTTATTCGATAAGACACACGAAGGTAATGGAAAATGAAAAAAAATTTCTTTTCAAAACTCCTCATTTCCTTCATCGTCGCTCGAAGAATCAGACTTCGCCTGATCGTTTTGTATCAGTTGCATTTTACTTTTTATCCTAACAGTTCTTTACAACGAGCCACGCAAGTTCTCGAGTGCCTTGGAAATCACGTGAAACGTTCACTGTTCACAGCGAAATGATGTTCGAGTTCATCAGTTGGTTGTATTCATCGTTCGGTTAAACTTGCGGAGAATGAATAGTCTTTTTCGTTGTAATTAACTTGCACCATTAACTTTGCACAAAGGTGCCTAAAGCTACCTTAACAGGTGTTTAAAAAAGCGTGTGAAAGTGAATGAACCGTGGAAAAAAATCCGTGTAAAAGTGAGTGGCGTGAAAAGAACACCGTGTAAAATGCGCCCCAGGTATATTTTAATAACATTCTCGCAACGTTACAAATTGATCAAGGCGTTCAGAATATTATGTGACACACGGTGAATAAAAAAGCGACGACAAGAAAATGCATTTATTTGCTAATGATATAATTATATCGCGTTATATCTTGATACGTAAGAGAAGGAGCGAAGGAAATTGTGATTTGTCGTAAAAAGAAACGGACGATGACAAAATGAAGTATCGTTTTCTAATTAATTATACCGAGTGTACCGGTAGAGAGGAAACAAAAAAAAAAAAGAAGAAAACGAAAGGAAATTATAATTCTGTTGCGAGGTAAAAGACGATTACAAAGTGAAGTATCATTTTCTAATTAGTTAGACAGCGTGTCTGGTTAGAGCTAAGAAAGAAGGAAGGAGAAGTATAATTTCTCCACGTTGAAAGCATATGCACGTGCATACACCTAATTAACCAGGTGGATAAGTAGACGATCGCTGGCAGCACGACAAAGTTAACCGAGTTAGCCGGCAACCAATCGAATGTATGTCACTGTGACAGGCGTTTATTTTCCTCTTTTATTTCTCTCTTTCTTTTCTACTCGGCGCGCCGCGGTGAATAGCAAATAACATGCATCGAGTCGGTTGCATGCGAACTTCCGTTCCACTG
The DNA here is from genome assembly GCF_011952205.1 of Bombus bifarius. Lineage (NCBI taxonomy): Eukaryota > Metazoa > Arthropoda > Insecta > Hymenoptera > Apidae > Bombus > Bombus bifarius. The sequence goes on from NW_022884639.1 coordinate 354,762, forward strand.
GCGGCCTCTTACGGTAATTTACACGGTTGTGATTTCAACGTTAAAGGAGAGTCGCCGATAATTCGTGTACGCGGCATGAATTAATTTTATATTCACAGAATTTACATGAGTTAAGCAAGCAAATTTTTGTGATACGTTCATAAGGTTTTAACCATAAAGTGCCGGACACATAATGTGGTCTTGTAAAATGGCGCCAATATGCGCTGATCGTACCCAGGAAGCATCTGACTATACTATTCACAGAATTACCCACGACGTTTACGCGGGAAACACGAATTCCAGGGTTAAAGCACGCGTTGCATCCTTCCTTACGATTACGTGTTTTAACGAGTGGGTTGCACGTTGCACGCCACTCACGCCAGCATGGAAGAACAAAGGAATGCTGCTCTGAAACTAGTCAAAGAGGAAGATGGCCGGTTAACTGTGTTCCGAGGGTTGCCAGCCTCTTGTTCAATCGAATATGAAATCTACGTGCAAGTAGTTTTGTATCCGTATAACTAGTGGCTGCCATGGTCGTGTACAATATACAGGATGTTGGAAGCGTAAGCACATTAGTTTGGAAAGAATTGAGAAGCTTTACAGTGGAACATTTAACCAAACTTTATTTTTTATTAGACAACTTTTCTTTTATTAGGCAATTCTAATTTGCATAAGGAAATACAATGTAATATTCTTTGTAGGATATGTTACCATAGTTCATGTACAATATACAGAATGAGAGCATGTAAGGTTAGGAAGAATTGAGAAGGTTTACAGTAGAACATTTAACCAAACTTTATTTTTATTAGACAGCTTTTCTTTTATTAGGCAATTCTAATTTCCATAAGGAAATGTAATGTAATATTCTTTGTAGGATATGCTATCATAGTTGATGTACAATATACAGAATGAGAGCATTCAAGGTTAGGAAGAATTGAGAAGGTCTACAGTAGAACATTTAACCAAACTTTATTTTTATTAGACAGCTTTTCTTTTATTAGGCAATTCTAATTTGCATAAGGAAATGTAATGTAATATTCTTTGTAGGATATGTTACCATAGTTCATGTACAATATACAGAATGAGAACATGTAAGGTTAGGAAGAATTGAGAAGGTTTACAGTAGAACATTTAACCAAACTTTATTTTTATTAGACAACTTTTCTTTTATTAGGCAATTCTAATTTCCATAAGGAAATACAATGTAATATTCTTTGTAGGATATATTACCATAGTTCAATTACAATATACAGGATGTCAAAAAAGTGAGCACATACGTGCAGAAAAAATTGAGAAGCTTTACAGTGGAACATTTAACCGAGCTTTATTTTTCTTTCTTTTATTAGGCAATTCTAATTTCCATAAGGAAATGTAATGTAGTATTCTTTGTAGGATATGCTACCATAGTTGATGTACAATATACAGAATGAGAGCATTCAAAGTTAGGAAGAATTGAGAAGGTCTACAGTAAAACATTTAACCAAACTTTATTTTTATCAGACAACTTTTCTTTTATTAGGCAATTCTAATTTTCATAAGGAAATGTAATGTAATATTCTTTGTAGGATATGCTACCATAGTTCATGTACAATATACAGAATGAGAGCATGTAAGGTTAGGAAGCATTGAGAAGGTTTACAATGGAACATTTAACCAAACTTTATTTTTTATTAGACAATTTTTCTTTTATTAGGCAATTCTAATTTGCATAAGGAAATACAATGTAATATTCTTTGTAGGATATATTACCATAGTTCAATGACAATATACAGGATGTCAAAAAAGTGAGTGCATACGTTCAGAAAAAATTGAGAAGCTTTACAGTGGAGCATTTAACCGAGCTTTATTTTTCTTTCTTTTAATAGGCAATTTTAATTTCCACAAGGAAATACAATACAATATTCTTTACATGATATGCTACCATAGTTCAATTAAAATATACAGGATGTCAAGAAAGTGAGTACATACGTTCAGAAAAAATTGAGAAGCTTTACAGTGGAACATTTAACCGAGCTTTATTTTTCTTTCTTTTATTAGGCAATTTTAATTTCCATAAGGAAATACAATATAATATCCTCTACATAATATTACGCTAATTTTATAATTAGACTTAGTGCGAAGTTTGCCACATCGTCTGAATCGGCACAGGACGATCTACGCAACTGTTTCGTGTCTTAACTCCGTTATCAGTGCAGTTACAGAAAAATATTCAAGAAAAATGAATCATTCAAAGAGTACTACATCCGTGAAACCACTTTATTTTTTCTTTTTTTTTTTTTTTTTTTTTTGAAATGCAATGGTGCATATGCAATCAACAACTGCATTATATTTTCAAATGGAAATGCATGTTTTAATTATATTAATTGAAATTTTTAATGAAAATCATCCTTCTCTTATACAGCATCGGAACACTCAAACTATTAAGATGCGCCTTAATTGTGAGAATCAAACGGCATCCAACGTCCATTGTTTTCATGTCCAACATTCTCCTTACTATGTTTGTGAAACGTACGATACAATTGGTCCATACAATTGGACAAGGTAACATTATAATTTTCTAAAGCCATTCGTACTTTCGAAGAACCTCAAGATTCTATGAATATTTACGTTCAACGAATTACATTTTCTCCTTACTTTGCATTACGTTCAACAAACTACATTTCTTCCTTTGCATTACAATTCATCTTATCGTTCAACCGCAATATTCAACTGTAATATTTCTTCACGTTCAACGTCGATATCAACAGTGAACGACGTCATACGGTAACGTAACGTTTCGATAAAATTGTTAACGTTGAAAATTGGTAAAAATCAAGGTGAAAGGAATTCTTGAATTTGAACGGTTTCTTGAACGTCTAAACGTCTTGAACGATTGGGCTATTTGTGAAACGAAGGAAGAAGACAGCAGAGGACGAGGAAGAGTTTGCAAGGAGAAGCAACGAACATGTGCAATTGTCCAATCGTGTACAATCATCGAGAGGACCGTAAAATTTTGTTGCGACAGAGGTGTCACAGAGTAAATCTGTTGAAGCCAGGCGACGTTAAAGTTGAGAAGCTGAAAGTTAAATTAGCGTATTGCGCAACCTAATACTAGCGTTTGGTGTATTTCTGTCGGTAGAAGAGGACGACAAAACGGCGCCAGCTTTGTAGTTACGCGAGTTCCTTTTAGGCGATATTTTGGCATAGATTTGCTCGAAACTCGAGGGAGGATGCCAACGTATAGATGGCCTTGAGCAAGATCCGTATACCCTGGTTGGAATAATGGAATGCTAAATATGCGAATGTAGCTACGGTATGAGCTACAGTAAGACGCATGATACATGTTTCTTGTTATAGCGTAGAGTACGACTGTTATTTATAACATCAGGTTGCGCCGGAAGATTCTTTCGTTTTTGTAAGGAAATAATCGGTACACGATATTTTTTGTTTTATATTAATATTTATATTATATTCTATATATATACATATATATATTGTTTTAAAACAAAATGGATCATATGATTCATATAATTCAATGATTCGATAAAATAATATAAAAGAATGAATGTTGCGCCTCTATTACTTTATTTATGAAAATTGCTATTCTTTTTAATGTTATTATACGTAAAAAGGTGTCACGTGTATTCTAGGCTTATTTGCATCTTCAAATTTCCCAGAGATACATCTCAAGCCTGCGGTGTATTTATTACTCTTTTTATGGATAACAAGATTTTGAATAATCAATATTTTCATGGATAACAAGACTTAGAATAGTCAATATTTTCATGGATAGCAAGATTTAGAATAATAAATTTTTTCACGGATAACATTTAGAATAATAAATATTTTCATGGATAGCAAGATTTATAATAGTCAATATTTTCATGGATAACAAGATTTAGAATAGTCAATATTTTCATGGATAAGAAGATTTAGAATAATAAATTTTTTCATGGATAAGATTTAGAATAATAAATATTTTCATTGATAACAAGATTTAGAATAATAAATATTTTCATGGATAGCAAGATTTATAATAGTCAATATTTTCATGGATAACAAGATTTAGAATAGTCAATATTTTCATGGATAAGAAGATTTAGAATAATAAATTTTTTCATGGATAAGATTTAGAATAATAAATATTTTCATTGATAACAAGATTTAGAATAATAAATATTTTCATGGATAGCAAGATTTATAATAGTCAATATTTTCATGGATAACAAGATTTAGAATAGTCAATATTTTCATGGATAAGAAGATTTAGAATAATAAATTTTTTCATGGATAAGATTTAGAATAATAAATATTTTCATTGATAACAAGATTTAGAATAATAAATATTTTCATGGATAGCAAGATTTATAATAGTCAATATTTTCATGGATAACAAGATTTAGAATAGTCAATATTTTCATGGATAAGAAGATTTAGAATAATAAATTTTTCCATGGATAACAAGATTTAGAATAATAAATATTTTCATGGATAGCAAGATTTAGAATAGTCAATATTTTCATGGATAACAAGATTTAGAATAATAAATTTTTTCATGGATAAGATTTAGAATAATAAATATTTTCGTGGATAAGAAGATTTAGAATAATAAATATTTTCATGGATAGCAAGATTTAGAATAGTCAATATTTTCATGGATAAGAAGGTTTAGAATAATAAATTTTTTCATGGATAAGATTTAGAATAATAAATATTTTCGTGGATAAGAAGATTTAGAATAATAAATATTTTCATGGATAGCAAGATTTAGAGTAATTAATATTTTCATGGATAACAAGATTTAGAATAGTCAATATTTTCATGGATAACAAGATTTAGAATAATAAATATTTTCATGGATAGCAAGATTTAGAATGATAAATAAACGGCAGACTTCAGATGTAGCTTTGGGAAATTTGAAGATGAAAATACGCGTAGAATACACGTAACACGTTCTTACGTATAATAACATTTCAAAAAGCAGGAATTTTCAGAAATAAAATGAATAGAAGCAGAACATTTATTCCTTTATAGGATTGTAGTCATTTATTCGTTCATTCATTATTCGAATTTACCTTTCGATTGGATTATTTCTTTATTATTCGATATACGACTCGTTGGTTTATTGATCGTTCAATTCTCCATCCGCTTATTCAATTACAATTTCTTACTCGCTTATTCGTTATCCCCATTTAATTCCTTCTTCGTTTATTCGTTTATCCAATTTCAATTTATTATTCGTTTACTCGTACATCCGATTCTTATCCATTATTTGTTTTCTTGTTATTTCATTCGATTTTCTTACTCATTTACTCGTTTATCCAATTCTTATCCATTATCCATTTACTTTACATTTATGTAAATTAAACTTACATTTTCGTTTACATTATTCCATTCGAATTTCTTACTCATTTATTCGTTCATCCAAATTTATCCATTTTTAGTTTAGTTATTATTCGATTCGAATTTTTTATTCGTTCACTCGCTTATCCAATTCTTATCCATTTTTAGTTTAGTCATTATTGCATCCCAATTCCTTATTTGTTTATTCATCCACCCAATCCTTATCCATATTCAGTCCTTATTCATTTATTTCTTATTTCATTCGAATTTCTCGCTCATTTACTCGTTTATCCAATCCTTATCCATTATTCGTTTACTTATTATTCCATTCGAGTTTTTTATTCATTTACTCACCTATCCAATTCTTATCCATTTTTAGTTTAATTATTATTCCATTCGAATTTCTCGCTCATTTACTCGTCCATCCAATTCTTATTCATTATTCATTTACTTCTTATTTCATTCGAATTTCTCGCTCATTTACTCGCCCATCCAATTCTTATTCATTATTCATTTACTTCTTATTTCATTCGAATTTCTCGCTCATTTACTCGCCCATCCAATTCTTATTCATTATTTATTTACTTCTTATTTCATTCGAATTTCTTATTCATTTACTCGTCCATCCAATTCTTATTCATTCTTAGTTTAGTTATTATTCCATTCGAATTTCTTATTTGTTTATTCTGCCACCCAATTCTTATCCATTATTAGTTCAATTATTACTCCATTCGAATTTCTCGCTCATTTACTCGTCCATCCAATTCTTATTCATTATTCATTTACTTCTTATTTCATTCGAATTCCTCGCTCATTTACTCGTTTATCCAATTCTTATCCGTTATTCGTTTACTTCTTATTCCATTCGAGTTTTTTATTCGTTTACTCACTTATCCAATTCTTATCCATTTTTAGTTTAGTTATTATTCCATTCGAATTTCTTATTTGTTTATTCTGCCACCCAATTCTTATCCATTATTAGTTCAATTATTACTCCATTCGAATTTCTCGCTCATTTACTCGTCCATCCAATTCTTATTCATTATTCATTTACTTCTTATTTCATTCGAATTCCTCGCTCATTTACTCGTTTATCCAATTCTTATCCGTTATTCGTTTACTTCTTATTCCATTCGAGTTTTTTATTCGTTTACTCACTTATCCAATTCTTATCCATTTTTAGTTTAGTTATTATTCCATTCGAATTTCTTATTTGTTTATTCTGCCACCCAATTCTTATCCATTATTAGTTCAATTATTACTCCATTCGAATTTCTCGCTCATTTACTCGCCCATCCAATTCTTATCCATTATTAGTTTAATTATTATTCCATTCGAATTTCTTATTCATTTACTCGTCCATCCAATTCTTATCCATTATTAGTTTAATTATTATTCCATTCGAATTTCTTATTCATTTACTCGTCCATCCAATTCTTATCCATTATTAGTTTAATTATTACTCCATTCGAATTTCTTATTCATTTACTCGTCCATCCAATTCTTATCCATTCTTAGTTTAGTTATTATTCCATTCGAATTTCTTATTCGTTTATTTCTTCTTTCGTCCATCTCCTCGTTCATAAGTTCCTCATTCGTTGATACATTACAGGTTCTGGGATATATCTCAGATAAGAACACCCGATTGAAATGTCTAGTCAAATACAGCAGTGTAAAAAGAGCCATTCATGAGACCTAACATAACATGAGATCATCGATAGCCTCTTCAACTCCCATCGAGGGATTTTTCCTCTACGCTGCGCTGTTACAGTTACAGTTACAGTTAATCTTACCCCCATAAGATTTCTGATAAGATATTCGAGGAAAGAATGATATTCGAATCAAATATAAATAATATTCATAATAATAAAAAAAAAAAATGAGTTCTCGCCTTTTCTCTACGCATCTAAAAATGTCAGATCGCGAGATAGAAAGCTTTCAAATAATCTCTCGTTATTCGTTAAATTTATTTATTTATTATAAATTTAATTCTATCTTACCTAGTATTTTTCTATCAACTTCGATTTGTTATTACAAATATAAACATTCAATTTTCAATCTTTCACGATGGAGCATAGTTTTTCGTCGTTAGAAAATTTTCTAAATTCCAGCCAAATAAAAAAGAATTCGTCTCGATATTATGTTCAAAAATATTCCTAAAACTTTAATAGCTCATTACTTGCTTAAAACGAAGAGGAAATGGAAATATAAAAAATCGCAGCAGGAATAATAATCTGACTGATCAGAAACAATTTACACTATTACGTCGTGTCGTAGTTAAAGAAGAAAATTTTTTTTCGAAAATCAAAACGTGACTCTAACTCGATGGTCTACCACCCTCACTGATAATCTGAAAATCTGATCAAACACCGGACCTGTTAACTGTTTGAACATGTCCCAAGTGTCCAAAGGTGCTTATCCTAAAACATTTGTCAAGTGAACAAGTGCTGTCAGGAACAGCGTACGTTCACGGAGCGCCGCTATCTAGTCGATGCGTTTGATTGCACCTGTATCCGACGTATCCGATAATGATTATGCCCACACTGTCGATGACTCGCGATAATTTGCCCCGAAATCCCTTAATTATGTGATCGATTTACATAACACGCGGTGGCCTCCTACGCAGGGCCGTGCCTAGAGTCGCCCGGGCCCCACGTACGCAAATGAAATTCGAGGGAAGAAATATCACGATTTTGAAATTTCTCTGAACTCGTATCGTTTAGCTTGGGATGAAGAAAAGATATAAAATGAAAATACAAAATCAATATCAAATTATTTGAAGAAATGAAAAATATTGGTTTTCTAATTTTCACAATAGCAACTAGTAACAAAGCAACGGATAATATTTAGTAACATTTTGTCCTCGCAACGAAGAGCTTTTAAAATATCCATTTCTACGCGCAACGTTACCGATGCGTTAAATTTGTCCCGAAAAAGTACTTTTCACCAGGTTGAAAACGAAAAATGAACGATCTTCTTCGCTGTTGTTCATTCCCTAACGTTGGAAACAATCTTAAAATTATTCCCTAAAATTAGTCCCGAGAAGTGGTTATAATTTTCTTTTCCACTATAAAATTCAACTTTTCGAAAACAGCGACTACATTCAAAATCTTACTCGGTATATCAAACTGTTCCATTTCCACTCTTCAGTTCATCAACATTTACGTCTGTACTGTAAATTCCCTCGATATAAGTTGCGCAGCACACGGACGCTTCTTCGCTGCAATTACGTGCGGGCTGTGCGCACCGTTATTAGCCAGCGTTTTTCTCGTAAATGGTACATATTAGGGAAAAAATGAAAGAGGGGAAAGTTTTACAGTTTTATCTGAACAATCAAGTAACGTACATCATTTTTTCAAATTCGCAATATTTTTCAAAGAACAGAGGTGTCCTCCGATTTTCTCTTAATAGAATAGCATCGACACGTAATATTCGAAATAATTCTTTCGTTATGCAGCTTGCACGACCTCGACGGTCATTCTATTTGCACGTGCGCTTTCATACGCCATGAAAAAATATACAGCGTTCTATCAAAAAAAAATCGAAGGCAGCCTTTGCTCTTCGAAAACTATTGCAAATACGAAAAAATGATATTCGCTGTTGTATTGGTCGCGGAAAACCGTAAAAATTTTCCTCCTTTCTGACAGCTCTGTGCACTTGTACCAATCGGACTGGTCAATCGGAAATCGGCGCGGGACTACAGCGCGCTATACGCGTGCAAATGCCATAGTCGAAATTTGCAGTACGATTTTACTCATTCGTATCTCTGTTGTGCAACTATGCAGTTTCATGTAAATCGGACATCCTTTGACGTCATCCTCGCCCGACGATCTCCCAAAAGTCGAAGTCTTCGTTGAAAAGCAAAGACACGTCAGGTTGTCCGGAAACTTTCGTTCGTTTCGTAAGGAAACAACAACGTTTTTTCTTTCGCGTTGTTCTACTGCCGATATTTTTATTTCTACTTCTAATGGGTCGTACACGATTCAATAAAATAACGAGAAACAAAAAATGTTGTGCATCTGTCACTTGCTCGCAAAACGAAACACACTTTTGAGACAACCTAATACATACAAATCAAAAAGTCAAATACTTTTTCAATATTTCAGAGTAAATTTCGAGACTTCATTTCCAATTTACTTGGAAACAAACGCACGCTGGAAGCGTACAACACATTTATGTCACATTACGTTTAATCGTTGTCCTAAAAATTATATTTTCTACTTCGTTAAGGGGTGGGGTGGGGGGTTAGGTTAATTCGTAGAAAAATAAGGCATGTTTTTGTGAATTATTTGTGACGACAGAGTTAAAATCTCTTTATTAGAACCAATAGTACAATAAAGTATGACATTCGAAGAATATTGTATAAAATTTTCACGGAGAAATATTGAAAAATACGGCAATGGCAGTAATTATTCGGACGTGTCTCGGAAAATTGCGGTGCCCCTGATAACTTGGCGCTGGATCGTCTGAAATCAAAAAATCACAGTTCATTCGTTAGGTAACAGTTTTCCCCAGGTAACGCTGGCAGGGTTTTTCGAAATTTCAATTTGTCACTTTTTTGGAACACTTTAAAGGGATAAATTGCCCGATTTTGCGAAAATTTGCGGTTAATTTTCCCTTCAAAGTGTTCCAAAAAAGCGAAAAATTGAAATTTCGAAAAACCCTCGCAGCGTTACCTGGGGAAAACTGTTACCTAACGAATGAACTTTGATTTTTTGATTTCAGACGATCCAGCACCAAGTTATCAGGGGCACCGCAATTCTACCCTTTTTCCGAGACACGAATAATTGCTGCCATTGCCGTATTTTTCAATATTTCTCCGTGAAAATTTTATACAATATTCTTCTAATGTCATACTTTGATGTACTATTGGTCTTAATAAAGAGATTTTAACTCTGTCGTCACAAATAATTCACAAAAACATGCCTTATTTTTCTACGAATTAACCTTTTACCCCCCCCCCCCTTAAAGAACAGAACCAAAAAAAAAAAGCAAAATACACGCGAAGCGAACCAGGCATTCGTTTCGCTGTGCAAAAATGTGAAGAAAAATCGATGCAGCGCGACGCTAGAATCGCGTTATCTCTAGAGGACTATGCGCGCGGAGTATCTGTGACGGTATCAAAGCGGATTAGTGGAACATGCGACCAAGATAGGAACATGGTCCTGTCGATGTAACGGCATTAAACGTACGTACGTCGAACGTGTATGGGATCACTGATTCCGTAAATTTTCCGGCGATATTTTTCGCGATGATATTTCTTCGTCACGGCGATATTTCTGCGCAGCAAACTGGCAAATTCGCGGCGACAGTAAAAATTCACCGGGATTTTTTTTCCAAGTGTTCGAACGTTCAAACGAACTAGGTCAATGAATATTGCACGATGGATGAAAGCAAACGTTCGTTTTACAAAATATTAAATTTAAACAAAATACGTATGTGAAAGTGTAGTTGAAATATGGTTGGGAAAATGGGTCGATTAATATTCTTCGATCGACGAGAATCACACGGTCGTCCGTTGCACGTCACAGCGTGTCGATCTTTGTAGAGAAACCATGCAACCTAAGTTTTAATCAAAATATGCAAATAATGCACCGTATACCGGGCGGAACATGGGAAATGGGAAATCAGCTTAGTGCGACACAGTGTTAAAATTATGACGAGCCACGTGGAAGCTTAGGATTTTTTTTTTTTACACACGAGCAAACCGTTGTTCGAATTTTCCCACGGTCTCGTTTTCTTACACGGAAAACCGGCGACGATAGGCTTGTCGTGCAAGTTGCAGCACGAGTTTCCATAGATCGTCGATCAGCGGGACTAACGATAGAACAGATAGGGCACGAACGTGGTTAACGAAAATTCCAGCGAACACCAGGACTGCTAATTTGCTACACTTGTCCTCCTTTTTGCAGTCGAACGCTAAATTTACCCGTGATCCTCTTTATGAACTTGTCAATTTCAAAAATAAAACGGGAGGTCGACGTACGAAGAAAACGACGTAATTTAGATGCGCACTGCGTGACAAATAGTCGTTTCTTAATGTCGAATCTCAACGTCCAGTTGAAATATTAAACGCTAACTCGCTAATTCCGCTTATTGTAATCCGAGCAACGTTTCTTTCTTTCTTTTTTTTTTTTTTTGTGTGTGTGTGCAATCTGATAAGGTGAACAAGATAAAAAACGAAATTGCAACTGTTTTTTTTTTGTGTGTGTATTAAATGTAGGGTCCAAAGGATTCTGTTATCCCTGAAATTTTTATGAAAAGAATCCTTAAATTTTTAGTTTAAATAGAAAGACAGTGATCACTAAATGTTGATGAATTTTTTGGAAAAGTGAATTTTTTTTATATCTGCAGGCTGATAAGGTGAAAAAGATAAAAAACGAAATTGCAATTTTTTTTTGTGTATTAAATGCAGGGTCCAAAGGTTTCTGTTATCCCTGAAATTTTTATCAAAAGAATCCTTAAATTTTTCGTTTAAATAGAAAGACAGTGATCACTAAATGTTGATGAATTTTTTGGAAAAGTGAATAATTTTTTTTTTGTATCTGCAGGCTGATAAGGTGAAAAAGATGAAAAACGAAATTGCAATTGTTATTTTTGTGTATTAAATGCAGGGTCCAAAGGATTCTGTTATCCCTGAAATTTTTATGAAAAGAATCCTTAAATTTTTAGTTTAAATAGAAAGACAGTGATCACTAAATGTTGATGAATTTTTTGGAAAAGTGAATTTTTTTTGTATCTGCAGGCTGATAAGGTGAAAAAGATAAAAAACGAAATTGCAATTGTTTTTTTTGTGTATTAAATGCAGGGTCCAAAGATTTCTGTTATCCCTGAAATTTTTATCAAAAGAATCCTTAAATTTTTAGTTTAAATAGAAAGACAGTGATCACTAAATGTTGATAAATTTTTTGGAAAAGTGAATTTTTTTTACATCTGCAGGCTGATAAGGTGAAAAAGATAAAAAACGAAATTGCAATTGTCTTTTTTGTGTATTAAATGCAGGGTCCAAAGGATTCTGTTATCCTTGAAATTTTTATGAAAAGAATCCTTAAATTTTTAGTTTAAATAGAAAGACAGTGATCACTAAATGTTGATGGATTTTTTGGGAAAGTGAATAATTAAAAAGAAAGAATCTGTCGTCATTTTTTGTTAACATTGCCGATGACAAGGTGCAGACGAGAAGACCTCGCACGCAGGTCATCGAGAGTTATTTCTTAAGCTACTTCATCCGGATGATTATCAGCAATGTTAATACAAAATTGGTGATACTCGAAAGTGTCGAAAAATAAATTTCGTCGTGGATAATGGTTATCGACAACCAAACAATATTCTGCTATACGTAATGGGTATCCATAACCAAGAAAAAGAAAACATTCCGTTGTGAATAGTGGTTGTTGGTGTGCAAAAAGAATGCTGTCAAAAAAATGATTATTGGTGATGAAAAGAAATTCTGTCACAGATAATGACTATTGGTGATGGAGAGAAATTCTGTCATAGATAATGATTATTGGTGATGGAAAGAAATTCTGTCATAGATAATGATTATTGGTGACTAAATCTGTCAAAAAAAATGAGAATTGGTGATGAAAAAAAATTCTGTCACGAATAATGGTTATTGATGACCAAGAAAAAATTTTGCCATGAATTATGGTTATCGACAACTAAACAATATTCTCCTATACGTAATGGTTATCCATAACCAAAAAAACGAAAACATTCCATTGTGAATAATGATTATTGGTGTGCAAAAAAAATTCTGCCAAAAAAATGAGTACTGATGATGAAAAAAAATTCTGTCACAGATAATGACTATTGGTGATGAAAAGAAATTCTGTCATAGATAATGATTATTGGTGATGAAAAAAAATTCTGTCACGAATAATGATTATTGGTGACTAAATAGAATTCTGTCAAAAAAAATGAGAATTGGTGATGAAAAAAAATTCTGTCACGAATAATGGTTATTGATGACCAAGAAAAAATTTTGCCATGAATTATGGTTATCGACAACTAAACAATATTCTCCTATACGTAATGGTTATCCATAACCAAAAAAAGAAAACATTCCGTTGCGAATAACGGTTATTGATGACTAAACAGAATTCTGTCGAAAAAAATTAGAATTGGTGATGAAAAAAAATTCTGTCACTAATAATGGTTATTGATGACCAAGGAAAACTTTTGTCATGGATTATGGTTATGGATGACCAAACAAAAATTCTCGTGGTTACATCATGGTTACGGGCAACTAGTAAAAAAAATATTTCTCGTCGATAATGGTTATCGGGAACCAAAAAAAATTCTCTCACATAGAATGGTTATTAGTAACCAAAAAAAATTCTCTCAATAATGTAATGGTTACCGGTAACCAAAAAGAAAATTATCGGTAACCAAAATCAGTTAATCTTATTTGTTAATTCCTACACTGCAACTTCTTGTCACGTTAATTATAACCGTTAGGGTGCCTGATTAAGTGGTTATTGGTGACGAAAAAGAATTCTGTCACAGATAACGGTTATTGGTGCTGAAACGAAATTCTGGTTACGATGGTCATTGATGGCCAAGGAAAAATCTCGTCATGTATAATGGTAATCTACGACCAAACAAAAATTCTCGTGCACCTAGTGGTTACGGACAATCAGGAAAAAAATGTTTCTCGTCGATAAAGGTTACCGGTAACCAAACAATATTCTCGTATACGTAGTGGTTATCCATAACCAAAAAAAAAAATACATTCCATTGCGAATAATGGTTATTGGTAACAAAAAAATTGTCTCACATAGAATGGTTAACCAAAGAAACAAATTCTCTCGCATGTAACGGTTACCGGTAACCAAAAAGAAAATTATCTTACTGATAATGTTTATCGGTAACGAAAATCAGTCAAACTTATCTACAGATTCCTATACTGCAACTTCTGGTCGCATCGATAATAACCGTTAAGGTGGCTGATTAAATATGAATACCAATCTTTTATCTTGATCGATCTTCCGTCGATAACGGAACAGATAGAATTCTGCAACGACGAGCATCCTCGCAATTTCACCATACGATTTGATAGAAGAAGTGACTCGTGGCGACAGAATTGGTAGAATTCGTACAACTCTGTCCGCGAGAGATCATTAGCCGCGTCATAATCGAATTACGTATGCACGGTACAACGATCGATCCTAATGGAATTGAGCTAAACTATACGTCGTGTCTGATTACTATTTCACAATGAAATTATACGCGAAACAATTATCGGCCGCACGACACGAATCCAGATTATCCAATTTTTATGCATTTTTAAGTGTTCTTCGCCCCACCAGCTATTTCACTCGGTGCACAGCAAACGTAACGTGCATAGGTTAGGTTAGGTACGCGTGTGGTCTATTATCTACGTCATAAATGCATATCGCACACGTATTTGGAAAGTTCCACAAACTTGCCTGTGAGTTTATCTAAAATAATAGTAGTGGTCAGTAATTAACAATAATCAATATGAAAAACCTGAACAGTCGAATATTCTTCGCCCCACCAGCTATTTCACTCGGTGCACAGCAAACGTAATGTGCATAGGTTAGGTTAGGTACGCGTGTGGTCTATTATCTACGTCAGAAATGCATATCGCACACGTATTTGGAAAGTTCCACAAACTTGCCTGTGAGTTTATCTAAAATAATAGTAATGGTCAGTAATTAACAATAATCAATATGAAATAACCTGAACTTGTTTCGTTTTGTAGGAAAATAATAATAATAGGCGTACATTTTTTCTTACTACGAAATGTACCATACGTCATTCGCTAAAATAACATAAGAAAGAAAAAATGTGTATTATTTCCTTGCAAAACGAAAGGAACTTTCGGGACAGCCTAATATAATATTATTATTTTTTATTTATTAGCAGCAATTAATCTACATTTTCAGTTTTACCTGAAACGACAGACGAACAAGGGCGATATCAATATTTTACAAATGGCAAGTGTAAAATGTTGAAATAGAGGGAATTGACGCAGTCCTCGTCGCCAGTTTCGAATCAAATTGCGTCGACGTTAATTTCCAGCTTCTCTCTAGAAAGCCAGGTCATCGAATCGTAGGGTTTCGTCTTTTGTCTTTCGTCGCGCCGACTCTCTACGCTTGTTTCGATGAATAGCTCGCTAATTTCCATGAATATTTATCGTCGTTGTCGTTGGCTTAGTTTCCACGCGCTTGTTGCCCCACGTCGATATTCATATTTTGCACCCGGTATTTGCAAAAGCATTTGCAGCGCGTGGTTGAATTCAACACGCCGCGCCATTGCTTTACGCCGAAGCAAACGCGTGTCAACGCGTGTAAAGTTTAGTGTGTTGCACTTGTTTGCAGTAAGACTGTTGTAGTTCAAAAAATCGCGCCACCACTTTGTGATTGTTTTCCGCCACGTCGAAGCGTCAGTTTTCTGTCGCAAGACGCGCACGTTCCAAAGAATCGAATAGAAAACGTTCTGAGAAAGATTATAATGAACATATATCGTGACTCTTAACGTTGCTTGGATTATCTCTTACAAGATACTTGGAATAGTAAAATAGTACAGACATACCTGCGTATAATATGAATTAAACATTTCTTTACGCTTCTCTTTCGCATACAACTTTGTTCGATATATCAAACATGTAAAGTAACTCGATTTTCTTTTCTCTCTCCTCTATCGGTACTTTAAACAGCAAAATATCAATTCTTCCTCGCGATTTCGATACCTTTTGTCTATCAACGATCATCTCTAACCTTACCGATACATGTCGATTTACCTGTTATAGATAACAAGCGACTTGAAACAAATACGAAACAACGACGCTACGAAAAGAGCGCAAATCTTCCACACACGATACTAATTTACTAGACACGCTTCGAAACTCGAGTGCTTGCGACTCTGTGCAAGTCTTTGCAAAAAGATTCTAACCTTACTGATTCCTCAGACATATCGATTTTTACCGACCATAGGTAACTGTATTTTTCGCTAACTACTCTTATCGTAGTCGCTGGCACCTTGAAACGTAGCTTTAAACTTATAAAAAAAAAGAAAAAGAAGAGGAGAAAACAATTGAAAAAGAAGAAAATAAAAGGAAAAAGAAGAAAAACTACATACATATATAGTATCCTAAGTGCGCGATTACGTACTTGGTCGAGACGTGGTTGAAAAGCAACAAGGGTGTAGCGAGGTCAAGATGCGTACGCGAATCGCGTGGCCAGCCGCTTCTGGCCGCAGGCTGCGGGGGTGGAGGATAGTCGGCCGAGGAGATGAGTGGAGGGTTGGACGAGGAGGGCTACTTGACGAGGAACTCATTCATCAGCCGACAGCGTTCGGTGATTCATGTGACACACGCGAACCGTGTGTGTATGCTATACTGTATGGTCTCTCTTGCCATGACACGACGCGACGCTGGTCGATGCCACAAGAACGCGTCTGATTTCGTTAACTTACGAGTTGAAATGATGCATGTTAGTGATGGCGGTACATTTGAATAATTAATACATAAGCATAAAAGTATAAAGAAAACTTAGAACGCAACACTGTCATAGAAAACGCTCGAAAGAATGTCTTGAAAATATTACGCAGAATTAACACTATAAGAGAATTTCCATGTTCGTGTGATAAGAATTTACGCGATTGTCCATACGATTTATGCGACTACAGTTTCTTTCAGAACAGAAGATTACGTCGGATATCGTCTCTCCCTTGCTCAATGTTGGAAGATTTAAACTATTAACAATACTAATGGCGGCCAGTCTTGAAAATTTGTATTCAACATCCTATACTTTTTACATTACAGCTATTATTGCGAAGATTTGTCAAAATATGTATATTGAGTTGGTAACTAAGTAATTGCGGATTTTGTCATTGCCGGGACTTATCGACACAAAATCTAAACAGCGCGATCACGCTGTTTGGCACTCAAACAGTGTATTGTTGACTCGTCTGATATCAACTGAAAATTTCGTTCGACAGTTTCGATATTCAGAAGTTAAGCGTCGTGATACCGCAGCGCATAATACACGGTGTCATTAAACATATTTAATATTCATATTTAACATACTTAATTAATATTCGATATTTGAATGGAAAAGCATCGACGTTCGAAATATCGTTAGCGTTTCGCTCGTCGCTGATGCGCGCGAACGTCGCGCCCCAAATCAACGCAGCTCGATCGATCTTCCCCGTAATAATTACACCGCTATTTATCGACGCTTACCCATCTTGTCGTGTGTACAGCGTATACACACGAGCCTCGTGCGCTCGTTACACACTCGTCGATACCATGGTCAGGTTACTTACCTCGGCCACGCTAGTTCGTGACACGGCCAGACGAAAGTTTGGCGCAAGTTTCACGATAGTTTCAACTGGTTGCCGCGCATCTGTCACGAGATTGACGCGCTCGCCTGGATTTCTTGGTAGGTTCGCTGGTTCGTTTACCTCGCGTCGCTGCGTCCAATGATTTGTGGACTGCGGATGTTTATGCGGATGCATAGTTGCGCGAGGAAAATTGGTTAACGAAATCGCTGCGAGTTGCGAAAGCGGACAAAGGAAGGTTTTAATTAGCAGTAGACTGCGGATGTTTACGCGAGTTCTTTCTTTCTTCCAGCGAATGTAGTTGATTTGTTGTCTCGCGCGGTATATGTTGCAATGAGCACGAGACAGTTCGAGGAATTTATTTGCAATTTCTTTATTTCCACGCTTGGAAATAATATTGGAACAGCCGTGCTTCACGCGCGTTTCAATTACAAACGATAAAGATTGCTTTGCGAGGCAACGTTAATTGTTCTCGTTTCAATTATCCTGGAATAACAAATGCGTGGAATTGTGTTGTAGGTTAGGTATCGCGAGGAAATGCGGATTTCTGACACGGTTGATATAGCAGAACGAGAAATTATTTCGGGAAACGTAAAGAAATTAAATCCTATTCTAATTTTTATTCTAATTCTAAATTATTAAATTCTAAAGAATTCTGTTTTATTTGGCCGTAGAAATAATTCTCTGTGAGATCGTTTTTTTTTTTATTCGATTAATTATTCCGGAATATGTTCGAGAAGCAAATAACGCGATACGTCACTCAAATAATGTTTCAACATTTCGATGTTTTAAATGTGTCATCGATATTTGCAATTCGTAAGAAGATAATTTAATACGAATCACGTGAAAACCGTAATTAATCTTTGGAATTGTTGGGTGTACTGCACATTAGCTACACGTCTGGTATTTTTATTGATATTACGCTCAATAACATAAATCACATTATTATCTTTAACAAAGGAAACAGTTTCGCTTGATACTTAAACAATTCTTCAATTTTTCCTGTCCTATGTCATACTTTTTTTATGCCCGACAGATACACACTCGTCCAACGTGCTTTCTCGTAGCGCGTGTGAATCATCGATGATTCACGCCGATTTTATCGAGAGCAATTTTTTCGAGAAATAAGTTGGCGTTGACACGTGAGGCGTTGTCAGCACGAAAGAGAAAAGCAAATGCGACGATCTTAATACGATATTGCATTCACGAAATCAGTGTCTCGTAATCTGTCTAAAATAATAATTGCATACACATAATTTATTGCGCGCTATAGCCATCACGTACCACTGCAATTAATTCGAAACTCAGCAGATCGTTCGATCGTATATTTCTAGCACAGTAATTTCATCGGATTTTATCTACGGAGCTCTCAATGCTTCGAAAAATTACGATTTCTGACCGGATAATTTCGAAGCACAGTAAAATAAGAAATAAAGTAACGAAGCTTCAAAGTGAGGTTAGAAAATTGTCGTGTAGAATTGTAAGAGGTGGCGAAATATTATTGGAACGGCGATTAAGCTGAAAAGCGTTTATTGGATCGGTCTGTAAATTAAAAAGCTTAGGCATGTAATGATTAGAAAGGAGAAAACGCGTGTGAAAGATCGCACGATAAAGTGCAAGTCGCGGCACGAAAATACGAAAACGACCGAGCACCTATATATGTGTTTAGGTATATGTACTGGCTGGTTCGACAGCAAAACATCGATATCAGCGTGGATACGTGGTTTTCTTCCAAGCGATAGACGATTGCGATCGATTCGTTTTAATAATAGAAAATTGCCAAGAGGGGCAAGAAAGTGCGGTATTGCATAATGAATGGCATGAAAAGAGGGTGAATTCAATGCGTTCGTGTGCTGACACCGTGTGATTCGTAGAATTGCACTACGCCTTCTTGCACAAACGAATAGCACGTTGAGTAATTTAATACGCGATACGTTTAGATATATTTCGTATCTGCAAATTAACACATTTACACTTGCTCTGTGTACACGTGTACGTCTATCGTAGTAGGTAAGGAGCTTAATTGCATTGTACGGAGTTTAAAACACATTTCTAGATTAATATTTTCACCTGCTCGTGGAAGTTTTAAGAAAATGAAATTTTATTTCTACAAAATGTATATAATAGGAAATGTCGAACAGAGGAGATAATACACTAAATGAAGAAATTATACGCTATTACTATTGTAGATGTGCATGTACATGGAGTTGTCGAGAGGTAAGCGTTAAATAAAGAATAAAATAAAAAAATGTATATATATATATTTCATTCAGAATATTATTTCATCTGCACGATATTTCCTATTATATACATTTTTATATATACATTTATAATGTATAATGTATATAATTATAATAAATAATAATAAATAATATACATTACATAAACACAGAGAGTTATTAGTCGAGTCTTCGACGTTCATGAAATTTTATTTAAATTTATGCACATATAGAATATGCATATAGAATCGCCAGAAGAATGGAATTGCAAACGAAGAAATTGTCATAGAAAATATAAAAAACACGTATATGTAAATCTTCTCGAAAAAAATACCACTACGTGTGGCTAATTGGAATTAAAAAAGTAATTCTAATGTTACTACACTTGTATACATAATACGTACACTCGTATACTTGGAAGAATTATTTTATGCGCGTTATGATGCATATCTATAATATGATACATTCGTGTTTTATGATCTTGATACGCATAAACGTTTTAAATTATATTAAATTCTTTGGAAATTACATGTTTTCACAATTCAAAGATATACTCTGCAAACAATTTGTTTTACCAACAATTCGTTCGAGTAATGTTTTACCGCACAAATAAGTTTTAAAAAGAAGGGGAAAAATACGGTACATAGCAAGCGACTCCATTTCTCCTCGGCGTCATAGTCAGTCTATTATGTCCACAATCCACGTCCAACCGTACCGTATCTCTTTCCTCGATCTCCACATTTCTCTCTTACTCGAGGCTTTTGTCCGGCACAATAGGGGGCGAATAAAAAATAGGAAAAATTATCAGCAATTCACAATACCCTTGGAACACTTGTTCCTTGAACAGCAGGGACACGAAATGTAAAGATATTCATTTGCAGCCCTTAGAAATTCAGTGGAAATCACAAATTTAAACAGAATTCTGTCCCAATGACCATAGTGTATAAATTATTTATATTGTGGTACATATAGTGATATATTATGCTGTATTTAATATATAAATATGCCTGTAATTGAATATATAGATTGAAATTAAATATTATATAATAGTACGTTGTATAATATAAATATATATATGTTTGTATAATATATTATATTATCATATATACATCATATACCATTATACGTATATGTGTATAAATTATTTATATTGTGATACATATAGTAACATATTATGCTATATGTAACATTATATATTTAATGTATAATTATGCGTGTAATTAAATATATAAATTAAAATTAAATATTATATAATGGTACGTTGTATAATATAATATAATTATATATATAATAACAGTATAAATATATAATATAAATGTAGAATAAAACAAAAATACTAGTAATATATAATATTATATACGTTATTTGTATAACATAATATTGCATTATTATTAATATGTCATATTACAATATGCGTAGCAGCTAGGTAAAAAGTAGACGACTAATCTAAAGTAGAATACGTGAACCGTTTATCACGAAAGTGGGGTAACTTCATTTTTCGAAAAAATTCAATTCCACTTTGTTTCGGCTTTTATCGAAAAGGAAATTATAGTTTGCTATGAAATTAGTATCGAAATTTTAGTTACACCTAGGAATCTTTCTACAAGATCCACTTTTACAACGATCTTTTAGCACGTATTATTAACTTTTACACGATTTGTTTAACACGTCTTGGTTAAAGTTATGCGACTCTTTTTTTACCACGTTTTATTCATATTTGCACAGTTTTCTTAGCACGTTTTACTTACCTTTAAACGATATTTTTCACACGTTTCATTTATTTTTATCCTCGGACCGAAGAAACCGACGAACCTTCCAAGAACCGCTTCATCAAGACACAAATTCTACTTTGTTATCGCTGTTACAAACAACCGACTGTTTTAGAGTCGCGGTAAGAGCATACAGCATCTGAAGGATGCTGTTCATTTGTTTAACGATCGTCAGATCGTACAACTGAGATCTTGAGCGAACAAAGAATCACTTGATTCGATGCAAAGAGAATCGAGATTATATCGTTTTACATTTCTTCATTCTGTTTAAAGAAACAACGAAAGGTGTTGTTCGTTCGTCCAATAAGCCGCAGATTGAACATTCACCAACAGTCAGAACTTGATCGTGTAAAGAGAATTTAATTTGGCTCGAGCAGAATTGAAATTATATCGTTTCAAATTTCCTCAATTTGTACAAGAACGCAACTGTTAAGGTATAGAAAGGATTCGGAAATACAAATAGTTTACTTTATTTCACACACAACAGCTATACATATATATTACACTCTGAAGATCTCGATAACCTTCTTGCACGCACGCTTGTTGTCCTTCTAGAAGCTTCTAACATCTGGCAACAGTCTTTTGTCTCAACTAAGACCTGGACGCCCCCTAACGCTTACACACACATTCACATGTACAGTGTAAATGTATCATCTACCCAACAACAACGAAATACACGTCGTCGCAACTGATACAGAACGATCGGGCGGCACATATTTTGAGTGACGAAAATCGTATTCGTTGCAATACCAATGGACATCGACGACGAGTAAAATGCGGATTTTTCAGAAAATGATATTTTTTCATTTTCCTTTAACGAATGAAACGCAAGTTTTATGCTTTTTCGCAAATCAATTGTTTCAATTGTGTAAAAGCAATGTCAGGTGTATGTGCGTGAAGTTGGTCAGTGTAAATTTGTCTGGCGATCGAAGATGCGAAATTATTTTGTTTGTTATAAAAGCGGAGCAATTCCATTTATCCTATTGGTTGACCAGCGAAGTTTTGTCGTTTTTTCAATGGCGTGGAAGGTTGTTCATTTGTTCCATGGAACTTACGCGTGTCATCCAGAGATCAACGATTGTACAAATTGTTTTATTAACGCTTTACTGACCGATAGCCTATTAATCGGCTTTCTATTGCCGACGCTTGTCGACCGATAGCCTATTAATCGACTTTTTATCACCAACAATCTTCCTCATTATTTGAGCAGTAATTTGTTATTTAGTGCTAAGGTACCTTGCTCAATTGCGTCAGTTGCGTTGCTTTGTAAGCTCCCACAGTTTTATACCAATTTGAAAAATTTATCGTTCGCGATGGACGAAAAGAATGGCATTGGAGAGTCTAAACCGAAACAGAGCCGGCGCGAGGGAGAATCTGCGCCTGAGATGCCGGTCGGACGTGCGTATGCTGTTGAATCGCTATTGGTCGGTAAAGTGTTAATATTTTCATTGGTATTTTTACGAAATATTTGCGTTGCTGTCGAAGGTATCGTTTCTCAGGAGCGAAAATTCTACTTTTATCGTTAGTAATTATTAGTCAATTGCTTCGACCAGCGAAAGTGAAATTGTTTATCGGCGGATAACTTCCGGTTAACGTCAGTGATATAAATTATTAATAAATAGACAGATAATGATTCTATATTTCCAATTAGTTCTGAGATTGTCGCTATTTTATAAATAAGTGGGTAAAAATAGATAAAAGAAGAATCTCAGAATCGGAAGACGATAACGATTTTTAGATAAAGAAAACAGACGTTTATATAAAGCGGAAAGGAAGAGAACTATACGCTGAAATTCGTCATTATCCGATGAGTATTTTAAAGTGACACTAAGTTGAGCTCTACGATACGGAATAACAACGAGCAGAATATCTGAAAAATAAGGAAACTGTCGTTTACAATTTTCGTAATTGATCAAAATGCTTTTTGCTTCCTTGTTGTATTACGAAAATTGCCTGATAAATTTCGAAAGTCTATAAAACACAAGTCTGCAAAACTTCTAACGTTTGTTAAAGACACGTGGTAAGTTGCAGAAAATAAGGAAACTATTAGGTTGGCAACTATGTCAATACCATCTAATGATAAAATCCGCAATCACTTAGTTACCAACCCAACAAATACAATTACTTGTCTTTTCTCAGTTTTGACATTAACATTACCAAATGGCCGGTTTCAATGTTTAATGTTAAATTGTACATTTAGTGTTATTTTTTTTATTCGTCTAATTTTATGTAAGTTCTTATGTTATCCGATTAATCAATTTCTCAATATTTATTAATATATGAGATTACTATTTATCGCGTCACATTGATAAGGCAAAGCAATAGCTCATTCAGCTTCAGTAAACAGATCGTAGGACACTTCCACGCTTTGGTATGGTAAACGATACAAAATTATTTCCATTCCAAGTAAATAGAAGCACAGAAAATTCATTATATTGTTCCTCTTCTATTATACAATTCCATTATTACTGTTCGTTATATTATTCCTCTTGTTATCGCCAGGAAATAGGAATTTTAAAATAAAATTATAAAATCAGCCATGGAAGTTTAAAAAAAAAATAAAAAACACAAAGAATCGAATAGAACCGAGTAAAATTGCCTTTCCACCGTACGTGCTCCTCTGTACGCGACTAATTTACCTACAACGACGACAACCTTACCGCTCGTTTATCGATTCTTCGACAGATGAATCATTTCTGTTGCACCGCGTCTGCTGCCCCCGGTTCCTATTTATTCCTCCACCGACGACCCGTCGTGGGCGGTTGGTAGGTGGAAAAAAGAAATGATCCGCAGTCTGTCGCCGGCTCACCGACCACCATCGTCGTGTATGGTAGCTTGGCTCGCCAGGCGAACACGTACAGCGAAACTGAAACACCACCTGTAGTTTTAGCGCCGTAAAGCTATAGTTAGCGAGCTCGCCCCCGAACCGAAGAGGGAAGCTTACCATAAATAAAAATAACTACCTTGCCGGCTCGCGTGTAGCAAACGGGCTTGTTTCACCACAATTGCGCTTCGTTTTCTATGGTTTTCGCCATTTGCACAGTCGGCTGTGGCTGACCCACGCGAACCTCGAGAGGCTACCGCGACGTCTAGAGAACCCGGTTCGGTGTTTCGCAACGTGTTCGAGCGTCGTTTCTCTAATTCTCAGCAACGAGAATCGGAAAAGCGTTTAGGAAAAGATGTGTTGTGCGTTGGACTTGAAATAGTGTGAGATCGAACTCGACGAGTTTGCAGGTGGAATTGTTTTGTTGGAAATTTAGACAATTGAGTGTAAGATTGATATTCTGTTGTTTTGTTGTTTTTGTTTGTTTTGGGGGGGGGGTTGGGTTAAGCAGAAAGAGAGACCAGAGGTGTCGTGTTGAATTTCTTATTGGAAGGTGATTTCTCTACTTTGCCGGTTTAGTTTTCACGGGTTTTATTAGCCCTCGGTTGCCACGCTCGCTTCGCCGGGTCAATCTGACCCACTGTTCGATTTCCAAGCAGCTGCTGTTGAAAGGATAGCGGCGATATCGGATCAAAGGAAATTTGAGAATACGGTTCCAATATCCTGGGATATGTTTTGACAAAAATGAAAGTCTAAGGAAGGAAGTGACGTTGTTTCCGAGAAAGAAAGGGAAATATTTGAAACTGTAAGTTTCGAGGAAAATCATTTTTATGAGAAATTGTTGTAACTCTCTTGTGTTTCGACATTTCTCGCTACAATTTTCAGATTTAATGTTTTTTAAATGTGCAATTTTGAGGGGGAAAATAGTTTCTTAGTGCGCGTTCCTAAAAAGATGTTTATTTGACATGTTGAGGAAGAGCAGTTTTTGAATAAGATGGAAAAATCAGTTCATTACACACACAGGTGCAAACAATTTTTAGATTAAAATTTTTTAAACTGTAATAGTGATTTCTGTCAGTAAAATTTGCACAAAAGTAAAATGCACATTTGTGACACTTGGGTCATAATGACCCATCACTAACTTCACAGAGTTACCAGACGCAAACTGACAGGATTCTTAGCAGTGTAATCATCAGATATTATAAAAAAAAAATAATTCAATAATTCAAATTAACAGTAAATTGTACAATAGTGTCATTGCAAGCGTCACATCTTGAAGATGTTTCTTCCCAAAACAAAACTATGGGTCACTGTGACCCATAAAGGCAACTTTCAATAAAATAATACAAAAAAAAATATTAATTCAAATTAACAGTAGATTATGCAGTAGTGTCATTGCAAGCGTCACATCTTGAATATGTTTCTTCCCAAAACAAAACTATGGGTCACTATGACCCATAAAGGCAACTTTCAATAAAATAATACAAAAAAAAATATTAATTCAAATTAACAGTAGATTGTGCAGTAGTGTCATTGCAAGCGTCACATCTTGAATATGTTTCTTCCCAAAACAAAACTATGGGTCACTGTGACCCATAAAGGCAACCGAGAGTTAAGAAAGGGAATCGGTACAATCTTGTAGAATACAATGATTCGACGAGACTTGGCTTATTATTTTCTGCACTGCATAATATTTTACTTTTCCCAATCTTTTCAATGTCTCATTATGTTCTTTTCTTTTGTTTAATTCCTTGGCCAGTTATTCATTTCACGCATAAGTCTGTATTAGAAGTTTTATTTTCCAGTGATCCGTAATTCTTGTTGAGTTTTCAAAATTCACCAGCTTCTTATCTCCAGATGTACGTACGTTTCGTAAATTCTGTTTCTCACATTTTACGATACTTTCACGAGTGTCACGTGTAAAAAAAAAAAAGAAAGAAAAAACAAAAAGTATAAACAAACATAAAATTGTATCTAGTGTAACACGAAGAATAAATAGATCTGTTCAAGTGCTGTTGGTTTGCAGAATTATGGAAGAAAGGAAGAGATCAAGCGTTCGCATAATGCGCGGAAAAGTAGCAAAGAACTGCAAATGGTAAGCCAAGAAATGGAATATCGATTGAACGTCGGTAGTTTTTAGCTATAACTGTAACTATGTATTACGTCCAAGCAAATGATACCATTTTAGACTTTTCCGTTTTACGTGTGCATACATCACGAAAGTAAATTCCACTGCGAACTGCTCGCTGTTCGTCGTTTCATGTCCCGCATTTTATTTATCGCGTTTCATCACAATGCGAAGTATTAGCTTGTGCCAAAAGTCCCTTTCGTTTAATCAGGAAATATTGGGTTGGTAATTAAGTGACTGCGGATTTTGTCATTAGGTGGTACGAAAAAATCCGCAATCACTTAGTTGCCAACGTAGATGCACTTTTATATTGCATTTCTCTTTTATATTATTTTATCGAATTATGTACCGTCCATTTTGTTCTATCACTACAAAATAATATAACATACAATATAATATAATTGTTGTTATTTCTATATTCAAAGGTAGGATCACAATAGCTATTATTATATTCTATAGATAAATCTATCACACCGTTCTGAGCCAGAAAAACCTTTATTTACACATTCTTACATGGACTAGGGATAAAAACAAAAGAACATCTTAAACCTATCGATTAAATCTATCGATTGTCTCTAGAACTATCTTCTAGTTATTTTTTGTAACTAACGCATCTGCATATAGATGGCGAGCACGAACTCACGTTGTCATTTTCAACAATAATATAATCAGAATTGCAGATAATTCTAAAATAATATAATAATACTAATAATAATATACAAAAATTTGTTCTATTACTGCAAAATGGATCACTCAAAATTCAATAAAATAATACGAAAGAAAAAATATTGCGCATCTAATTATTTTCTTATAAAATGTCAGACACTTTTGGGATAATCTATTAGGTTGGCAACTAAGTTGGCTGTCATTAGGTGGTGCGACAAAACTCGCAATCGCTTAGTTGCCAACCCAATAAAAATCGCGTACAATTTTCGCGATGCTAAAAGTATCACAATTATCTGATGTTAGTACGTGCGAATTATTTCTTTGCAAAATTGAATGTGAAACAGATAGACGTTATTTATTAGAACATTACGTTAATTATTTCCAGTGAAGGGGAAATACTTTTTCCGGAAAGAGGAAAACATTCCACGCTATTGATTTCCTCCCTCGTGAATATATTCTATATATCGAGAAATTTATTTTTCAGTGTGCAAGTCGTTTTATTTTCGTAGCAATTTCCTTGTTCACTTGTTCAATTCGTGTTTTCTCCCGAGCCACGATCTTCCAAATGCCAACTCGTACCTTCAATTTTCGGCTTGTTTTTTCAACGAAAGTTACTCTGCACCGTATTATCCCGCCTCTTCTACGTGTCGCCAGATTTATTTGTCCAACTGGAATCGCTCTCCTGTGCCATTTTCTTCCACATTTTGTACAGCGTGGCTGCTATAACCATGCAATAAATCGCGCAGACGAAAGAAACTATTAGAAAGTCGGAGACAAATATCGTATATCATCAGACAATCGCGTCACAAACAACGTAATTTACTTTATAGTAACTGCAATGTGGATGTTTAAAATATTGTACATGTACACGTTACGTGAAATAAGTAAGATACAATACATATACAATGCAAAATACAAATACATATTTTTATTAATGTAATTTTGTTTCTCTTTTATTAGTTTTAATTGTCTCATGTGATTTACGTAATTTACACGTGAAAATTGCATATATTGTCAATTGTGCATCGTTACGAGATTTTCTTTAATGTTTTATACATCGTACTATTAGGTTGGCAACTAAATGGTTGCGGATTTTGTCATTAGCACGTAACGACAAAATCCGCAATCACTTAGTTGCCAACTCAATATAATAAATCGCGAAGACGGAAGGATTCATCAGAAGGACAGAAATCATTAGAAACAACATAATTGATTCTGTGATAACTGAACTGTGGAAGTTTATACGATGATACATATTTTTACGAATACAATTTCTTTTTTCCTCTTATTAATGTCTCGTGAGATTTACGTAATGCACATATGCAAATAGCAGATACATTACGAATTGTACATTACCATGAGAGAATTGTGCGAGAATGTCAATATTCCGGCCGCTGGATTACACGACATATTAAAGAAAAATATTTATTTAAAGAAATAGGAATTGCATAATGCAGTCTACGTGTATAGTCTTGATAATTATGGTTAGTCCGGGGTGAATACGGTTCAAGAAATAAAAGCGACATTGCATTAATTACCTTCAAATATTGCAATTATATTGCAAAATTTTTATGCACATAAATAATTTGTTAAATTTGTACAAATACTTATTTTCATAAATTTGTATTATCTATATATTTACTATACTAAACAAAATCGAAAATGATCCACATCATCCACTAAATATTGCATATTAGACTGCAAAATAATTATGCAAATAAATAGTCTCTTAATTTGTATAATAATTGCATTACAAATCTACCTACTATAATAAACAAAATCGAAACTGATCCACTTTATATATTAAATATTATAATTAGACTGCAAAATAGTTATGCAGATAAATATTCTCTTAAATTTGTATAATAATTGCATAACATATCTACCTACTATAATAAACAAAATCGAAAATGATCCACATCATCCACTAAATATTGCAATTAGACTGCAAAATAATTATGCAAATAAATAGTCTCCTAAATTTGTATAATAATTGCATAACATATCTACCTACTATAATAAACAAAATCAAAAATGATCCACTTCATGTATTAAATATTATAATTAGACTGCAAAATAATTATGCAAATAAATAGTCTCCTAAATTTGTATAATAATTGCATTACAAATCTACCTACTATAATAAACAAAATCGAAAATGATCCACATCATCCACTAAATATTGCAATTAGACTGAAAAATAATTATGCAAATAAATAGTTTCTTAAATTTGTATAATAATTGCATAACATATCTACCTACTACAATAAACAAAATCTCAAATGATCCACTTCATGTATTAAATATCCTAATTACGCTACATCGTAATTACAAAATAATGATGCAAATATTAGATAATCTCTTAAACTTGCTTAACAACTGTACTACCCATCTACCTACTACAATACAATACTACGCATTACCATCTCATTACCAAACTGTTACTTTGCTTTCGCGAAGCTCGGCGAACAATCTCATCGTCAACGGCCAAAACCTCGCAATTTCTCATCCATCGTAGTCAACGTCGAAACATTGCCCTCGTTATCGCGAACGCTTTTGCTTGAACCTAACCTAATTCTCGCCAGCCAAAGCAATTAAAACGTCAGACACTCTAGCGATCTCGTGTCAAAGGCCACCGCTTCCAACTAACATGTCTTCGATGACAAAGATACCGCAAGGACGCGTTCTACGTTGGTCGTGTCGTACGTATCCATATTTCATATCATTGTACATGGCAACGTACACGCGGTGACGTCTTCAAACCGGCGTGATTATTATCTCTTTGTCTACGTAGCCGTCTGATCGATAGCATTGTGCAGCAGCGTTTTTGCTTCGAGCATCAATTCGGCCTGGTTCCACGAGCCGAGTGGACTCGTTCGTTTTCGCAAAGCGAAGGCTCAGCACCAGCCTCCGCGAGATCCTCCGCTCGTTTTCGATACAAATTGTCTCGTAGCTCAGGGCTTTCTTTCTCAATCTTCGATCCGCCTTTCCAAGTTTCACCGATGGAAATTACGTGGAAAGAAGATACGCGAGGAATGCGGATGAGAGTCTCGATTCTTCTATTATTTGTATTATATCGTTGAATTTTTCTCGTCCGAAGAGATTTTCTCATTGTTTCCAGGGAAAATTCCTTTTTAGGTTATCGATCGAGTTTTTTTCGTTTTTATTTCTCCCGAGCTTTGGTTTGCTGGATGATAACGTGCATCGTGAAGCTTCTTGGGCTATTTGAGTGGAGAAGTTTTTAACTGGCAAGGGGAAGGTTTGGCAACTGGAGAATTGAGAAAAGTTTGAAACTTGGCAAATGTAGCTCATGAGATGCTAAGAAGGAAACAATTTTCTCTGAACAGTGGAACGGTCCTAGGGGTGAAAACTCCACTCCGAAGAAATCTTGACTTTTCATGTTATCATAAATATTTTAGAAAGTATATAGGATAGGAGGGAAAAGTTGAATTAAAAGTTATAATCCCTTTTACGTACATTTCTATTTCTATTAAATAAATTTCTATTAATAAATTCCTATTTTTATATTTCTATTAATAAATTATTCTATTAATAAATTTCTATTTACACGTAATTTTCTGAAGCTGTTTTTCCTCTCACACGCATACACAGCTCTTTGTAGATACACAAATGTTACGTATAATATTATATAATGAATAATAATATATATATAATAGTACTACGTATAATAAATGTAACAAGATTTTTAATCACGCGAATATTTCTGCCTTAATCATTTTTTCGCAGGAAACAAAGGAAAGAGGAAATACTTTGTTTCATATTATATGTACAATTTGTTTATAATAATTATTTACATGTTTTTATTTGATCGGTTTATTTCATCTCGGCCTGAAAATACTAAAAAACATGTTAAAGTTTACGAATATATTTTGGTTTTTATTAAAATTGCAACTTAAACAGAGAATTGTAACTGCTTTCTGCGCATGACGAGTATATTCGTCGTAGCAGAAAATGTTGCCATTTCTTCATTTCGCAAAGTTTCCAAACGCTTGGTTTCCGAGGCAAAATAAATTTTATTCTACGTTTTTTCTTACTTTCACACAAAAAACGTTATACTTATCTTACAAGAACATTTACATTACACATACACGTCTATCGTTCTCGTTTACATCCAAAAATGGTCAGCTAATAACGAACACCCTGTATATGAAAATCGAAAGAAGAACACCTAGCAGCTAGTCAGGTGTGCCACTAAAACCTCGCACTTGAACCACTTGCAACTGTGTTGCAACTATCACAAAGCAGCAAGAAGTTGAGCGAAAGTTTGAAACTTTCTGACGAAGATCCTCTTATCCTACATTTTCTGTACAAATCTCACGACTTCCATCAATCATTCTAAATATGCTACGCGACCTCGATTACCAATAGCAATAAAACTGTCCACTTGTAACACTTCGAAACGGGCCCCTGTCGACCACCATAAATCTCGTCGAACAGCGTCAAATGTCTACCGATAGGCTGCGATATTCCAATAAAATATCGCCGATTTGGCTCGTTGAATATCTTTTATTAGCCGATAAATTTCACCGATTTATTACGAGCATATTGTCGTGTTTAGCTTACCGTATCGAAGGTTCGTGATTGACAATTGTCTGCAGATTGGGTTATTCCAGTTTATTTTCTATTTATCTTGCAACGATAATGGTGTTTAATGGTGTTTCATGGTCAATTATGGTTTGAAGCGCACAATATGAATTAACATTTTACCGACCGATAGCCGATTAATTGGTTTTTTATCGCCAACGCTTACCGACTGATAACCTATTAATCGACTTGTTGTCGCCGATAATTTTTCTCATTATTTGGGCAGTAATGTGTTATTTAGTACTAAGGTACCTTGCTCAGTTGCGTCAGTTGCGTTGCTTTGTAAACTCCCATAGTTTTATACCAATTTAAAAAACTTACAATTCGCGACAAACGAAAAGAATGGTATTGAAGAGTCTAAATCGAAACAGAGGCGGCGCCAGGGAGAATCTGCGCCTGAGTTGCCAATCGGACGTGCGTATGCTGTTGAACCGCTAGCGGTCAGTAAAGTGTTAAGATGTAACCGACGCTCAATTTACGCGAGTCTGTTTCTTACGTGGTAAATTGCATTTTACTTTTTATTTTTCTTTTATTTAAAAGTGGGAACGTCCAACGAAGCTTAAAATTTCGACAAAATTCAATGAAATGTCGTAGCGACGGTATCAGTAAATGTAGGAAAACTTGGTGGAAGAAAAGATTGAAAAAGAATCGTGTGAGGAAATGACGAAAATGGTTGAGGACGAAAATGACGCCGAACTTGCAAATATTCAAGCGATGAAGATGATACGTTCGTAGAAATTTTAAAAAGCAAAGATTGAGTGTTTTGAATTAGGATAGCGACACTGGTAATGAATAAAGTTTATTTTTGTCTTTGAAACGTCATTCAAACAAACTTCATTTTTACGGTTTACATAAATTAGGTGTAAAATTAAATTAAATTAAATTAGTTTGTTTTTGAAACGTCATTATTCTTTTGTATCAAAAACTGCTTGAAATTCTTCTAAAGTTTACACGTACTAACCTCTGTTTTTACACTAATTTATCTTCTCTTTTTATACTGGCAAACTTCATTTTCGCGGTTCACATAAATCAGGTGTGTAATTAAGCGATGGAAGCTAATGTAATGTGTCGCAATTACGTTGTTAATTACGTCGTAATCGTCGATGATTGACGAACACTGTCCAGCGACGAGAAACAAGTTTTTCAACAGCGAAAGAAAACTTGTGCATCGATCTAGGCCAAATTCATGAAAGAGAGAAGTGTATCTGTAGATGCGAAGCACGTTAGTGCCACCTTTCGTCTCAGTTGCAAAGAAAACTTATTCGTTCCATTCGTTTTGGGCAGATGGCATAAGCAAAAACCAAGAAATGTTTATTAACTCTTTGATTTGATTTCTACAAAGTTGACGTTACGATACACATCTTCTAGCGTTATTAATAACCGGACCACGAATTTTTAGTTTTCGTACTTTTCATATGACATAGGGTTCGCGTATTTTACATAAACCACGTTAATAAACATGTTACATATTTATTTCTAATTTCATGATTCCTGATACTTTCGTATAATAATCATCGTACAATCAGTTTATCAGTTCGTACGAAGTACAAGCGGGACAATTTGAATTTCTTTAATACCTTTAAGGGACGTACACAACAGCGGTCAATCGCGTAAAAGTGGATTTCGTACCGATTTATGTCACGCGATCAACAAATAGGAGAAAAATTTCGTCGTATTCGATGAAGAAATGTTAGTTATCACTCGACATTGAAAATTTCAAGAATTTTGCAGGCATATCCATATAATTTTGTTTAATTTAAAGAAATTGAAATATGTACACTTCAGTTAGGTTTCATGACGCCGAACGATCTCCTTCGATGTGTAAATTAATGCTTTCACGTGAGCGAGATCGTCTTGCGATTTAAACGACCTTGGAAAACCTGTTATTACTTATCGTAACGCAAATTCTCATAATTAGACTGCGGATTTTTATTTTTAATTTCGTTAACACAACTGCAGAGGTGGAACCTACGCGAATATTCATCTCACCCGTTAGACGTCGTAACAACTGCTTCACTTTGAACGAGTTTCTTATATCTTCGCATGTTACGTGCACTTTGTGCGTTCTTGCAGTTTTTGAACCTTCTCCAAATGTATCAAAATCCGCAGTATAACGATAACTATAAGATTAGCAGCTAAGTGATTGCGGATTTTGTCATTACCACTTAATGGACCTACCCTAAACCTAACCTAACCTAAAAACATTACCAATAAATGTAGGTACACGTATGAATGTGATTCATATTTCGTAAATATCAATGTAATACATATGTATGTGTATGTATGTGTAGGTATTCTACATTTTGCAATTTATCTTATTCTATTTGTTCTACATTTTGCAATTTATCTTATTCTATTTATATTTCTTTTTCATATTTGTGTTTTATATTTATCCTATTTATATACACAGTGTATGTATTCCACACTATTTGCCATTCACCTTACGTAATGTCACATATTTTCTAATTATAATTTATAATATATATAATAAGTTGAATATTCGGACACGTTTCAGCTGAGTAAAAATCTACGGTTTAATAGTCATATTCTGTCTTCAAATTTCTTCTTCCGCTTCTATTTAAGTTGTTCTGTGCATATGTGTAACCTGCGTTATTTGACACGTACCTTATACAATGTGACACGTTTCCTTCGTATAGGTAGAACATTTCGACACGAAAAAAAAAAATAAAAATAAAAATAAAATCTGGCTGCATAAAAATCAGCAGCGTATTAATAACAATTTACAAAGGGCTATCGCGCTATTCAAAACATTTCCTTCACAATTTTTCACAATTTCTGTATTAAAGTAAAGGGAAATTGTTCAATTTCCACACTTGCGACGTTTCTGACAATTAAATTAAATTAAAATTCTGATAATCACGTCAGCTGTGACGCTGCCTATCTAAAACAGAAAAAAGAAGAAAGAAAAACACTGAATCGATAATTTGATAACTACAATGTTCGTTATTTATTGTACTCGGCTGTTCGTGGAGTTGGCGCTCTTTTCACGAACACACAGTTTCCGCGGCAAATTTGCTCGCGTGTACCTTAACAAAATTTTGCGTACGCGCCTTACGCTTAGCTCAACAAAACTTTCGCTAGAAACTTTCGTGCTTTTCATGTGCCTGGCAGAAGTTAGCGTACTGAAATCCCAAAGTAAATTTCCATGCAAAAACTTACGTAGCGAACGAGTGAAATTCCACTATTGGGCTGGCAACTAAGTGATTGCGGATTTTGTCATTATCACCAATGTCCAAATCCGCAATCACTTAGTTGCCAACCCAATATTTTATTTCAATTCTTGGCTTTTTAATTAGTTAAGAAAAAGTAGATATATTTTTGTATTACCAACTATTTGCAAAATCTAAAGCGAACGTTTTTCTTGCAATTTGTTTAGGTTATGCTCGTTGACCTTGACGCGGCTGGTGATTTTACGGCCATTAGGCTCCGATTTAACGTCGATTAGTATCGCGGTGAAGATGCAGAGCTCGAAGAGGACGCTGCGCTCCAACGAGATGGCCATTCCAACCGGTGGCATGCTGGACACCGAACTAGAGCTGCAATTCGCGCTTCAGTATCCGCATTTCCTGAAGAGGGACGGCAACAAGCTACTGATACAACTGCAGAGGAGAAAACGCTATAAAAATCGCACGATGCTCGGGTACAAGACGCTAGCCGAGGGAGTTATCAATATGGCTCAGGTAAAAAGCAATTTTCGACCTACAACTACATTCGATAAGCACGTTCTATTCGATAGATACACGAGCATACGACAAGTACAAGATACAGAAGAATATTCTTCTCGAAAATCCTCGTTTTATGCGTCGTCACTACGACGACTTTCTTATCAGCGAGAAGAAAATTACTTTCGTCGTTTGAAATTTCCTTTGTCTGATCGTCTCGTGTCGGCTGCGACGACCTACGTTTCGCTTTTTCTTTCACTGATTTTTTGCAACGAGCCGGACAAGTTCTCGTGTGTCTTTGAAATCGAGACTGGTATTGTTTACGTTCTAACGACCTTCCAGCTTATCTGTTGGTTCTATTCCTACGTCGACCAAACTGGCACAAAACAAATGCTGTTTTTCGTTGTTATTTATCTTTCTACGAGATCAGAGACATCTACGGCTGCTTTAGCGTGCGAGTGGAAGAAATTGTAAGAGAAGTTGCAGGTGTACTGCGAATCGATTAACACTAGAACTATCGATAGTTAACACGACGTTGTTTTTACCAAAATCAATGAAAATGTTTAAAAAATATGTAATAGTGGAATATTTTTATATTTTTCGATTTATTACTTTCTTACAGAAGCAATTCCATGTTATGTGGTACATTTTTGGTATTATTAATCCATCTGGGACCAAGATCCCTAAACAAGGGTTGCCACATTTATAAAATTGTAGAACCAGTCAATTCGACTGGTGTGGTAGTTCTAGTGTTAATTTGCAAAATGAAGAAAATATATTTCTTTATGTGCATCAATTGAACTATCTTCTTTCACACAGTTTTACTCTTATTTTATTATTATTATTTTATTATTAAATTTAAAACGAAGAATTTGTGGAAAGTGTTCCACTGTGCACAATCTGGCAGATGATTGTTCTATACCACAATTTTATTCCACACAATAAATAATCGAGTAACTCTCGAAGACCTAAATTATAATAATTATATATATAGTAAATAGCTATGATATAAAAATTTATCAAAATCACTATACATATATATGTAGCGCTGGAGTACAATTGACATATTTATTACTGCGAAAGTTCAGCTTAATTTGAAATTTAGCTATACATCATCCCTGTTGTGCTGTTATTATAGCGGCGTTCGAATCTCTAGAGATTAGATTACAAATGCATTAGGCTAAATCGGGACACCTTGTGCCATGATGCAGCTACGAATATGCGAATTAAGGTTGTGAGTGAAAGGAGAATTACAGCTAATTTAATATCCTTGTCTAATATATTATCAAGAATTTATTTAAAAAAGTATCAGGGAATATCCAGTTTTCTAGCCGTCCGATCTCATCAGTTTTATTATTTAAATTGTTATTAATGATTATCGTTCAATTTTAGTGTGTAAAATCTAATTTTAGTGCTAATTTCATTTAACATCTTAAATAAATTTAATGAAATAAATTTAATTATATTTTATATATTAAACAAATAATTTGATTTAATACAAATGAAAAATCTAATTTTACTGCTAATTTTCTCGCAGTCTGTTAAATTCTCACGTAACAATTTCATTCGTTCAATTTATTTCTCTACGTGATTATTATGTTACCGAAACAGTATAAATGAACAAAACAACAAAACAACGAAACAACAACACAACAAAATAAACAAACAACAACACAACAAAATAAACAAACAACAACACAACAAAATAAACAAACAACAACACAACAAAATAAACAAACAACAACACAACAAAATAAACAAACAACAAAACAACATTAGAAAATTATTTATAGCATTCGATCAAACTCTCTAGCGTTTTCAAAACAACGAATTTGTAAAAAGTGTTCTACTGTACACAATCTGACAAATGATTTTTCTATTTCATAATCCACAAAACAGTTCATTTAGTCGATAAACCAATAAATGCAAGTCAATAAGTAATCGAGTAATCTTCGAAAACCTAAATTATAATTATTATATACATATACAGTGAATAGCTATCGTACTAAAATTTATCAAAATTAAACACATTCTCGATATTTTCGTAAGTGCGTACCTAAAGATTTCATTCCTCGTTAAAATAAAAATTGTTTAAACACATATTGTTCCCTATGGAGTTACAAGGTTTCCAACGAATTTATCGCCCATTTACAGTATCTGCACCGTCAACATCCTCTTCGAGGTAACAGCCTCTCATGCTTAAACTCTGCAATAACATAACTGTTTTCGCACACGATCGTTTCTCCACGTATTCTAGTTCTACTCGTCAGCTTCAAAATTAAAAGGAAAGTCCATACTCCAACTAACCACTCGGTGTCGACGTCTTCGGCATCCTAGCCGAACCTCTGTTCGCCGTGTAATTTTGTAAATTCAGGTTCGTCCACCTGAAACAAAAACAACCGGCTGCCATGTGAGACTAGGCCAGAAAAAAGCAATTCGTTTCTCATCGAACTGTTACACTTGCGTGCGTGCACAGGTTCTCCAGAAGCAGATGGACCTGGAGCTGGAGCTAGTGTCTGACAAGGCGGAGAAGTACGGTGGCCACTCGGTTGTGTTAGCCCGCGTGAGCGTGGTCGCGCTCAGCTCCCAGCCGGTCGACCAGGACAAAAGACTGATGAACGACCCGAACGAGAGGCTCTGCCCCGAGTATAGCGACGAGGAGGAAGAGTTCAGCTCAGAGGGCGAAGCGGAAGGCAGCGACAGCGAACCAACTCTTGAGATGGGACACAGACGAAAGACCCGGGCGAAGATTCCGCCCAACGCCAGGGTACGTGAATTGAATTACATACGTAATTTGCTTCCTTGTTTGTGTATGATGAATGTATCATTAATATGTATGTTGTCTGCCACGCGAATTTTATTGGATTGAACGGAAAGTTTCGCTTTTACGGCCGAACTCGAGGATGTGTTCTCTCCTTTACGTGTGTTGTTTTCGATGAATGTGTGCACCAATTCCTTTCGATGTTGCACCAGTTTTTGTCCGACCAATGTGGTCTTGCGTTGTTTTGGTGAACCATTTGTGAACTTGTGCCAGGGCAACAGAAAACAAGTACTTCCAAAGATGATTCTTTCATTTTCTGCAGTTGACTGTTGATTAATCAACAATCCCAGCTTACAATTGGATCAAATGAAAGTTAATATGCATTGTTTAAACACAGATACATCTTGCTACGAAAAAAGAAACGAACTAATCAATAATACCACGTTACAGTTGAATTATATTAAGGTTAATAGCCATTGCTCAAACTCTTGCGTTGTTTTGGTGAACCATTTGTGAACTTGTTCGAGGCCAACAAGAAACAAGTATTTCCACGGGTGTCTGTTTCATTTTCTGCAATCAACTGTTGACTAATCAACAATACCAGGTTACAGTTACAATACCAGGTTTAATAGCCATCGTTCAAACTCTTGTGTTGTTTTGGTGAACCATGTGTGAACTTGTACCAGGCCAACAAAAAAAATTTGTTCACACTCTACAGTTAACTGTTGACTAGTGAACAATACCAAGTTACAATTAAATTAACTTGAGACTAATAGCTCAAACTCTTGCGTTGTTTTGGTGAACCATGTGTGAACTTGTTCCAGGCCAACAAGAAACAAGTTCTTCCACGGGTGTCTGTTTCATTTTCTGCAATCAACTGTTGATTAATCAACAATACCAGGTTACAGTTGAATTATATTAAGGTTTAATAGCCATCGTTCAAACTCTTGTGTTGTTTTGGTGAACAATGTGTGAACTTGTACCAGGCCAACAAAAAAAATTTGTTCACGCTCTACAATTAACTGTTGACTAGTGAACAATACCAAGTTACAATTAAATTAACTTAAGACTAATAGCTCAAACTCTTGCGTTGTTTTGGTGAACCATGTGTGAACTTGTACCAGGCCAACAAGAAACAAGTACTCTCAAAGATGATTGTTTCATTCTCTACAGTTAACCGTTGATTAATCAACAATCCCAGCTTACAATTGGATCAAATTAAAGTTAATATACATTGTTTAAACACAGATTCATCTTGCTACGAGAACAAAGACGAACTTTCTGATCAACCCAATAAATATTTTCCCTCGAGAGCCGCAATAAATTGTAATAGACCTACTACATCACAGTATTTCATTTTTCAATGAATAATTTTCAAAAATCTAATTAGTTTTGCTTTGCTATGAGTGGACCGAGTATCCAGCGATTGTTTTACAATTTCGATTATAGTAACAAAGGTGCAATAATTATTAGCTAAGATATAGTCCTGCCAAAGAAATGAAAATATTTTAATATTATACCTAAACTACAAACTTTTGTGCAAGTTCATATTATCAAAGTATAATAAATAAGACAATTGAACAGAAAATTGTTCTCTACCTACCAAATATTATAGAAATCACTACACTCTGTATATTTCATATATATTTTCACCTTATATGTACTCTGTGCAATTTTGCACAAATTTTCTATAAACCTATAAGAATCCACAGTTCAATTACAATCATACTATTATTGTATTACTATGTACTATTAATACTATTACTATTAATATTGAAACAATAACAATTCCTTCCTCCCAACTATACAAGAGCATAGGGACCAAACAAATCTTAATTAAACAACATTAAAGAAATTGCTGCGATAAACGTCAATGCAAATAGCCAGATTGTCATCATCAATAGAATCATCAATAGAATCATCTTTATTCTTGCAGCAAAGAAATCTAAAGCAGAAATTCATAGCACTGCTGAAAAGACGGTTCAGGGTATCCGAGGACCTCGATCAAGATCAAGAGGAGATCGGGCAAAAGCTGTCAGGTAAGTACACATACATCAACTGTTCCTATCCCAAAACACAGTAGCCACGTGAAGAATTGTGCCAATGTTTCACCGATCGTCTTATTGATTATTTTATAGACTCGTTAACTGGATTTGTTAAAGGGGCAGAAATGGAAATCGAGGAACTGTTCGACGAACTGGAAAATTTTTCAGACAGTGGCCCCGAATTGGACACGATGTCCGTCAGTAGCACGCCCAAGCCGTCCCTGCGCCCTTTCTTCAGCTCTAGTCGATCTCTTCTCGCGCCTCCTCACTCCGGTAAGTGAATCGCTCGTTTTCGTTCGTCCATACATTGTTGAGTATCGTAGATTTTGTGATCATGTGAATCTCGATTGGCAAATACGAGTTGCTCGATACGACGATCAGTGCGGCGTAAAGAACAGTGGAGCGAAAAGAGAAAATATACAGCAGGTGTACATAACGCGAGACCTGTACAGATCGGTCTAATTGTTGCCTCTGTCGAAATAGTTGCGCACACGGTAAGGAACACTGTGGTTATATGGTGACACTTGACGAGTGTTACCTATGTTTCCATTCATGCTTCTGCTAGAAAGTAAAA
Source organism: Bombus bifarius (assembly GCF_011952205.1). Lineage (NCBI taxonomy): Eukaryota > Metazoa > Arthropoda > Insecta > Hymenoptera > Apidae > Bombus > Bombus bifarius. The sequence continues at coordinate 395,646 of NW_022884639.1, forward strand.
AGACAAGAACACCTTCTACATGTAGAGAAGACGACCTAGCGGAACAATTGTCTTCGTTTATTTATTTATCTAATTATTTCTAATTACTTGTTTGAGCAATGTAATCGCTGTTGATTTCTAATTCCCTGTCTTGCAGTCTTTTCGTAGTTGTGTCGTAGGCGTAGGACAAGAGTTCGCAATTCTAACAAGCCTAGCGATCGCAGCAAACACCTACAATATTCATTTAGAAGCATTCGACATGAAATTCTGATATTCTACAAAAATATATTACGCTGAACGCTTGACACGAGTACCCTAGTCGTCTCTTTTTATCGATTGTCTGAAACCTCAGCGGAGGTTTATCAAAGAACCCGCGTGGCCAGGACGTGTACCAGGCATGTAAATATGAAACCGGAATGTTTGTATAGAAAACGTTTATTGTACGAAAATGATTAAAGATATTCTATTCGAAGTATTGCCCATCGCTAGCTATACATTTTTCCCACCTGCCTGGCAATTGGTGGATGCCACGCCAAAAGAACTGTCGCTCTTTTGAGGCAAACCAGCCATCGAGCCATTTTCGTACATTCTCGTAAGAAGCGAAGTGCTGGTCAGAAAGTGCGTGTCCCATCGATGCAAATAAATAGTAATCGGACGGAGCCAAGTCTGGTGAGTAAGCCGCGTGCGAAAGTATTGCCCAACTGAACGCTTCGATCGTTTCCTGGACCGGTTATGTTGTATGTGATGGTCCATCATCATGAAGCAAAATTACTTTGTGTTGCCTTTTTGATATTCTGGTCGTCTTTCACGCAAAGCTTGATTCAAATCGATCGTTTGTTGTCGGTGGCGCTCAGCATTAACGGTTTCGCCAGGTTTTAACAGCTCATAATAGATCACACCCTTCTGATCCCACCAAACACAGAGCATTGTCTTCCGTCCATAGCGATTTGGTCTTGTAGTCGATGTCGGTGGTTCGCCTGGGGCTGCCCATGATCTTTTACGCTTAGGATCCTCAAAATATATCCACTTTTCATCGCCAGTCACAATTCGATGGAGAAATGACTTTCTTTTGTACCTGGCGAGCAGCATTTCGCAAGTGGTTTTCCGGTTTCCCTGCTGTCTTTCGTTCGGTTCATGCGGAACCCATTTTCCCACCTTCTGGATCTTTCCCATGGCTTTCAAACGTATGGAGACGGCTTCTCGTGTCACGTTTAATTGATCAGCGAGTTGTTGTTGCGTTTGAGCGTCATCCTCATCCGACGATGCTTGCAATTCGCTGTCTTGAAACTTTTTCGGTGGTCTTCCACGTTCTTCGTTCCTCGCGTCAAAATTGCCACTTCTGAATTTTTTAAACCACTCAAAGCACCAAGATTTACCAAGAGCGTGCTCACCGTAAGCCTCGACAAGCATTCGATGCGATTCTGCATCAGTTTTCTTCAAATGGTAATAGAAAGTCAATGCTGTCCGCAAATCGTCGTTTCCAGGCACAAAATTTGACATGTTCAACGCTATTACAAACTATGCTGTCGTATGAAACTCGTATTGTTCTGAGTGGAAAATGTTTGTGAGATGCCAACAAAGACTTTTGGCATCAATGATGCAGTTCAGTGATAACTGCATTATCAGCTAGGTCCATCTATAGACAAATTCCGGTTTCATACTTACAGGCCTGATAATTATAAAAGTTAGCAAACTTGATATAATATTGTGATATTCCTAGGCAAATAATGAGAAATATGGCAAAGTAGTTTTTCCTATACAATACACTGTGAAGTATTCAATAAAATATTTAATAATAATAAACAGTAAAGTAATCAATAATTAAATTATTATCATATACTAAATATTATTGTTAAATTACATTCAAGTTTTATGTAATATCCTCCTGATATTAATCCTCCTTTCTAGTAATCGATATTAATTAAAATCTTTCAACGCTAATTCGAACATCCTGAACAATATAATTTAATTGAAATATCCGTAATCGTTTCATTTGTACTCGGAGCGATACGACTGCGTCCCAGGTCCCAGAAACTTTGCAAATTATTTACCATCGTCCGTGATCGTTTCTTCGTTCGTTTGAATAGCACAGATTCGAAATACGACTAGCAAAGTCGTCGAGATGCAACACGAGTAACGAACCGACAGATATCGCACGTTGAGTACCGATCATTTTTTAGTAAAAATAGAAGCGCAAATGTTGTTTCGTTGCCAATACGGATTCAGATCTGTTTAACTAAGTGAAAGTCTGGTGCGTTGGCTTTGCATTGTTGCATGTTACGATTCGGTAGTAGTAACCAACGAGGAGACCGGAAACACTGCTGCGACAGCCATAGGTCAGCAGAGCGCAGGTCAGCCAGCTAAAGAGAAACAGCGTATCGGACACACCACTCCAGGTATGTAAAGGCACACCGGATCGTCGCGATTTCCAAGGACAAATTATCCCCGGATCGTTTTTCTTTCTTTCTTTCTTTTATTTTTTCTTTTGTTTTGAAGAATCTTCGCTTCGCCGCCGAACGAGCATGCCTGCGTGAATTTGAACAGCATGACATGTCTTTCTTTCATTTTTTCATTGACCTTCTCGCGACGATTTTGCTGCTCATCGGCCAAAGTGTAGATCGAACGAGTTGATTTGATTGTAGACCTTTTGTCGTTATTTTTTTCTTTTGGTATTTTCGTGCTGTCGTGGCTATGAAAATGTGCTTGGTAGCGGAAATTCATGTTATGATATACTTTACACGACGAGGAGCACGATACTTGGTGATTTTCGGTAATTATGTAATCGGTAAAATTGACGTTTTAAGGTGTAACGTGTTTCGCGAGGGTAATTTTGTTCTTACAGAAACAGGGCAATTTTTCATGTCAAGTGGAAGATTTATGTCGATTGATCGCAGCGCAATCGCATATTAATATTCTTTGTATCCTTGTATTAATATTATACACATATACAGGGTGGTTGGTAATTGGTGGTACAAGCGGAAAGGGGGTGATTCTACGCGAAAAAAGAAGTCGAAAATATAGAATAAAAATTTTTCGTTCGAGGCTTCGTTTCCGAGAAAATCGACTTTGAATTTTCGCTCGGTACGCGTGCGGTACGTTATAACGGATCTCACTGTAGATCGTTGTCTCGATGGAAAAATCTTGAAAAAAAATTTTTGTTCTATATTTTCGACTTCTTTTTTCGCGTAGAATCACCCCCTTTCCGCTTGTACCACAAGTTACCAACCACCCTGTATATACATATCTGACAGCACGTACACTTTTGTAGTTTAAAACGCAACTCATATAACGACATACTTCTTTCCTCTCTCCTTAGGAACAATAAAATCAGTTGGTCAATTATTTCTCTAATTACTCGAAATGAACCTATTTGAAATTCACTTTCATTTTCGAAATTAAAACATTTGTAATTATCTGTAAAAAAAAAAAAATTTTTTTTAAATAGAATGCTATAATACACGAAAGTGATATATTTCTATTATATGAAATAATCTGAGGAACTATTCCAAATATCGTTTGCCATGCAATGTTTTTCAATGAATCATAGCAAGAAATATATAAAACAATGAAATATTCCGAATCTAGAGGCTGAAGAAGCGTTTCGAACAGAATTTGCTTCGTTTCGAGGGCGACATCTCGCGATGGTCGATCTTATGTAGGCGGACGTGCCTTCGAGATTTCAAGCTGATGTTCGCTCTTCTAAAGGGAACCCTGCACTTTCTTATACACCGTTCGATACAGTTTCTAATTCTCTACAAAAAAGTATTATATCATTTTAGTCTTGCAAGACTCGTTGTATGAAAGATAAAGGAAGATAATATGGTGCTCTTACGTTCGCCTTCTCCGTGTCTCCCATGCGCTGCACCCAACGAAGTTAACATTGCAATATCTTTCAAACTGTCCATTTTCGGATACAGGTAGCTAGATACTTTTTTGTAGAGAATTAGAAGCTGCATCGAACAACTGTGAAAAAAATATATAGTTCCATTTAAAGGAACAAAGGTCACCTTGAGATCTCGCAAACGCCTGCACCTAGGCAAATCTGCTGGTTATCGTGAGACGTCCCACTCGAAACAGAACAAATTTTATCTGGCAGACTTTTTCCAATAATTTATTCATCATTTATAAATAATTTAATTGGTATTTAATGAAATTAATATTTGCGTGGGTCGGTTCAAAGTTACTCGTCCAGTATCAAGTTTTGAGCGTAGAGAGGAAGAAGTAGACAAATAATTAAAATTAGACAATCGCGCTAGTATCTGGCCAACGTGTATTTAGTCAGTTTTGGCTTATTGTTAATTGGCAGACTGAAACATGTAGCTACATATGGCGGTGTACGCAATTTTGTAGATTGCAGAAGGAACTCGAGCGCGTGAATGACCTCTTGCTAACCGACAGAAGCTAACCGACTCGGTAATTAGATGTCTATTAGTTCCACCGTACACCAGCAATGATCGTTCAATGTGCAATTTCTTCCTCGTAGTACCTATACACTACCAGCTAAAATCACAGCCAGCCTCGATAATTTCATCACTTTTCACTGCGACACTGGACGTTTCAGTTACCTTAACACGACAAATGACCCAAGTCAAAAAGAGAAACCTTTCGTATCCTGGCTCATTTCTCTTCTGTCCTTTAGAAAACACAAACGAACGAAGCATTCGGTGGAAAGACGAGCAACGGTCGTCAAATCGAGTAACAAAATAATTCGATGTGAAAAATAAGTGCGAGGAAAAAGTATTCAGTTGCATCCTCAAAAAAGACAATTGCTCTGCTGTTGCATGTTGATCGACGCGAACGTACGCCAATCGGAACGAGTTATCCCATTTGGTTGTTTATTAATAAATTAACACCGCAAAATTACGCTCGTTTTTGCGCCGAATGCTCTTCTTTCATCTTCATATAACTGATCAAAGTGATTTCACGCTGCATACAATATATCGAAATTATTCTACTGCTCTTAACCAGTCAGCTGTAAGACGAGTATACTCGTCAAACTGCAATATTCTGCAACATAAAATGAAGTTGTAACGAAGCGACAATTTGATTTTGCAATTTTAGTCACCGACACGCCCCGTCATAATACGAATTATCGCCATTTCTTCATGACGAGTATACTCGTCGGACATAGCTAACTGGTTAAGGGCCCTCGTATTTCCATTATCCTTGCGTCGTACGCGATCAGCACGCTGACAAGAAAGCCCTCGTTCGTGGTAGACGTTAGAACACACCTGTAAGACCGATACTGATATATCTGTAAGGAAATGAGATGGAAATAAACGTTTATCTGCCATCTAATCTCTTTTGTAGTCATTTTTGTTTGCTTCCGCGACACAATGAAAATCCAGTTCGATTTCTCTCAACGATAAAAAAAAAAGGAAAGAGAGCGGGCAGATCTCTCTCCCCTTGAATCGAACGTCCAGATCGTTGCTGCAGAAGAGATTGTGTTAACCGTGTGTCTGTGTGCTTTTTATACGCCTGTCTGTACGTAGCGAATTTGAACAAAAGTGAAAAGCAAATTGCAACACCAAAAACCCTGCCCGCTGGCCTCTCTCTTTCTGCCTCTCTCTATCTACTTGTACGTACGTATCTCTTTTTATACTATGAACTATATTGTTACATCTATCGCTGTCTCTCTTCTTTTACTAACTCTACTTGTTTCTTACTCTTTCTCTCTGTCTCTCTCTTTCTATCTATCTATCTATGGTCGCTGTACCGATTAACACGCCACACGTTCAATTGCGAGTGTTCTTGAAGCTTCACTGATCTTCTTAACGAATAGAAGCGAAAGAAAAGAAAAGAAAAACACATGTCTCGAATCACGAACGCCTGTTGCCCGTTGCATTTTGCGCGCAGATTCGTGTGGTGTATCCTTTTCCATTGATACGTTTTAGTAAGTTCTCTTATATATATATATTATACATACTATCTATGTACGTACATATTGGCTTGGCAACTAAGCGGTTGCGGATTTTGTCAATATTGCTGATCTTCGCTCTTCTAAAGGGAACCAGGCACTTTCTTATACACCGTTCGATACAGTTTCTAATTCTCTACAAAAAAGTATTATACCATTTTAGTCTTGTAAGACTCGTTGTATGAGAGACAAGGGAAGATAATATGGTGCTCTTACGTTCGCCTTCTCCGTGTCTCCCATGCGCTGCACCCAACGAAGTTAACATTGCAATATCTTTCAAACTGTCCATTTTCGGATACAAGTACCTAGATACTTTTTTGTAGAGAATTAGAAGCTGCATCGAACAACTGTGAAAAAAATATATAGTTCCATTTAAAGGGACAAAGGTCACCTTGAGATCTCGCAAACGCCTGCACCTAGGCAAATCTGCTGGTTATCGTGAGACGTCCCACTCGTCTGTACGTCGTCAAAACGTCTGTACTTGCCATTAGGTGGTATTGACACAATCCGCAGTCACTTAGTTGGCAACCCAATATATCGTCGGTTTAACAGAAGAGCGACGCATCTGCGGGATCATCGATTTTTGGATATTCGGGAACTGTCACTCCTGAGGGAATCTCGCCTGCTATTTTGCAGGAATATTTAGTAAATGTTGTTAAAATATTAAAATAGTTATTATGTATAATTATAATAACACAATTATAGTAACACAGTTATCGATTGCTTTAATCGTTTTTTACCTTCTGAGGGTATCATAATCATTTCAATTGAAAAGTGTAGTCCGGCTAAATGGACGTTTGTCAAACCACCGATAGGAAATGAATATTTACGTTCAGAGATCCCCAGGCTAATCTGTCGGAGGATGAAATTCAATTAGGCGATGTATATGAACTTCGTGCGTAGTAATTAATCAGTTAACTGCGTTTCACGAATATACGCGTGAAAAAGAGAACTTCAAATTATCAACTTCGCAGACGTCCCCTGCTTTTACAGTTTGAACACATTGCAGTTGCCACTTTGTCGCTGCAAATTGTACAGTGGTAACGAGTAGAAATTGCTTTATCGCTGAATGGTTGAGCAATTGATAATTTCGAGTTTGCATCAGGTTCTCTGGAAATTCAGGATTTCCAGGAAAAGCTACCTAAACGTCTCTTGATCTTCATTTAGCGGTGTCGCACTTCTGGCAAACTGACAACACGCGTACAATGTGTCGGACCGAGCCATCGCGTCGATTAATTAAACGCGTAGTGTACGATTCGTTTGAACGCGTTAATAGAGCCACATAATAGAGTATGTGTGTGTGTGTGTGTACTTCTCCGCGGGTTAATCGATCACACATTAATCAATTGCCACGTACGTTATTGATCGTAAAGTTGGGACCATAATCGACGAGTGAAAAGAGCAACTTGATTCGCCTAAATCTAATTTAATTTCCTAATAAATCGCAGAATAGAGGAAAATGTGGTGCTGTTTCCCTAAAAAAAAAAAAATTAACCTCTTTATTCGCAAATTCTCTTCTACTATCAAATTAGTAATTTCGAACGAATGTTAAACCGAACCTTCGAAATATCCCTCAGATATTCTCTACGCGTAACCCACATCTTCTGCCTCTTCTCGGACAAGATGAAGAAATAAACGAAATGGGAATTTACAAATTATGTCTCGAATTTACGGTCGGTAACGCGCGGCCAATTTCCTGCGATACGATTAGGCAAATGCACCGCGACGAAGAGTAATGAAATTTCGTTGCAGAACGTGGCGTGGATAGGCAAAGTGACGATAGTTCCCGAAGAGCGGACAGCGACTCGCACCCGGAAAATTGGACGGATCACGAGGCGAACGATCCGCCGAATTACGTGACGGGTTCGCCGCCCAAATCGGAACAGCATAACAAGGCCGAGAACACGGACAAACGGAGCAGGCTTTTTACTCGTGACAGAGGCGTGCCGGCCACCAATAAGTCCAAAAAGCATAGCCTCAGTGTGGACCTGAAGCCTCCTGCCGACTTGAATAGCTCGGAGGTAGATGGAAAATTCGATCGTACACAGCATATCGTATCGTATATAGTCTACAGTGTATCGCTGCTAGAATTACAATACACACTAAGTACACTATGCACTACATATACTATGTACTGTGTACACTATACAGTATGCACATTATGCACCGTGTGCACCATGTACACTATGCACATTATGCACTACATACACCATGCACATTATGCACTACATACACCATGCACACTATGCACTGTATACTGTGTACACTATACGCTATATACACTACGCAGTGTATACACTATACGGCATATACACTGTATAGTATGTACACTGTGCACTACACTGACCATGTGCACTATACACTATGTACAGTAGTGTATCACTGCTAGTATATACATTTATCTTGATATCGCACATAGTGTACGGTGTATTAAATACGAAAGCGACGTCACCGTATCGTCGCTCGTCTCGCAGCTATTTGACGAAAAAGATTCTCCCACAACATAGAAATACAAATCGATACGACATAAAACAGATGAGAATCTCGATTCTCCACGGTTCCCTTATTTACGTACGTATCTTCGTAATCAGCGACGCGTATAAATTCTCGATATATTCAATTTATTGTCCATGATAGAATTTAATTGCGCTCGAACATGAGAGCAGTCGCGATCGTGATCTTGAAACGTTTCGCTCGTACGTTAAGCTGGACACGCGTATTTAAAGCGGGCCACGTATTGTTTCAGCCGAGGAAAGCGTTGGTCGAGCAATTAAGCCGAGTTTTGCCGGATGACAGTTTGCCGGACGCTGTGTCGTTGGTGTCGCTGGCTGATCCTGGCGCGGCTGTGCTGGCCACGAGACTTCAAGAGAGGAACCACAGGGTCCTGACGACCGCCTCTCCGGCGGATATTCGTGCCACGTTCACGTGCTTGGTCACGCGAATACAGAAATTGTAACTAATAATTTACTTAACGACATAACGATCTTCCCTTTAGTTAACTAGTTAGCTGTTTTTCGCGAGTATACACATCGCGAAGAAATTACGATATCTCTTGTCATGACGAGTATACTCGTCACGAAGAAATGGCAATATTCCGCGTTACCACGAGAAAGCAAAACAGTCATTTCGTTGTAACTTAATTCTGTATTATAACATGTACTCTGTGTTTGACGAGTATACTCGTCACGAAGAAATGGCAATATTCCGCGTTACCACGAGAAAGCAAAATAGTCATTTCGTTGTAACTTGATTCTGTATTATAACATGTACTCTGTGTTTGACGAGTATACTCGTCACGAAAAAATGGCAATATTCCGCGTTACCATGAAAAAACAAAACAGTCATTTCGTTGTAACTTGATTCTGTATTATAACATGTACTCTGTGTTCGACGAGTATACTCGTCACGAAGAAATGGCAATATTCCGCGTTACCAAGAAAAAGCAAAACAGTCATTTTGTTGTAACTTGATTCTATATTAATAACAGCCACTCTGCGTTTGACGAGTATACTCGTCACGAAGAAATGGCAATATTCCGCGTTACCATGAAAAAGCAAAACAGTCATTTCGTTGTAACTTGATTCTGTATTATAACATGTACTCTGTGTTTGACGAGTATACTCGTCACGAAGAAATGGTAATATTCCGCGTTACCACGAGAAAGCAAAACAGTCATTTTATTGTAACTTGATTCTGTATTAATAACAGCCACTCTGCGTTTGACGAATATACTCGTCGTCGCTTACTTTTTGCGGCACATTTTATGTGCACACTTTTCGAAGTTTTCAAAGAGTCCGCAACAACTACGAGCGTACTCGTCGCAACGCAAAATATTGCCATTTCTTCGTGACGAGTATACTCGTCAAAACTGATTAATTAACGGTTTATCCTCACTAGTACTTCGCTGCGAATCTACTGGAAGATATAATTCTAATACAATATAAATATAAATATCGTAGAATATTGAAAATATTAATAACAATGATAATATTTATTAATAACGAAACCATCTTGTCATTTCTAGTTGTAACAGCTCCGCTAAGCCGCCGGCACCGATCAAAGTAGTCATTGCCGGTGGTGACGGTTTCGTGAATGCAGTGCTCCGCCACTACGTGGATCAGCTAAGTTTCCGACCGCAGAGTTATCTCAAGTTCTTCGTCGTGCCTCTGGGCTCCAATACGTTGTCCAAATACCTCGGCTCCATAGACGCCAAGTACTCGATGTTGTTCGGTGACGAGTGGAAAGAATTGTTGGAAAGGGAGGGCGGTGGCGCGAGCGAGGGTGCGGCCAGAGTTTCCGAGTATTTGGCTTCGGCTGGTACAACCTTGCTACTGCCGATTGCGGAAGCCATGGTTACCTACAGGTACAATATCCAGGCGGTTCAATTGATTTTTACGTCTATACATTATGGATTTTCTTTACACGATACTAGGCTACCCGAGTGGTTTTGCCCGCACAGTATTTTCAATTTATGAGATGCTTTTAGGGGTTGAATCTCGAAAAAAGCTTAAACACGTGTTTGTTTATTTTTAATAAAGAGTTTCTATGCCGAACTTCGAGTCTCTAACTTTTGCAGATATAGAGTTTGTCCTTTGAGAAAACAATTTAGTCCTTTTTCACTCCCCCCCCCCCCATTCGGCTTGAATTTGCAGAAAAAAGTGCGGATAAGTGTAGCATCGCTGGGAAATTTGTTAATCCCCGTTTCTTGCAAGAAATCTTCTTCGAAGAATCAAAAGATCCCCTTTCAAAAAATAAATTTCTGACTCTACTGTATCTTCATAAAAGCGTCTAAATTCCATCCAAACTCGAAAGTTGCTTTTATGTTTCACAATAGAAAGTTGTTAAAACCAACTGCTACTGACACGAATCGTCATAAAATCTTGTTATAAAAATTATTATGAAAACAAATTACAGAAGATATTAAAGTATAAAAATACAAATTGGGACTTTAGCTGTTCGTACGCTGAAGCAGAGATCATAACAAGAACCAAACATCGTTGCGCTTTAATTTTGCAGAGAAACAGACGACAGCAGCCAAATCTTCATCCCATTCATAAACGACGTCCGCGTGGGTTGTCCGGACAGCAGTTCCTCCGCGTCGGTTGACCTCGAAGAGAGCAACGTGACCATGTCTGGCTCTCCACCTTCTCTGCCACCCCCTGCATTACCTGTTCCACTTCCTGGTAGGTTAACGCCACCAAGCAGCCCGAACGTCGGTCAACCAACGAGGGAAGGCTGGGAACCGGTCGAGTTACAACTCGATTATTGGAGCAAGCAAACACAGGGTGAAAAGGGCAAGAACACATTAAGACAGGCGTTTAGGGCGTTACACGTTCAGAGACTTCCGCCTCTGGGTGAAACTCCTGGCCACTATTTGTCCATGAACTACACCACAAAGGAGAAGAAACAGAAAAGTACGTGTCAAGTTGCGTCGTTTGTAACTTTCTGACTAACCAACTTTTATTCAGATGACGAATTTTGGCAACTTTGCAATTGCCAAAAGTATGCGAGTACCACTGGCAAGATTAACCAGTTGGCTGTTTCTGACGAGTATACTCGTCACGAGGAAACGGCGATATTTCGCATTATGACGAGTATACTCGTCACGAGGAAACGGCGATATTTCGCATTATGACGAGTATACTCGTCACGCGTAACAAGTATAATTTGTTGTTTAAATTCCAACTTAGTAATTGCAGTGGATTGCAGTAATGAAATTAAACCGTAGAACATCCATTTAGTTAATTAATTTAATTCTTATTTATAAGAGCCACGCGTATTCTACGTTTGACGAGTATACTCGTCACGCGTAACAAGTACAATTTGTTGTTTAAATTCCAATTTAGTAATTGCAGTGGATTGCAGTAATGGAGTTAAAACGTAAAACAGTCATTTCGTTAATTAACTTAATTCTAATTTATAAAAGCCTCGCGTACTCTTCGTTTGACGAGTATACTCGTCACGCGTAACAAGTACAATTTGTTGTTTAAATTCCGATTTAGTAATTGCAGTGGATTGCAGTAATGAAGTTAAAACGTAAAACAGTCATTTCGTTAATTGACTTAATCCTAATTTATAAGAGCCTTGCGTACTCTTCGTTTGACGAGTATACTCGTCACGCGTAACAAGTGCAATTTGTTGTTTAAATTCCAACTTAGTAATTGCAGTGGATTGCAGTAATGAAATTAAACCGTAGAACATCCATTTAGTTAATTAATTTAATTCTTATTTATAAGAGCCACGCGTATTCTACGTTTGACGAGTATACTCGTCACGCGTAACAAGTACAATTTGTTGTTTAAATTCCAATTTAGTAATTGCAGTGGATTGCAGTAATGAAGTTAAACCGTAAAACAGCCATTTAGTTAATTAACTTAATTCTAATTTATAACAGCCTCGCATGTTCAGCGCTTGACGAGTATACTCGTCATCACTCACTTTTTGCCACACATTTCAGATGCACACTTTTCAAAGAGGACGCAATATACTAACTAACTGGTTAATGATAACTTTTAGTAAAATGTAATATGTTTGTGTGTATATATGTATATTTACTGTCATTGGTATATTATATACGTATAATTTTAATTTAATTTTCATACGTGCAATTTTTAGTCTCAATTATTTATATGTACATTATTTTGGACAATTGTAAACTCAAAAACATTTTCTGTGTTGTTTCTTCGATATTTCTAAGGAACCACTGATTAAATGCCTGAATATGTTAAGTGAAATTGTTTTTGAAAATGGCTAAATTGAACGCTGTATTACGTAAGAAGATTATTTTTTTCAATAACTGAAACTGCAAACGAAAAGACAATTTCTCAAACAAGACGATGCTGAATAGAGTTATGACGATGGCCAGCATCGAGTCTTAATCCGAACACGACCCAGAGCCCCAAAAGAAGCACAAAATCCACGTAGGAAGATATTCAAAACAAAACTATAAATAAGTTCGCGATTAGTACACCTGAGGGATTAATAATAGTAATCAAAAACAGAGGAGAATCCACGAAATATGGAACGAAAACGTAACAAAATTAACACTGAATTTGTATGTTTAGCCAGAAGCAGAGGCACAATTTTAAGAGAAAATTTAACGTTTCCCTAATCTTCAATTCTGTTTTACATTGTAATACGAAATTGTACAAACGATTCGGTCAATTTTTCTTTTAATATTACGAACAATCTAAAAATACAGTTGAGCTTGTAATTATTCACGTATACTATACGTACGTGGATCATATGTGTGAGTATATATTCGAAACTGGTAGCATAAAATGAGATTAAATTAAATTAAAACGAGAAAATCCCACGCGAGCAATTAGGAGTTAAATATAATTCACATCTAACTACGTTGTATTCTTCTGAAATGGTATTAGTTTTCAGAAAAAATTTTATACGTTTGTCCGTTTCATTTGCAGTAATGAGACTGGGTAAGAAGAAAGAGAAAGAGAAGGAAAACGAGCCAAAGAGTCAAACGGTGGAAGGCGTGACACGACTTATATGCTCTGCGAAGACTCACAACATTCCATTAAGAGGTAACAACACGTCCCAGTTTTCTCCTAATATTACGTGTATACAAAACGTACGAAAATCACAGTATTTTTTAGGATAAGAGAAATCGAAATTTTCATTGGAAATTTTCTTCTTACGCTATATGATAATGCTATTAGACTCATAATTTAATTAAAATTATAGCGACAATTAGAAGAGAATTATAGAGAATGAAAATTTACGTTTAACCGTCGGTTGTCGCACTGGGGTTCGCCCAAAGCCAAGTTGTTCAACTTTCCAATTTCCAATTGGAACTTTCACGAAGCTGCTGTTATAAAAACAACAGAGATATTCAGTGGAAAAAATTGGGAACGTAGTTTCAACATCCTGGAATACGTTTTGATAAGAAAAACGGTTAACAAACCAATTGAGATTATTTAAAAAAAACAGAGAATCCTTGTAACTGTAGGTTTCGATAGAGAAACATTTTTAAGTGAAAAATGCTGTAACTCTTCTTACGTTTTCTCGTAAAAAATTTAACATGTTTTAAGACGTGTTACTCTAAGAAATAGTTTTCGAATAAGAACAATACAATTATGTGAATATACAGGGTGCTTGGTAACTGGTGGTACAAGCGGAAAGGGGGTGATTCTACGCGAAAAAATAAGTCGAAAATGTAGAATAAAAATTTTTCGTTCGAGGCTTTGTTTTCGAGAAAATCGACTTTGAATTTTCAGTCGGTACGCGTTCAGTACGTTATAACGGATCTCATTGTATATCGTCGTCTCGATGGAAAAATTAAAAAAAAAAAAATTTTTATTCTATATTTTCGACTTCTTTTTTCGCGTAGAATCACCCCCTTTCCGCTTGTACCACCAGTTACCAACCACCCTGTATATAATGAGAAAATCAATTTACTCGCACGTACAGGTACAACCATCTTTTGTTTTAATTGTATGCGTAGATTTAGGTGTAAAAAAGTGTAATAATGATTTCAATCAGTTCTTGCGCGAAAATATGTATGCAAAAGCTGCACAGAGATAAAACACGTTCGGCTGCAGCGAAAAATACACCTTTGCCATAGTTGGGTCAATATGACCCATTACTAAGTCTAGCAGCGTGATCATCAGATATTTTAAAAAACACTGCAAATTAACAGAAGAGTCTCGAAGATATTTCTTTGCAAAGTAAAACTTAAATGACCTTAATGACTTAACGACAACCGAAGGTTAAAATATTCTACAACTTTTCCATTTTTTTTATTTCGTATCTCTTTCATTTTCAAGGCCACTATACAGACATTTATTGTACGCACAAAAAGGCAAATTTCTAAGTGACACGTCTACAACTTTGTCATGTTTCAAGTCTTTGTATTCCTAAGATCATGTTTATTAATTTCTTTGACTCAAGGAATTCATCAGGTTGTCCGAAAAGTTTCTTTGCTTTTCTAAGAAAACGATAGATGCACATTGTTTCTTTTATATTATTTTTATTTAGCGATAATAGAACGATAGAAATATCTTCAATAAAATAACATGAACCAAACAATTTGCATCTATCGTTTGCTCATAAAACGCAAGGAATTTCTGGCACAGTTTAATAGAAAGGGAATAACGTAGGTAAAATGTGGGAAAATTGTGCAGAGGAACGTTAGCACGTGGAACGTTGAAATTACACGAATAACTTGTTCTTCTTCAGTGAGCATCGACGGTACCGAGTGGTACGGCGTGAAATTCTTCCAACTGTCGGCGCAGTGGCAGACGCACATCAAGACGTTCCCGATAGCGATGTTGGAGTACAGCCCCCAGCAACAAGCAGCGAACCCCACGTAAACGCTTGCCTCGTTCCCGTCAGCGGCCAGACGTTTCGCCAGATTTCGTTTGTGTTCATGGATATTGCCAATTAGAAACAACCGCTTAGCTTATCGCGCAAAACCCGAAAGCCATGAAACCCTCGGAACGTCGGAAAATAGAGAAAAGAAAGGGAAGAAGTAGCGAGACAGAGCGGAAGGTAATGCGCGATAGAGCGCCAGAGTTCGTACAGTGGACAGTCTGCTGCTTGAAACCGCAAGTCGTTGCAGCTTGTACAGGCTTCTACAGTGTTTGGACGCTGCCTGTTCGTTTAATTGGCCCACGGTGTTGCATTACGCTCGGGTCGTTCGTTCGATTACGTTTCGAGAAGCGAAAAGCAAACTTGGAAACTGTGCGATCTGTTAACGTTTTTGCTGCCAACTGTCCCAAGGCATAGAGAAGCGAGAAACGCAGAGAAAGAAAGAGACGCGACTCTTCGTCGCGCATGCGCAGTTCGCCAGGAGTAGGCGCGTAACTGAGACGTATCGAAGACCGGTAGACGCATAACGCCAACAAACATATCGTATTGCGATTAATATAAGATAACGACGATGACGATGGATCTCGTTGGTTACGCGAATGCCATACAGCGAGGGAACGTGCGGTTACATCGTTAGGAGCACGATGTCCGCAGCGGAAGCGAATTGCACGAATAGGATATTCGATTTTCCTGTTGGAAGCGGCACATGCGATGGATTACGAAGAATCGTTCGGGAACCGGGTTCAGCAAGCCACCCCCACCCCTTCTCCTGCATCCCCACTCCCTAGCCGTCAACGCGTGTACATATAGAAATTTTTTTAAGGACGAGCATAGGAAAAATCGATCGGTTTCGCCTGCGAGTCGAACTGATACGCGTATTTGCTAAGATAGTTCTTCGTCTAAATCGCGAGGTAGCGAAGCAAAGGTTAGCGTTAAATTATGTATTTATTTAATTAACGTGTATTCTATATACATATACATAGGTAAATATATATGTGTGTGTACTTACACATGTGTGTATATACACACACACGTATATATATATATATATACGATCGCATATAGCAATGGAGCATACAGCGACGTTATCGAAAGAAGTCTGTGATACAGGCAAAACATTTCTCTTAGCGCACAAACCTGTTGTTTAGGAGAAGACGATGTAGTTTCGCGAATTTTCGGGAAGTTTTCCCCGGGGAGAGAGAGAGAAGATAGACGAAAGGGAAGAGAAAGGAAGAGAAGAATAATAAGATGATGAATACGATTAGGACGATTACGAATTAGCTCATTAGTTATTATATACGTTATACTCCTTTTCTCGTTTAAGATTTCGACATATTTTTTGTATTCCATTTTATAGACTTTTAGCCGCAGGCTGCTGTAGTTTAAATACTCTATTTTCAGATTTGATTATTTGATACTTGATTCTTGCTAGACGACCTTCTCACCCTTCGACTTCGATGTAACGTATAGAGTATACTCATCCGCGTATTATTGTTTAGCCGGTAGGAATAAAAGAAGAAAAAGAAAAAAAGAAAAAGAAAGAGAGGGCGAGAGTGAGCAAGACTTAATAGAAATAAATTCGTTGGAAAGACGTAGACGAGGGTATTAGGGAATAAAGAAAAAGAAAAAAAAAGAAAAAAAAAGATATCGAATGAGTACGTTCTTCTCATACCATCGATCGATAATGAAATTATCGTGGTGAAAAGACAGAATCGAAACGCGCTCGCGCGTTTTCTTCCTCCTTTCTAATTACATTTATTGATTATTGAATTTCACTTTAAATCGCCGTTCAAAATCAACCGCCTGTCACGCGTTGCAAGTTAAGGCCGTAAGTTCCTCTTGTCCCTCAGAAGAAGAAGAAGAAGAAAGAAATAGAGTCATATCACGACGAAACGATAAAGACTAACGTTTAATACTGTGGATAATAAAAGAAAAGAAGAAACGAGATAAATAAACACGTATCATAATTTGCACGAGAAGAAAACGAGCACCGTTCGAACGATAGCTGCGTGCAGCAGTCACGTACTTTCCGATTTCTTCGTTTTTGGAATGTAGCTTCGGATAAGCAAGAGAATAGATGAGAAAGAAAAAGGGGGAAAAATTAGAAGTAACGACGCAGCAGTTTACTGCTCGGTGTCTCCAGCGACATATACGTCGCGCTGACTGCCTAATGCCAAATCGAAAAAGAAGAGAGAGAGAGAAAGGCTCGAGCAGAAATAAAGAGAAGGAGAAAAAACCGATCGTCCATTCGATCATTCGTTAAATTCAGAGAAAATACATTTGGAACACGAGCATTCTATCACTGTGCGTAAAACAGCGAAGAGGAAATCGATAATAACGTCTTATGGTACATTGGCGAAGTTACGTTCGCCGGTATAAAATTACAGGCAAAATCTTTACCCTGTGCCGGTACATGTACACGTACACACACTCGCACACGAACACACGCATACCATACGATAGTACGTACTCTGTGTCCCGCCCCCCTCCCCTGTTCTCTGCTAGTCTGCAATTAGTTTGTAACGAGTATCGAACTGTGCAAATCGTAGTCCTACATTTCACATCCTTCAGCGGCTGAGAGCAATAACCCGTTTTCTGCGAACTACCCCGCGAGATAAGTAGTTGATTTGAATAGCAGCTCGAGGCACTGGCAAGTTATTGCCGAGCGGGGCGTGTGTACGTGGCAACGTTCTGCTTTTCGACGCGCGATGGCCTTCCGCGAGACTGTGCTGAGAGAAAAAAAGATGATCGGAGCGATAAGAGCGATCGGATACTCACATTCGAGAGAATTCGTGGATGAGATCGGATCTTCTGATTAATTGCCAATTTCTGTCTTGAAATTTTTTATCATTATATTTTATGTATATATATGTGTGTGTGTATGTAAATTTTAATTCATTTAAAAAAATTCAGTTGCGAGATCCCGCAAAATAAAAGAAGTTTTATTCGACACGTTGCGCGATCCTTTCTTACGAGAGTGACACGACTTAAAGGAAACGCGTTGACGCGCGGCTTGTCCTTTAAGGTCCCCTCACAACGATAAGCTCGAGATGAACACGACGTTCGTTCCTATTTTAAAAGTATTGATATATTTTTCTTACTATCGCTGGATTTAACAAAGTAATATTTTATCGTATCGAAGTAGACTCGTTGGCAGTTTTCGAAGAGCCGGTCGGTCGGTTCGAGTTGCGTTAGTTTGGCGAAAAAGGTGCGAGGGGAGGAAAGGCCACGGTAGATCAATCAACGTTTGCACGCGACCCTCGGGAAAGACTTTCAAACCCGTGTCAGTTTTCAGTAGCAGCGCACATTATCACGAGAAATAAGAGCGCGGTTGAACGCGACAAGTCTGAAGTCTAAAGGAAAGAAACTATGCCAGCAGGCCACGCGAACGATGAAAAGTCAACAAAGAGACGTTGCTACGCGCACACATACACGCGATATTAACTGCCTCGTTGTCAGATTCATTGAACATATGCTGAATCGTTTTTCAGCGATCGAACCTGCCATACGATGTACATATATATATTTCTATAGGTACATATGCATATAAATATATGTATATACATATGTATAGATACTATGTGTGTGTGTGTATATATATATAGGGTGACCCATGATTTTTCAGCAGCATATTCTACGAATAGAAATAAGAAGTTTGATAGGAATGTAGAACGTAAGCACTTGAGGAAGAAATTCAACAAAAAAAAGTACGAAATAACGCGAGATTGATTTTTCATTTGACACAATGCCCGCCAATGACTATGCGTACTCGTTTACGAACGATTGATGTTGTACGACGAGGATGTTGTCAACAATGGATCACGAAGCTTTCCATAGGTCCACGTTTGTATAAAATTGATTATTTTTACTCGAAGAATATACTCGCGTCGTTTGAACGAAAACACTTGAGACACCCTGTACATATATACTCGCACAGTTTGAACGAGGCGTTCGAGAACGTCGTTCCGCAGTTTTGCACGATGGCGTTTTGCTTTTCTGTCAGAAGGCGTGTTCAATGATGTCTCTTATCGGTATAATTTCGACGGAACGCCAAAAAAGAAAAAAAAAGAAAACAATGATGGAAAAGTTTCAAAGCCAATAAATTTGTTGCGACGAACAGCGGCCGGCAATGCGAATGCAAGTTCGATCGTGACACGTCGTAGGAGACGACGCGCAGTGGTCGAGAATCCGAATAAATTAAACGGACGAAGAAGCATACTTCCGGCCACACCGGAAGCCTGGCTGTAAATTGTACAACGCAAAGACTAAAACGTTTACGTTCGTGCATACCGTTCCGTAACTGGTGGAAGGAACATAGCGAAGTCATAGAATCGGCCGTGCGTTACGCTGTGTACGTTACAAGAATCGGAACAACAGTCGTTCAATGTGTCGTTGACTGTCTCCGTGCGAAAACCAACCTCTCAACGTACAAGCTTTCCTTTTATTCCCGCATCGTCGATATATGTAGACAATAGTGAAATTTTATGCAACAGTATAAAAAAATGTATTTTTCAATATAAGCTACCGTAGCTTGAATCAATAAATATCGCTGGCTAAAATTGCGAAATTGTAAAGTTGCGAAACTGTAAAATATCGCGTCTTCGACACATTAACAGGCGCCACTGGCTATTTCCATAATCGAAGAGTGCCTGTAGAAAACGCTATAAGTGCCACGATTGGAAGATTTTGTTTTTTTATTGGACCATGTTCCACATACCCACGAAGATACTGCTGTATTATTATTAGCATCGAGTATTACTTAACGTCAGATCCAAGTGCAATTTCCCATTCCAAATAGTTCTTAATAATAGCAGAAAATAGTGTGACAAGGTCGCCTCTATATAGAGAAATATAAGTGCCAATAAAAATTAGTTAATTGCTGCTTGGCTTTTGTCTATGCCATTTATCATAATTAACCAAACATTGAGTTCTTCTTGCAGCTGAGAGACGACGCGTACAGGCTTTTCTACGAACACGGTTTTCTTTCTGGTAAACTTGAACTATTGTTGGCAACTAAGTGATTACAGATTTTGTCATTACCATCTATGACAAAATCCACAATTACTTAGTTGCCAACCCAAACATGAATGCGTAGGTTCCTATTTCCTTCCTCGAGAGCTTGTTCCTTGGCACCTACAGCTTTTCCTACGAGCACTCTGCAATCACTAAATGACACCCAGCAATTTTATCCAAGTTACTTCTGTAATACGATTACTAAACTTTCTGTAACTGGAATTAGATCGAAATTCGGAAAAGAATAAAAATTGTAGACCAGCGATAGATAGACGTTTTGTTACCACACAACAACACAGCGACAGTACAATAATGCAGTGCAATAGTACGATGATATGACGTGAGATGGAGGCATCAGGACGGATGATCATATGGCATAGATGTACAATTTGAAGCTCTATAACGTTATAAGAGATCTGCGATTTTGCTATATCGTTTCCACCAACTGTCGTACACGCATACCTACGCATATTTATGTCTTACGAACGTATTCAATGTTGAAGCAGAAACGAGTTCTTTTAATCCACGACAGCGTGTAAAGGACTTCGCGTGTTCCTTAATGTTCCTCGATCTCTTCTCCTCCTATTTTACCTTACTTCCTTTTGCTTTTATCGTTGGTTCGCAAATAAACGCTTGCGTCTTCTTTCTTCTTCTTTTTTAATTTCGACTCGTCCAAGTTGTGCAATTAATAAATAAGCTTTGTAATACGAGATTTTAGCGTCTTTAGAGACGTGCGACGATACACCCGTGACGCGTGCTCACAGTCTTTGTTCTCCTTCCCCTTCCATTCCTCTCGTCGCACTCGTAGCTAAACTGAATGGATTTATGAAAAATTGAAACGTAGAAAAATATACGAAACGCGGGAACCTATGAAACATTCAAAGCAAACTGTCTGCGACAGAGGACGAGAACGTTCGTTTGCTTGTTCTGTTTCCATGACGCACGCGAACGTTGAAATTCAGTCGTCAGATACCTGTCGTCCGCGGTCCACAACAGCATCGTAAGATTCGTCGAAGAATTCGTTCCCTTGAAGGCTGCTACAAGCAGCGATCGCTGCGAACTTCGACTCTCGTAGCTCTCGATTCTAGTCAAAACTCAAGATTCTTCTCGAACGAGGCAATCGGTACCGTCGTCGCACGAATCCGCGATGTGGCGATCGATCCGCGTAACGAGCGTCGCCATTCGGTTTCGAATTTTCCAGCGCGTTTTCCGCGAGTCTCGCGAAGCGCAGCAAAAAAGAATGGATCGATAAGCTCAATGTCAGACGATTGAGCGCGAGAATGCGATCGTTATGGACCGCAAGGACCGTGAGCACGTACGCCTGGGCCGCAATACTCTGCGAAAGCGTTTGCTACGATACGATTATTGTTTTTGTCAGCGTATAGTAAGTTTCGACACGTGTGGGCAGCCAGGCCCAAGCTCAAAGCTTACAATAATTAAACGAAAAAAAAGAGGTAATTAATATATATAAACATATATATATACACACATATCTATATATATATATATATATATATATATATATATATATATATATATATATATATATATATATATGTCTGTATAAATATATACGTGGAGCGCGTGTTTTTCGGTACCAGAGCGTAGCGATCGGAAAGAAAAAGAAGCGAAATAGGAAAATAATTAAAAAGAGAATTAAGCGAAAAAACAAATGGATCGGTCAGAGATACGGCGTTTGACTTTCACGGGCGTTCTTAGACGTCTTTATTGCGCTTACGGCGGCCGATGTCTAAACTGTACATGTACATATGATTAACTTGTTATCAATAATATCAGAGAGTTCAATTAAAAGGGCTGTAAAACGCGTGTGCCGGCTTCCCGCGCGGGAAACTGGCAGCAACGAAATTGATAGAGGGCGGACGAAGAGACAAGATGGAGGGGGCAACATGGCCTCCGCGTGTATCTTCACGAGCAAAGTCACGTTTTTCCATTTTGTTGCGCGTTCCCGTCGCGAGATCTTTCGCACTGATTTTACAGTTTTCCTCCTTCTCTTCGAGAATTAAGCCGGCGAGTCGCACGACGAAGCTACGGAAGAAAAAACCCGTTCCACGAATTCTACGCGAACAATTAGACTGACAAAGATAAGAAGGATTAGAAGAGGAATTACGTGGTAGTTTGTTGATATTTGATACGCGTGTCGACTGTTTCCAGGTATCTCGTTCTACACGTTTGCGCGTTTCTTCTGTTTCACGCTTTTTCTCCAAACGTCAGATGTACAGAATTTTATTACGCACGCAATATATACATATATATATATATATATCGTAGACACGTTTTAAACATATTAATTGTACGGATCTCGTTACGGACCTGGCAATAAACTTCGTTCGCGGCTGAAACGAATAATTCCGCCCAAGTTTCTAAAATACAAATAACGCGCGAACGTTCGTGCCGTTTCTCTTGAACCCTTTTACTCCCGAACTAGAAACTACGTTAACTATAATTGTATTAGTCGAAAAATTATATTGATCGTTAAATTATTCAACGTAAGCGATTTACGGAAATATTTCGCGAACGAAATTGCACGAGGATAGAGGATAAAGTTATTCGTAATTTTTCCCGAATTGCTCGTGAAATGAGATTACTGCGGAAGCGAGAGAGTCAAAGGCGAGATTTTTTCATAAAACTCGCACGACCAACGAACTGCGAGTAAACACTATCATTACCGAGGTCCTTTTGTTAATTGCTCTAAAACGGGGTTAAAAGAACAAAAAAGAAAGAAAAGATGTCACAATGATCGAGGAAAATTTTGTAGGACTCGAATAATTCGTTTCTTTTCTTTTTTCAAGTTGAACGTGAATACACACGCGTAGATCGGGTGAAGCAAAACAAAGGAGGAAAGAAAGAGAATGAGAGAAAGTAGTGAAAGAAAATAAATTTCTAATAAGTGAACGCTAGCCTTCTTTTTAATTCAACTCCCCTATTGTTGATATAATGAACATGAAATACCTATATGTGATATATATTATTATAAACATAATATTCGGATACAGGATATCATTGTTATTAATCTATAGAATAATTAGAGACGGCTTGTGTCCTGGGCGTAACACGTGGTCGTTTTATACTGTGAACGCTGTGTAATCGTTGTACAGAATATTCTCTCTGTTTTTCTTTTTTTTTCTTTTCCTTTTTTCCTTTTTTTTTTAATATATTACATGTACATATGTATACATATATGTATACACAGTATAGTACCGTATGTATATGTATACATACATCTATGCAGAGTACAATATAAAACGGCAAAATAGATTGTAGCTTCGTTTTATAGAGAAATATACATATAATTATTCGTCTAGTGGCATCCGCGTGAAATATATTTATGTATATGGTTTGACTTTCGACGCTCTCCCACGATCGAAGATTCAATAAAAGAAGCGTGTGAGGATCGTTGTTCCAGCGACGAAACTGTAATCGCATTCTCGTCGCGTGCGAGTCGTCTGGCGTGATCTTTTGTATTTACAAAAGACGAGAAAGAGGGAGGACATTGATCGATGATTCCCAGTCGCATCTCAGGACACAAGTAGATATATAATGTAATTAGAAAATAGTGGACAAAAAATAAACTTGTGGTAATAACTCTGTATGCTTAGAGAAGGAAAAAGAAAGCGAAAACAACAATAAGGAAAAGTTACAATTTTAAAAGGATAAAAGTGGAAAAAAAACTATGTTGTTGATGTTTGTAAGCTTGAAATATAAATGTAACGCAGTTTCTCGATATTCTATTACAATCCCAGTGCACCTGTACCATCCGAACGATTTAATATCTTCTTATTTCTTATTTTCTTTTTCTCTACATCCTCCTTTTCTTTCCTTTTTCTTCATTTTTCTTCATTTTTTTTTTTTTTTTTTTTGGTTACTCTTCAAACGTCACTATTGCGTTCTGTTTTCAAACTCCTAACAGGAAAGAAGAAAGTAAATCTTTCGTCGTGCAGTATGTATACTCGTAATTGAAAGATATAGATTGGCACGCTTGTCTCACTAGTTCAGAAAATCTCTAGCACCAACCATACCCGATACAGTCGATTTTCGCATAGGATATCGTTTTAACGATGTTCATCGTAAAGTAACGGCCAAAGTGTAAAAGTGAAAGATAGATGATAGAGAAAGAAAGACATGTACTATACACGGAAAGAAATCTTAATGAAAACATGCTTTGTAAATGATAACATCTCTTTATATTTGTATCACGTTTAAAGCTAAATACCGACAACAAATCAAGTAAAAATTACGCGAGTTACAGAAAAAAGAAACAAGTGTTAACAATGATCACAATATTAATCTCTTATAACGTAACGCGGCACCACGTACCGCTGCTTTCTCTTGGCTCTGTGTTGCGTTGGCTTTTACACTTTTCGAACCACACAGGCGCGACGTACATCGATGTAGTCGATGACGATTTATACATCGGCACGAACTAAAATCCTTCGAAGAAAAAAGCTCGATAACTCCCATTAATCGAAACTACTTCCTTCCCATCGATTAAAAGGCGATAGGTATATATAGAAGATGTAACAAGTTCACGTGTTCTAAATGCTTTTGAAATGAAAGGTTCAACTCTGCTTCTCCGACTCCAATGAAAAGACTGTATCGCGGTAAGTAACGGAAGACGTATTTTTTTATTACTCTTGAAAATCCCTATTTTCTTCTATTACGCGATTCGTACGAGTTTCACGAAGTTAGAGCAGAAAAAATACGTGTTATTTTAATTTTCTTTTTTTTTTTGTTCCTTTTTGATTATCATTAGAAACATCATGGAAAACGGAGAAACCATGTACGTGCACCGATAAGTAGCATTCGTCGTATTCGTTTTACTTTACAAGAGTATCTTTTGATTGCGACAGGGCAGCAAATCGAAGAAGCTTCGCGATGTGAGAATAGGCACGGTATACAATTATCCTTTTTCCCTTTTTTTTAATGAATGAACCTCGTTACTTTGCGGCACTTGGGTACAGTTTTTATTATTTTTTCTTTGTCTTCTTTTAACTTTCTCTTTGCTCTTTGTTGTTTTGTATTCGATCCGAAACTACTCAACGGAGTCTACAAATAATATAGCATCTCTCTCGAACCTGCTTTACGCGTTTTTATCCGACGAATTTGATAAAGAAAACGCTTAAGATACCGTACAACTGGAAAGACGAGCCAGTCATAAGATATCTCCAGGTTTTTATAGCTTTCCGTTCTTTTTTCTTTTTACGATCGTTACGTATTAATATCAGTAAAAACTACGCTCGTACTTTACATACCGGTAAATACATAGTAAAACAAGCATATCGTAGAGTTCTACACAGTAAGATCCTCTCCTTATAGCGCGTTGCTTCCAAGACCTTCGGTACAGCAAAGTGATATTTGACGATATATTCGTAAAATGAATTTTTATAGATTTTTAAGTGTAAGTTTGGATATTTTTATATGTATTTGTATATTCGATAAAGAGATTTCGATATAGTTACCAAGTGATAAATTTAATTCTCGATTTACACGATTCAGAGAAGATACATTTAATTCTGTTTGATAAAAGTTTGAAAAAATGCGGGAAAATTTGATAGGAATCTCAATTTAAAGCTTAGTATATAATTTCAAAGATATAGTGTATATATGTATCGCTATCCTATCGTTATTAGGCAATTTGTCATTTGTAAGTTACTACTTATGAGTAAAGCTTGAAAGACTGTTTCATAAATATAAAAATGATATGTAATAAATTTGAAAGTAAATCGCACATTTTATGTTGGATAATGAAACGTGTCTTAATTCGTATGATTTCGTGAAACTAGTCTACCGTATCTAGCAAATATAATAATTCATTCCGTATCTTAAAAGCAATGCGCCCAACAATCCGGTACACACGAACATTAAGTTGTATTGCCTCAAATGCAATTGCGAGACTCTTGCTATAGATAGATTTAGTCTTTATTCACAATGTTAAGATAAAACAAAGATTCATAATTATTGATCGAAAACCTACAGTTTCTTCGCTAAATAAATATACTTGGTTTTTTTTTTGTTTCAGCTAGTGTTACGATCCCAATAAATCCTAGCTAATACACGTAGATATTTATTTTATGCAGATATTCTTTATAGACTTTTCTTTCTCCTCGTTAACGTTTGTCTCTTTCATGCACGTGTACATGCCCAATTTATTTTCTTCTGCCTGCACTTAACACGTGTCGCACCACAGGAAAAGCTCGATACGTCGAAACAACGAAAGAAAGAATCTTTCAAACCGTCAGGTGCAGTCAAACGTACATAATAAATCATTATTTACACTGCATGTTAAAACTAAATGAATGATATTCTCGTCAATTCATTACATCTAATGCCGAATTTTTGAGAATCTTAATACCCCCCTTCAGATGTTGATCAAAAAATGCATTGCAAGTTAAAACACATGTTACTTAAAAGCAATACGGTTTTACAAGTAATTAAATTCCGTAGCAGCTGTGCAAACGTTATGCCTTTGAATATTTACCATATACTGTAACATGGATACAGTAATATTATAATAGTAATTTCTGTCTTTCGCTGTGATATTAATTACCTACAATTCTTGTACAAGATCTTATATGTATGGGTGCAACGCCAGTGCCCTACCACGCAAACCTCTCTGACCTCCGACTCCTCCTTTTGGTATCACGTATCCTCCAGCATGTCTAGCTGTTCCTTCTTCTTCCAAATTACCATTGCTCTCGATTAAATCGCGTAACGGCCAACAAGCTAAATGACGTGATTTTCCATGACGTGCTAAGACATGATATCCTTGTCTGAAATACATATCACAGTGAAATACATATCAGTCACAAGAATGTTTACTTTCAATTAAAATTTGAAAACAATAGGAAAAGATGTGGCATACCTAGATGAAATTAGACCCACAAGTAGTGCCCAATGAGCTTTATGGCCTCTTTTTAAGCATGGAGCATGATTGAAATCAGAATCGTATGGAATTAGTACCATTGCACCATGAGCCAAAGCGTGTGTCAATGTGTCTGGGCATTGCTGTAAATCCACTAAGATATCCGGTCTATGGTCAGGCAAATATTCAGCCGCTAGTGTGCCCATAAAATCAACACTATACACTTCTCCATGTTGTGTAAAACCCCTTACACGAGCTTCAGCTAGGAGTTGACTCACAGAAACTGGTTTTGTATATTCTTGCGATGCCATAGCAAGTGCTACTAAACCACATCTGTTAAATAGTAACGTAATTATTGTTATTATTTAGATTTATGTGTTTCATCTATAAATAATAAATTACAGATGAAACTCACTGTGGTCCGTCTTGCAAAATTGGTTCAACTTGACAAAAATATGTGACTTCTGCATCTTTCAGTTCATTTCGGGATATCAGCTTTTCAATTTCTGCCTCAGCAGATGTAAGGGTAATCTTGGCCCAAGGAGGCAGGGAGTCTGCATCGCTGACTTCAGTTTTTTCACACATAGGTGCCTCTGGCAAACTTGAGAGAGGTGGAGGTGGTGCTGGCATTTTTCAATAATAAGTACGATACGAACAGTTACTTTGTTCAATTAACAAATACCTGGCCGCACGTTACAATAAAATGATGGTAGTTTCCACAGCTATGAAATCATGCACCTACGCTTTAGTATTTTCAATTTGAAAATTGCCATTTCTTAGTGATAGTCTTCCTGTTCACTGGTAAGACGCATAATGTTTCCAGTTCATCGTAAATGCAATCCTATTGAACGTTCTTGCAAAGATCCAAGCTGAAATATCAGTAGAAAAACAGCATGCGACTTGCAACGTACAATCAAAACCATAAATAATAATTAATTAGCAAAAAAATTAAGACAATTCATATGTGGTACTTAAAAATAGTAAATAATGTAACATATCGATATTAATATCGATTTTGCTCTAACAAAACACTTTTTGTGCCATTACTTCATTACGAAAAGATTTCAACATGATAGAAAAAAGAAACAAAACTACGCAGTCACTGGATTATTACAATTACTTTTATCCGTTACTCATTTAACCTTGAGGAATATGTTTTTATACGGTATCTGTCATAGCTCGATGAACGTGAATTGCAAAAAAATTTTAAACGATATCATCGACAGTAGCCGTTTTTGACAAAATCAATCAGGTCGCGCGACAACTGGCAGTGATGTTTTTACCCGAGTTTCGAGATATATTTAATACTTCTTACGGCCTCTAATATAAGGATGAACTCGTTGCAAAAGTTCTAATGGCAGCACATCGCACGATCGACATTGGACGGAATAGCAGTTGACGATAATATACAATATACATATCAAGTGATGATTATCGATCCAATATTATACGATTGTTGTACACGGAAGATCAAATTTAGATCGGGCAATCAATCGGGTGATCAGTATTTGTTTACCGTACCTAAAATGCAACAAAATCGGTGCAGCACGATTTTGACGTTTGCACGTCCCCCCTATTCACCCTGTGACTCATGCACATATATTATATAATTCTTCGATAGAAATTAGAATTAACACTCGAGTGCATTGACGTGACGGTATTAAGAGTACGTTCGGATGCGCGACAATTCTCCAACGAACTACGATTACTGCCCCGATACGACTGAAATTTAAATCCTCTCTGAGAGAGCTCTCTCAGGCTGGCATAGCGCACTATGTCTTATTCGCAAGCGTCTGTCACGATATACAGTCTGATAAGAAATTTCTCGTAGGTGCTGCAGTTCCGAAGATGATTCACCAGTTTAGGCAAGTGCATTGTTTGCAAGAACCCTAGCCTCGGGAAATATATTGTTTATCTCTTTTCACTCTGACTCGAACTCGAATTGAAACAGGTGCGGGGATTTCGATACGTATCGCATGAGACCGTATTCCTATACTATTGTCATAGATAATAGGTTTAATGCAGTTCTAATAGTACTATGAAAGCTGATTGGCTGAAATGTCTCGAATACGCCAATCGTTGCCCATTGCTGGACATAATTCGACGCATCGAAATGCTGCATATAAAATATATCACGCAAAAGGATCGAAAATAGAGCTAAATTCTGCAAATGTCTGCAATCTGCGATTGACATTTAAACTTTTTTATGGATTTATATATGATTGTACATTTTCAAAGTTCTGATAGTTTAAATAGTAATGTTCGTAATCATATTTTGCTTTCTTGAATTTTGTGGCGAGCAAAAATAGATCTAATTGATCTGACTTTTTGACGATTATACAAAGTTTTATCATTGTTTAAGGATAGGATAGACATGGCATTAAATAGAACTTTATGTCTCACGTTTTGAAATACCGACCGAGAAAAAGATCAGAATGTCTCTTACGCCCTCTATGATTTACTAAGGCGACTATTATAATTTATATAAAATGCTATTTACTGTTAGTGCAGCATACACGTGTGCGTATACGTGCATGTCAGTTCATGAGTATGTATGTATATAGATATGGTATGTGCCATGTGAACTTGTAGAAAGGTACTCCCTCTCCGACTTTGATGATTTTGAAATATATCATTTTGTACAATTTTTCTTATGTATATAATCGGCGATCGGTTTTGTTTTCTGAAATTTTTCGCAAGAAACTATCGCTACTATTATAGTACATTTCTGCCTATTTGAGCATCCGTGACAACGTATGCGCATCGACGAAGAACAGAATAGACATGACATTCAATGTTTCTTGCAACTGTAACTTCAGGAAAAATAATATTCTTTCAAATTTTTGAATATGTAATGTTGTGATATGTGTAGTCAAAGAGGTGTAGGATAGAAACATATTATTCATCACGTCACGGACAGTTCCTTTACACATTTAAAACGAACAACGCCATATCAGAAGTCATTTTTTTTTTGGACTACCGGTTCTATCTGTACTACATATTTTCAGTCCCAATTTGCAAGCAGCAATTTGCCATTACGTTTTAGAATAGCGTAGATTTATATCAAACAGTTTATGACGGGAATACCAAACGATGCGGCAAATTAATCCAAACTGATCATCGGTTGGATATTTTGAAACGAGATTTTATTCGAATCTTTTCGTCAACTGCGATCCTTGATATTTTAGGTCAACTGAGGTACAAGATGTTTAAACCAAGTTTGTCTATCGGTGCCAGCCGATATTCTTCATTCTTTATTGAATTGCCAGTGATCGAGGCGTATTTTGATTAATCGATATAGGTCATACTTGTTAAATAATTTCAACAATTTTTATAATGGCAAATAAGATTATTTTTAATTAATATTATTCAAAAATGATTGTAGTATTCTTACATATAATTTCTTCGTCTCTACATATCACTCTACATATAATATCTTATTAAATAGAAAAAAATGAAATAATTGTCCTACGCTGTTTTATGAATGCATTTATTAAAAACAATTATCATTCTTCAAAATGATTAATAATTAGCAATTTGAGAATTGATAACGAAACTATCTTGAAAAATAAAAGAAGACATTTCTTTAAATTAAAATAATTATCACTGTTATTAATTGATATATGAATTATAAAATTTTTATTTTGTAGCACATGTGAAGGTTATTTTCTGCGACAGTGGTTTTAGGTTTAATTCAAAACAGTACTAAACTGAATTGATAACGTCGCATGCGAACACGATGTGGGGGTCATGGAGGGTCACGTCTACTTTTCTCCTCTATATCCCTTCGGTGATTTTACCTAGTTTTGCTGTTATTCTACCATTTAAACAAAATAAAACATAAAAAATTAAACAAAAAATTTAAATAGAAATTTAAATTAAACGTTTTGAATACTATTTTATTAGGTATAAAATAATATCTTTTCAAAATTAATGATCTTTTTAATTAACTACACCTTTGTCAAGAAAATCTAACCTATTATAACGTAAAATTTACAATTCTTTATAAATAAAAATGAAAATAAGACAAAATATCTATTTCGATGGTCCGGGAGTGGAAACGTTACATTACCCTTATATCAGTCAAGTGAATGTCATTTTGACAAATATAAAGTTATTTCATCGTATCAAGCGATTAAAAACAAATTTCGTCCCTGGCAATACTTAATATAGTGCTCGGTATAGTTTTTGACGTATAATTGTGTGACACATAAAGATTTTATTTTTCATTGAATATTTATTTGTTAAATAAAAATCATATCATATATAAATAACCAGTTAGACAGTATTTAAAAATGAGTAAACAGAGTGAATCTACAAAAAAGTCCAAGATTTATTTTGTTACATCAAAGACGAAAAAGTCTAAAATATGTAGTGAAAATATGATGCGTGCGTACAATGTTAGTAGGTTTATTTTTACATAAATAATATATTTTAAGCAACAATAAAAACGATATAATGAATTGATCTTTCAGAAATGCCTTGAATATGATATGGAACCAGTATGGATCAGTAAAAAAAATTCTACTAAATTGGAACTTACGACATCTGATATCCTTGTGGTGGAAAATCGTGAACAAATTCCATTGAAAAAATTAATAACAGCTGAATGTTAGTAAGTAGAAGCTTGATATTGATGTAATATACTGCTACATAAACTTTGCAAAGATAGTAGATTACATGATATTAATCAATATTATTTTAATGTTACAGCATAATTGAATCAGAATATTTGCCATCTTTTCTTAGTGCAACACCAGGTAGAAGAAGTCTAATGCATACAACAGTCATGGCAAATCTTTGTATATGTACATGTTCTCATTTATGTTTAGAAGATAAGGTATATTCACTAATGATTGTTTCTGCACACAATAAAAGAGGAAATATTAAAAAATCTTATTATTATAGAGATACATACAAGCATTAGTGGCAAAGATGGGTGGAAATTTTGCAATAGAGTTATATGATAAAGTAACACATCTTGTAACATCATCTGTTTTCTCTGCTGAATATGAGGTAAGTAAATTTATATCGCTAATATTATATTTATTATATAGTTTTATTATAACATTTAATTCTTTCTAATAGAAGGCGATACATATGAAAATACCAATAGTTACAAAAGAATGGGTTGAAGCAATATGGGAAGCGAGTAAGACAGATTATGTTGATCCAGATGACAAGAGGTTTGATAAATATAAAGTTCCTATGTTCTATAATTTAGTTGTAACAGCAACAAATATTCAGGAATGTGAAAAGGAAGACATTTCACGTTTAATTAGAAATAATGGAGGAGTAAAATACATATTGTTTAAAATTTTTCTTTTATATTTTAGCTAACTATTCCCTTATATTATTATTCTCTTTTTAGGTGTATATGAATAATTTGAGTGTAGACAGAGTTAATGTAGTACTTACACCAGAAAATAGTCCAATAAATCAGAAGCTCAAACATGCAAGAGAAGCAGATATTATTTGTTTAACACTAAATTGGCTATATCAAAGTATAGAAGTCGGCTATGCTTTGCCTTTTAGGTACTATATATTTCAAACAGTAAAACAATGTTGTTCTTCAAGAAGATCAAATGGTAAAAAATATCTCTTTAGTGTTATAGATCTATAAATTGGTGGCTAATATAATTTTTTTAATGTTCAGTACGTGAAACTTGTAGTTGTTCTACAACAAGTTTCATAACATATGACAAACAGCGCAGCAATTATATAGATGAAACCGCATTTAAAATCTCAACAATGAGCAATGTTTCTACTGGTTAGTATTACAAAATGCATGAAAGTAACTTACAGCAAAGATAAATTTTATTTTAAATTTATTCCAACTTTCAGTTTCTACAGTTACTACAGTTTTGGCTAGACCTATGTTTAATGAAGCAGAAACGGCTGGTCCATTTTTATTTGGTTGCATTGTGCGTAAATTGCATTTACATTTTTCATATTCTATAATACTCTCCGATGGTATTTCTCTAATTAATTCTTTTCTTCTCTTCAGATTTACCTAGCTGGATTTACTTCTTATCAAAGGGATAAACTTAACAGAATATTGCATGTAGGTAGTGCAATGCGATTTGATTATATATGTGACATTATAACACATGTTATTGTCGGGGACGAAGATAGCGCAGCTAGTGAACTAAAATTATTGAAATCAAGAGGATTATGGTATAATGTTACTTTAATGTCTAAATTAATATCTATTTAAAATTCTGTAATTTAATGGATATATGATGTAGTCCATATATATTGAAACTGGAGTGGTTGGAAGAGAGTATTAGATTAAAACGGATCGCGCCAGTAGAATATTTCTTATACAAACAAGAAGATAGTGCAATCCAAAAGGTTACAGAACCATCATCTTCATTAATTATGATATATACATAAAAATATAGTACGTAATATAGGTATTTATCATGTTCATATATTTTTCCAGAATTTACAATTGCTGCAAGAAAGGATGCCAGAACAAAGGGAAGAATCATTTAATCTCGGTCAACAGGAGCTACAAAATACGATCGGTAGTATCTGTAAATAATTGCTTACACTTTTTATGAAAGAAATTGAATGTACATCTTACTTTTTGCTAGCTTCAGCATCTGATGAAAAGGTGCAAGAATATGTAGAGCCGTATATACCTGTTTTGTCTCAAACGCCAGAAAGTCTTGAGTATTCAATGCTACCTGGAACAGATAATAGTGGTATTATTAATAATAGACTATTTGAAGGTAATGCTGTGGTAGAATATGTACAACAATGAACTAAAATAATGGTAAAATATACATATAGGTCTGACATTTGTCGTATCTGCCTTCTGTAACACGTATAATAATGTGGTTGAAAGTATAGTAGCAATGAATGGAAGAGTAGTTCCAGATACGTTCGTTACGATTCCAGATTATGGTATTGTGCCAAAATGTGGTATGCCTTTAAATTGTACAGTGAAAGAAATTGTTACCGATTTGTTTATTGTAAGTTTCAGCTTTTTATTTCGATTTTCATATTTTGATATATTCTTTAGTATTAGCATTTTTTTTTATAGGAAGACTGTGTAAATCAGGATCGAATAGTTGAAATTATGTATTATCATAGACCAGTATCTGTAGCAAAGCATGTATTAGTAGGTTGTGTTCTTACAATCAGCACATATGTA
Organism: Bombus bifarius; assembly: GCF_011952205.1. Lineage (NCBI taxonomy): Eukaryota > Metazoa > Arthropoda > Insecta > Hymenoptera > Apidae > Bombus > Bombus bifarius. Next base: position 429,924 of record NW_022884639.1, read on the forward strand.
AGAGTTGAACGATCGTATCTTGTAACATTAGCTATGGAATTGGGTGCAATGTATTATTCTTATCATATACCTTAAGGATAACTAGAGTGAATCAAGTATTAAAGCATTGTTTAATTTCAGATACCAAAATGTTTTCGCTCGTGAAATAATTATTGACAGAGATCTATATAAAAACACACATTTAATTTGTCCAATACCAAACGGGAGGAAGTATGACGCTGCAGTAAAGTGGAAAATACCAGTTGTTACCGCAGAATGGTTAAAAGTCTGTGCGGCTCAATCAACATGGGTTGACGAAACGCCATTTCTTGTCGTAGAAAGTTTAGGTATATAAATACTTAATAAATTCATATTATATATGTATATACAAAAATTTGTATAATATTAGTCCCGTCTAAAGGCCCAGAAAGACCGATGAAATTCGACTTAAGTTTACCTCAAACTATCACAAATCAAATAGTTCTTTCTACTGAACCAGTAGCCAGTAGTTCAAGAAGCCACAACATTATTGTTCCAAAAGAATATTTTCCAAATTTACAAGTATATATTTTTTACATATTTCCTTTATTATAAATTTATGATCTATTACTAAAAAATATATTATAGATTCAAAATAATAATTTTGATGACATGTTGTTACTAAATAATGAACTCAGCTTACCTATGAACACAACTTCTAAACCATCAGAAACACTATGTAGTCAAGTGTTTGAACCCATCCCTTCACTAGAGACAGAAAGATCTCGGTTGGAAGAGATTAGTTATTCCTCAAGTTTAATAAAAGAAGAACCTCCTTTGAGTAGGCCATTTACTAGAGTTAGTATTTCTTGTAAGCTTAATTATATACATAATACATAAATATCTAATAAATATTACCATAATTGAATTTATAGGTTCTCTCAATAGTTACCAAAAGCTGGCAGGAAAAAAGTGAAAAGTTACCAGAGGTAATATTCTTCATTTATATATGTATATGTGTATCGATAAATAATTTTATATATATTTATTAATAAATACTACAACATTATAGAATTATAATGCAGACGAGACATTATCTGCAGTAGCAAACGATGATTTCAACTGGTAGAAATTAGAAGACACAGATGACAATGGTAAAACTGACAAATGGAATTAATATGTAAGTTAAAAGAAAGTTTTAGATAAGCAAAGTATGTGAAATATGCAAATATTCATAAAGACCTAAGAACAGTAATTGACTGTACTTCCAAAATTATTATAATAGTATCATTGTATTTATATACAAATGAAGATTATACATCATACAATTAATTGTTTCTATATTCAATATATAAAAATTATTAGCTTCTATAATACTAAAAGCAGTAGTAAGTTAATTATTGCACCTCCAATTTAATTGTAAAATCAAAAGAAGTACTGGCTCTATATTTTGAAACACGATCGAAAAAATAAACGTTTTACTATAACTGTATTTGAATAGGAATTTGTGGTATAATTTAGGAAGTACGATGGAGGTACACACTGACTATGTTTTTTCTTATGAAAGTGTTTTTTATGCACAATAAAGATTCTACATCTCTAATAGAACGTCTTCTTTCATTAAATACCTTATCTGCATTCTGTATGTTTACAAGATTGACTTCACATAAAAATACTTCTCTTATTGTACATAATTCTGTCTCATACCTAACAAAAAAAACATAAACATACATACATATTGGCTGTGGAATAATATATTACACCTTTTTACATAAGAGGTACGAATCGGATAGATCGACTTATTTTATTAAATTAAGTAACGATTTTATATAAAAATATATAGGGTGACATAAATAATGAAGTATTTTTACAAATTATCATATGAAATAGGCATTGTACAAAACGAAACGCTTTAAATAATCGTGATATCAAAGTAGACACGTAGAAATAAATAATAAATAGATTTTAAATTTAATATCGCTCGAAGTCATATACACACTGCACTATAACTGTTAGTGTATAAAATAAATAGTTACTCGAAATTTTATTATCATTTTCAAGGCACCACATTGTAGTCGTTGCAAAAAAACGGCGCAAGAGAGCTACATCGTCGTAATTACTTCTAAATTAGAAAGTTCTCCCTAAACAGTATTACGTAAATGTAATCTGTAAACCTTCGGTCACCTATATACCCAAAAGGGTACCAACGATTAATCTGCACGTAATTAGACCCAATAAGAAAGTCATGTATTGTCCGCAAAAATCTCAAACTACATATTATGCGCATAATACTATTAGTATCTTCTAGAAAAGAAAACGTCTCAATATATATATACATATATATTTCTGACGGATAAACGTTTCCAAAAATATGTTACTATATAATAGGTTTGTTTTGTATAACGGACTTTACAATAAGTTGTTAGGAAAAGTTCTATAAACACCCGAAACATTTCCAGTTTTTCAATCTTCGTCGTATTATTAACAATTATAGAACAGACGTTGAAATTTTTCTAGTTCATAAAATAATATCCTTATAGTTTCATGGAAACTGTCGTATACCACAGAGCGTGTAGTAAAGCATTTTCTTTGACATGCTCCTAAGTAGATTCATTAAAAATATCATTTTATACATATACATACATACATATATATATATATATATATATATATATATATATCCCAATAATTTATCACACGTTCAATGCGTTGAAAGTGAATTACGAACATTCTGTTCGTACGTATGGCCCGCATTGGACGTACGATACAAATATAAATGCATCTTCGCGGACATTTATATACAATGTATCACTGCGTGTATCGATTCAGTATTTCTGAGTCATAATACTTTTGTTCTTTAATTCAAAGAGGACAAGCACGTTGCGTTATTAACGATGTGAGAGTACCTGGTAAACTCTGATCATTGGCTTTCCACATTGTTCGTCCGCGGTGTTTTATATAAAATAAGGGCAGTGAATAGATTAGTTCGTATATCTAGTTTACAAAAGATTAAGAGAGAGGTGAAACGTGTCATGTGAGAACATTACGCGAACTTATCTCGAATAAAGCCATTGCTATTTAAACTTTGGGTACCCGCACATCGCCATACGATGTATAAAGAAAAGAAAGAAGAAAAGAAACTATAAATCTATCCTAGTCAGCCTTCTGTATGTTCCCGCTTTGCATGGTATTTGAGCAGCAGCTGCCGGTCTTCCCGGTACTTATTATTAGTGTTTATTTGGGTTAGTGTCTGAATCCGGTTCAGAACCGGAACCGGAAGACTCCCCAGCATTAACGTTCGCACTGCAGCGCGAGCTCCTTCGGCTACTGGAAGTCGTGTGTCTGCATTTTTCGCTACGATCCACTGTACCTACAATAATTTTACACAGAAATCAATATCCACGTAGAGCATTGCAAGAAATAATTCCATCATATTGCTTGTATGTATATTGTTTGTTTAAGATACTTGAATAAGTTACATTGAAAGTCGATGAATTTTATGATAAGTATGTAATATAATCATGACAAGAAACATTTTTAGTCAAACGTTACAATAGATACTCACTAGTTAACGGTGTATGAACTTCAACCTTTATATTAGCCGTCGCAGTGACCTTGGTTGTGATATGAGACGTAGATGTCACTGGTGACATTCGACTAGACCCACTTGTATCTGATCCGCTACAGTTCTGTTAGTTAAAAACAAAAGCACACACGTTAATCATGCTTCGTGGATTTGGAGTATCGGTATCATTCACGCGAGATAGTATGTAGGGTAATAAGAAGAATTTTGAGTAATGTGTAAGCAGTTACAGAGATAGAAAGCCAAATGGTAGATATTATCAAAAGCACTCTCAAGTCAAGTACATTTGGAAGAAAATGCCACGTGAGACAGGAAATATTTCAAAACAGTTAATATTCATGTTATATAACGTACCTGGTTGCCACAAGTTGATGTCGTTTCAACCTTCAACTCTGGCTGAACAATAATACAAGACTCCTGTGTACTGTGCCATGAATTGGGTTCCTCTGTAATGGTAGTGAGAGATGGTTCAGCGTGTAACCTGGCGTTATCAATTTTGTACGATCTCCTGGGGGGTGCAGGAGGTTTCGATCTTCTGACGATTGGCGAGGCAGGTGGAGTTGGCGTAGAAATACGATCCGGATGGTCATTGGGTATTACTTCTGGAGATGGGCCGATCAAAGACAACAGGATGGGGAAAAAGAATAATCCATTCACCAAACCGATCCCAATAAGACACAGCAACACCAAGAAGAAATACCGAACGATGAAGTCGAACTCGGAGAAGGCCAACATCACGACTGCTAATAAAGTTGTTATTGCTCCGTGAATTACAGGTGCGCACATGTGCTCCAGAGCTAACCGAATCCTTCTATCTCTGCTTCCAATGCTCGTAACAAAACTCTGCAAGAATAAAAACAAGAATATAATATATTAGAATATATTAGAATAATATATTTTAAGAATATAATATAATATGAACGAAATAACGAGTTTTACAATTGAGACATTGAGCACCAAAGTGGAATAAGCAATGTTCTTTCTGTACACTCTTACTTTCTGTTACATTGTTCGTTTAGCTACTTAGGTATTGGGAGTAGTTTGCTTTTGTTCTCAATGTCTCAACTTATCCTCGACTAGTATTTATACTAACCAGACAAATATGCACTGTAAAGTGCACAGCAATTCCAATGCTGACGACCAACAGAACAGCAGGAACAGCGCTCAGTTTTATATTGCAGAGGCCCATGATTCCAAAGAGTTGTAGTACCACAGCAGCAAGAGAAGTGCCGACTAACAAAGCTGCCCAGAAATTCAACAATAATATTCCAACGACAGCAACACTGGCTGTTAAAGCAGCTAACAGAGCAATACCCAAACAATTTCTTAAATCCATATACTGTTCCCAAAAGAGGAATGGTATACCAGAAGGAAAATTTGGTAGTCCTCGTTCCTCAAATTTTTTGCACAGTTTTCTAACATTGCCAATTAGTTCTGTAATTTCTTGCGTGTCAGTAAGTTTATGCAGATAAAATGGCATCTGAGCGTACGTCAGAGGCATGCTTTTTGGAATCTTTAATTCATGATCATTAGTATAAATCCATTGCCTTGGTTCTGGCCTTAAATTGGCCTGAGAAGCACCATAAGCCAAAACATCGTTTGACACCCATGCACTCAAATAATTATAAAACGCTCTTGGATTGATGATCCCTTCTGAATCGATTAGCCTGACTTGAGTGACTAACGATTTGTCAATAGGATTGTCTACGTGACCAGTTTGTACCAACAATTTGTAAGCGAGAATTGCCTCGTCACTAGCATTCTTGTACCACCTTTCCTGTGTAATACATCCATTGCTATAATCCCTATCAAACGCGTTCTGCAGTCCTTTCAACCAGTCCCTGAACAAACTTAACCAAAACTCAGGCAATCCTCCGTTATCGTTCTTGATCACATTCTTTATCCGCATGAAGGCATCATGATACTCATACAACAATCTTTGATTGTTAGGGTACTCGAATTCCCTCTGGGTAACAGCATACATATTGTAGAATCCAAAGTGCTTTGCCTGGGCAGCTAAGAAAGCATGTTCATTGGAATTCTGTGGAACCAGATCGGTCAGCTCTAGACCATCGTTCACCCTTACAGCTTGCCAAACACAGCCAACAAGAACTGCGATTAAAATCATCATGCCAAAGACCTTAGTCGCTGGTCTGGTGACAAAGGGAGCATAATGCTTCGCAGCTAACTGGGTTAAGGAGAAAGTGAGACAGTCGTCTTGGCTGCATCCTGTTAGGGTGTCTTCTTCGCTACACTGCTTATCCGAGTCCACTTCGATATTTCCACCGACCCAGGACTCATTCTGCACGTTTTGCGATGTCAGGATTTGCGTGCAGGTTTCACGGCGTTCTGGTGGTATCGCCCTCGTTACAGTTTGCTTCGCGGTACCATTGCTCATTCTATTGGCGTACTTATTTCTGCCAGCGTTCGATGGTAGGCAGCAACAGAGTATATCTGAACGACCTGAACGTCGTCTTCTCAGGTCCAAACTTACCATAGCTGGGAAAACAAGCAGCATAGCGGCCAGATTGAAAAGCAACAAGATACCAGCTTGAAAGCAGAACACTCGGAGTGCAGGAATTGGGATTATCGCTGCAGCGAAGAACGCTGACACGTTGCTGATTCCTGCTAGAAGGACAGATAGGCCGGTCCTTTTTAAAACCACTCCTGTCTGTTCTCCACTGGGCACTTCGTTTACCGAGAGCTCAGCGTAAGTATGAGTTAATAGGAACATATCGTGAACACCGAGTCCTAGAGCTAAGAAAGGGACGATCTGAGTGGTGGCTGCGTTGAAGGGGATTCCCAGGAGGGCGCAGAACCCCAAACCAGCGGCCACAGTTGCGCAGATGAGCATTACACCGGCTATGCCCACGCCAGCTTGCGAACGCACTGGATCCTTCCATCGAAGAAGGACTATACCCGCGTACAGTACCTGAAAGAAGATTATATAGCCAGTTATACAATTTTAATTATATATAGCCAAATTTTAGCAAGTTTCTAATCAGGCGAAATAAGAATGTCAAATACAGATGATACAGTTTGGTGGAAGGTGATTGTACGTGAAAAAACAAGTCGAAAATATGGAATACATTTTTTTCATATGATGTTTCCTTTCCGAGAAAACTGTGTTTGAAAATTCGGTAGGTATACCTCGACGTGGCTAATCCCGGACTGAACAGGAGCATATAAACGACAGGAAGTTAAATTGCACATAAAAATAAGTCAGAAACGTAGAATAACATTTTGTCATAAGATGCTATGCCTTGAAGAAAAATTAATTGGAAAATGCATCGTGCGTGTGCACAAGACCAGTCCTCGACTAAACTTTATTTTCTTGAAAACGAGGTGGCAAATGGGAAAATTTTATTTCACATCTTTTACTTATTTCCGCGCGTAGAATAACCTCCTGCTGATTTTATACTTTTCCTTAATTTATTGATACTTAGTCCGTACTTAACCAAGTTCAAGTATACTCGACAAATTTTCAAACTTGATTTTCTCGCAAACGAAACGTTATATGAAAAAACGTTGCTCCACATTTTCAACTTATTTTTTCACGTAGAATCGCTCCTTACCCGTTTGCACCACCACTCAGAGAGCACCCTGTATAATTGAAACTGTACAGGATCAATGTACCAGACCAACGTAACGTATCTATTACTTAGAGTATCCACGAAAGCGTTAGAAACCGTAATAATATTTATACTGACCATCAGTGCGCAGCCTATGGCGATTTTCATAACGGACACCTCGCTGTACTTCCCAAGTATGTCGTTCATGGTGGTTGTGCTGAACGCGTACAGATTGTACGGCGCTGAGCCATTCGCGCCCAGGTGCTTCTTCACTTGATTGCTGAACGCTCGTTGCCAGGTTTTAAGTACTTGCGATGCCTTCTCCTGGGACCAGTCGATATTATGTACCTTGTAGGTGTTGTCGAAGAAATCGTAAAGCTCTCGTTCTCCCATCAGCTGCACAACGGTCTGAAGCGCAGCTGCACGGGTCAAGTGACCAGTCTTATTGTGCTTAGCACCACCGACGAGTAATTCCTCGGGCCAGTGCATAAACTTGGCCGCGAAACCGTAACAGCCTCCCGTTAATTCCGCTCCTATGTCTGGTACCTGGCGAAACAAATCGTGCAGCTTCATGAGCATCTTCGGTGTCTGTATGAAGATAGTCCCCCTCCCTTCTTCCTACTCTTTTAATCTCGTATTTTTTGTCTTCGTTCAAAATTGTTCTAAGTTGGTGCAAAGGAATAATGAATTGTTTGAGAGGGTTCAGAGAAACAACACCAAACGAGTGAATCTTTGTCCAGCCCACATTTTCATGAAACAGGAAGCGTCAAAATTGTTCTGGACAGTTCCGGTTGTCCCAAACATCGCTCCAAAGTATCCTTTCAATATCGTGTTTAGTTTAGGGAATAATTTGAGAAAGCTGTATAGCCATAAGACAATGGACATCTTTCTTTATTTTCACAGCAATAATACATGGTATAAAGGATCTTCTTTTGGAACACGCCCTTACAACCTTAGAAGAACTCGGAACAAAAGTTTATGTATATGTTGAGAATTGTGGATCTTAGTCGCCGAAATAAATGTATAGGAACACTTATAGTACACGTAGAAATGATATTAAAATAGTTTCATATTTATTTAATATGTGATTTACAAGATATTCGTAGATACCCATAGCAATCTTTTTGTCTCGCCATCTTCTTTTCCACCATGCGTACGGAACAGTTGCATTCTTCCGTTTCTTGCGACGCTGCGCACGCACATACTCCCACACACGCTCATACTCATATATGTGTGCCACAACTACGCGGCTAATTCAGTGTAGCACGTATCTCAATATGTATATTTGACTTTATGTTTGCTCGCGCATCTATAGGAAACGAACGTATCAATTGATTGTACGGGTATTTCGAGCACGTCATTCAGCAAACGAAATATTTCAGCCGGAATGCCACCTGCAACATCATTCTCTTTATCGATTCTCATTAAACGGACACTAATGAATCGTCAGACTAGCACAATGCATTCGTTACAGAGGTTAGGCCCCTGCACACTTGACACGGTTCATCCTGTTCACGTTATTTATCTTGGCATGATATAGCGAACCATTGGACAACGTCCAACCAACTAAACGGCGATCGTTTAAAGTGCTCACTGCTATGCTCCTTTTATAGGTGCCCATAAAATCACGGTGTGAGGTCTGCAGTACCCTATGCCATCGTTCCACTTACGATCGCGTTTTTATCATTTCCTGGCCCACCAAACCAACCATCCATTCCGAAATCTTCCTTTCAATCGCAATCATTCTTTCAACAGGCAAAGAAATTCCTAACGTGATTTCCTAAGGCTTCTATTGAGTTGGCAACTAAGTGGTTGGTAACTGGTGGTACAAGCGGAAAGGGGGTGATTCTACGCGAAAAAAGAAGTCGAAAATATAGAATAACAATTTTTCGTTCGAGGCTTTGTTTTCGAGAAAATCGACTTTGAATTTTCGCTCGGTACGCGTGCGGTACGTTATAACGGATCTCACTGTAGATCGTTGTCTCGATGGAAAAATTAAAAAAAAAAATTTTTATTCTATATTTTCGACTTCTTTTTTCGCGTAGAATCATCCCCTTTCCGCTTGTACCACCAGTATATAGACAGTATATAGACAGTATATAGACAGTATATAGACAACCACCCTGTATATGGACATATGTATGTGTATATAGGCTGTCTCCGAAATCACGGTACAACCGGTCGGGTGGTGATTCTGCATGCAAAAATAAGTGGAAAAAGAGGAATAACATTTTTTCGTTCGAGGGCTCGTTTTCGAGAAAAACGAATTTGAATATCCGTTGGTGCTAATTGCGAGTCTCGAGGTGCCCGACTTCTCTTTCTGCTCGTGTTACGATAAATGCAAAACGAATGTAAAAATCATATATCAAAGATAGATCGTCTTTGGAGATATTCACACGTCAAATCTTATCGTCTCGACAATTTCTCGCAGATTTTCCCTCGGCAGTCGATCAATTTGATCTTCCCCCTCGGACAAATCGCATATCGTACAAAATGTTTGGCTGAATTACTCTGCGATGATCGCGTGTATAAGCATCGATAGTGATTAATTAAGTAGTTCAGAGGTAAGAAACTTGGAGTTGGAGAAAATCAGCGCTGGCAGAGGCAGGGAGAGTGTAACGACGAAAAACGAAAGCGCAAAAACGCGAGATACCGAGCACGTTAATCGCATACTAACGAGCCAGTGCTAATTACCAGTAATTAATTCGTCGATTATCGCACAGCAAGCAAACGAGCGAATCGCGCAGAAATTGGCCTCGCGCCTTACCTTTGCTTCTATTTGTAAATTACGATATTTATTAACGCGTTTGCTATCACGGTGGCCATCGATGGCCCACGTTCTTTTTATTGAAACTACACTTTCGAAACTATTAAAATACGATAAATTCCACGCGAATACAACATACGAAAGGGAAGCACGTCAGCTGGAAAATTTGAAACTTTGCACAAATGTAGCTCATGCTAACAACGAAATAATTTTTTCCTAGCCGAAAAACGATAGAGGAAGAAAGTTAAATTAAAAGTTGCAGTGTCTTACATTTCTATATAATTATATAATACATTATTATGTAATATTTTAATTTTATATTTACACATTATTTAACAATAGTCAAAACTATCACACCAGTCATTTCCACTGGTTCTGGTAGAAATATTGGGTTGGCAACTAAGTGGTTGCGGATTTTGTCATTAGGTGGCAATAGCTTCGCCTTAACTATCGCTGGTTCCACTGTTAACTTACCAATTAATGTAAAAAATATTATACAATAAATATATACACTATACATAATAATATTTAATAATTATCACAGACAAATATTTATTCCAAACGATTCGTTATACGACAATGACATGTAGAAACATATTCGTCATACGATGTCCAACTCTGCTACGAAACGCTCTTCGATTCGACGTTGACGAAAAAAAAGTCGTCTTCTGACAGCTGGCGAAACGCGAGACGATATCGTGTAGCTCACGACGCTCGCGTACCACAAACGCACGTAACATTAGAACTGATCCACGGTGATTATCGCGTGTCTCGAGTATCAGTCCACGACCTTACGTGATCCGTCACGATATCTTGTTGGCTGATTTTTGAAAATCGTCCCGTGAACATCGATCCCCAAACAATTTACCCGGCGCAAGCGCGTGCCACCAAGAGACTACGATCGTATGGGCAATTCTGATCGAGTTGCACGCGCGAAATCTAATTTATCGGTTGCAGGTTTCTTGCGAATGTTCAAATGGATTTGGTTTCACCGTAGATTTAAGCTCGGCAAGGTATAACGTGGGATGGATAGTATGGACAGTACGATAGCGATCGCAAACGTATTGTCTTGACGAAAGGAATTTTCGAAAATATTTTTGATGCTGCGTAAGCCAGCGTATGCGATCGCGAGTTAGCGTGGAAGACTTCGTACGTGTATGTTGCGTGCGTCGTATAAAATATTTCGACATTTCGTTAGCACTGATAATGAGCACTGACTGTCGCATACAAAATTCCTGATTCACACAGGGTGCGGCTGAATGACACATAGAAGCGAGTACGAGGTGATTCCTTGTGAAAAATTACGAACAAAATACGCAGTTAAATTTGTTCATTTAAAGCTTAGTTTAGGAGAAAATCGAGCTGTAAAATTGACCAATTTACCATATACTTGTACATGGCTAATTTCGGACTTGACAGTATTAAATAATCGGAAGGATAAGTCGAAAATGCGGAATTAAATTTCTTCTCAGGGCGCTTTGTTTGCGAAAAAAATAAATTTGAAAATTTATCGAACTCTATTTTCTTAGATGCGAGAATTTTGTTTTATATTTTTTACTTACTTTCGCTTCTAGGATAACATTTTATCGATCGTTTGCTTATATCCAGTCGGTAATTAGCCATACGGTAATTAGTATACTTGATAAATTTTCAAACTCAATTTTCTCCAAAACTAAACCATCGATGAAAGAACTTTGTTCCATATTTGGTTCTTATTTTTTCTTAAGGAATCACCTCGTGTCCATTTGTAAGTGTTATTCGACCACACCCGGTATATGATCAAATTTGAGAATGATTTGAAAATGTTTAGAAAATTAATATATAGAACGAGGAGCCATTTTGAATACGTTGAAAATGGTACGTTATGGTAAAGATATTGGGTTTTGAAATTTATTAATGTAATTGATAATTCACTGATTTTTTAAATGTTTTCGTATTCTCATAAGATATATAGTGATGGACTAAATATCTTGTATGGACTTCATTTATCCACCAACAAGTTCATGTAAGCTATAAAAGCAGTTCTATCGTAGTTCACGTCAAAGAACACTTTTGTTCGCTTAATCTTAAACCAGTCAAATACTTCTATCTTCTTTGCCATCGAGGCGGAACGAGAGGAAATAGTAAAACGACAGTATAAAATCACATAAGCCAGGAGATTTTAAAATTCTTTTAACCAATTCAAAGTTTCTATTTTGAATATTTGACAAATTCCCGCCTTAAATATTCGTAGGCCACCGAAAAGCGTTTTATTGTTCCATTTCTTTGAGCTACACGAATGCAAATCTTGTGCGTGGAATATTCGAAAAATTCCCTTCCTAAACATTCGTAGGTCATCAAACAACCTTTCGTTCTTCCATTTCTCCAACACACCTATTTCATTTCACTCTTTCCTTTTCTCCCCCCTCCCCTCCCTTTTCTTTCTTTTTTTAAGCACACTAGCGCAACTTTTTCTCATCCGCATGCTCTTTTTATATCTGGCGATCACCTGCGTAAATCGCCGGCCCTCGTTTCACGTTGAGTATAAAATATAGAGGGCTGGCCGATGGATGCGCTACCGGATGTCAGGCTGGCATACCAAATAAAGGCCGGCGAACGTGATTCTACCTGTGATTCGGTGTCGGCAGACGCGTTGCACGTGGACGGCGGACGTCGCGTTATGTAATTCCACGAACGGCCGCGCTACGCCGCCGTACTGTGACAAAACGTCAACGTACTACTGGCACGCTTTTCTTCTTTTTCTCCGCGTGTCCGACTAGTAGCTGTTTCTTATATGCCACTTGAATCGCGCACCGCTCTCGCACCACCTGGTCGCTCTTCTTCTCTTCCTCTTTCTTCCTCCTTCTTCCATCCTTCCGCCATTTTTCCCCATGTCCAGTATTTGCTTCCGTTATATCAGATGCACCGCGTCTTTCTCTGTCATTCGACAGATTTTACGTTTAATTCGATGTAGCGAGCGCTACTCGCTCGTTTCACTCGTTCAATGCAGCAGTTACAAGTCACAATGCAATTATCGGCAGAAGTAAAACACGACACACGCGCGACAGGGATAAACAAACAGAATGGGAAGGTTAATAGGAAGAAATTAAAAAAGGAAAGAAATAGAAGGTGACAGAGCGACGAGTGTCTAAACGAAGATACCATTGGCTTGGCAACTAAGTGATTGCGGATTTTGTCAATACCAAGCCAATATTACGTTCAAGAAATTGACAGCCTCGGCGAGGAACTAACAGTTGTGTTTCGATTTAATACTTTACCGACCGCTAGCGGTTCAACGGCATATGCACGTACGACAGATTAGGCGCAGATTCTCCCTGGCGCTAGTTTCGGTTTAGACTCTCCAATACCATTCTTTTCGTTCATCGCGAACGATAAGTTTTTCAAATTGGTATAAAACCGTGGGAGCTTACAAAGCAACGCAACTGACACAACCGAGCAAGGTACCTTAGTACTAAATAACAAATTACTGCTCAAATAATGAGAAAGATTGTCGGCGACAAAAAGCTGATTAATAGGCTATCGGCCGGTAAGTATTGGCGGCAGAAAACCGACTAATCGGCTATCAGTCGGTAAAGTGTTAAAATTGCCAGTTCGCAACAGATCATATAGGGCAAAGTGTGTAACATGGGGTAACTATAGATCGTGTAACCTCGTATTAAGGATCGTTGAGCGCGTCTAGACATCGTCTATGGGGAATGAAGACGCCAGCTGACCTTGAAATCTCCAAAACCCTATGAAAGAGCTATTAGTGTGAAATTACGTTACGAGTCTGTGCAAGCTCGTACGGCCTTCGTCGGTTCGTCAATGGAACCAAATAAACAAATGTTAGAGAAACGGAGGAATAAAACGCTTCTTTTTCAGTCGATACATAATAATACACTTTGTTTTTAATTAATCGCGTCCGCTTGGATCGCCGAACGGAGCAGCTGTTGAGCGCATTAACGATTTTCCCAGGAAGCAGTTGCCATCCCATTGCACGATCGCGTATCTGCGCCGGATCGACGATTTTATCGATCGTCGGGCTCGCAGACGACCGGTGTTCGTTAATTATGCGATCGGCATGGATCGGATAATAATTGCATTAAACAGTCATGAAAAGCAGGAATCTTTAAAAGACCGCAGGCTAGAGGTGGCCATCGTTATCGCCGTGTTCCCTAGAAAGCAGCACCGTTCTCGGTTCTGCAGAATTTAACGAGCCAGCGAAGCGGACGACGCGCACACGTGTGCACGTGTGGAGAAGATCGTGGCGACGCCAACTAGATTTTAATTGATCCGTAAGACAATTAAGCCGACCGACTTAAACCTCACAGTTAAGAGCTTAATCGGCCGCGGATCCTTCGCATAACGGGCCACGCGTATCCGTTTACTTTGAGCGGTCGAGAGGCTCGACGCGAAGGTGATGAGTGCCACGAGTGCTGCTCGAGTACGGTAAACCCTTGAACGACGCGAGGCTCTCGGACGACTAAATTTGTAAGCGGTTTGCGTGGGACTTTCCATCGCTGGAGAATATTTTCCGGGCGAAATTTCATCTGAAGCTATTTTTCGTCAATTAATCTTATCCGAATTTATCAGAGAATGAGATTCTATTCGCCTGTAACGAATAAGCGCGCGATTCAAAAAAATACTCAACGCGGTTATGTGAAATTTCAAAGACAATTCGAGTTGGTTCGCCTGCTTGCTGCGATAGAAAAAGATCAATTACTGTAAAATCGATACAAAAATCTGTCGCTATCCGCAAGAAAGATAAACAAGTTTCAATGCTTCCTTCTAATTCCCAGCTGTGTATTTTACCCCGAAAGAATTTTTGATTTTCGCGCTCATAGAACGAACTCGAATACTCGAACCCTCCATCGGTACAAACAAATTCGAAATTATCGGTATCGTAATATTTCGTTCGCTCCAACTGTGACTCGACACGCAGCGAAGTGAAAATAGCAAGTACACGGGGTATATACAGCAGATCGATTTTCTCCCCTTTCCGCGTAAGCTTCGAGGGGACGTTCCGTGCCCGCAGCTACGCGCCGATTGCCCGAGGAGAGGGCTGACTGCACCACGTGGCCATTAAGTGTAATTACGTTAAGTACGGGCGCGCGTACGCTGTATGGAAATAGAAGTAGAAATGAGGGGCCACGCTTGAAGAAAGAGGAGACACACGAGAGGAGCGTGGCGAAAGGCGAACGTGGTGCAGAAACGAACGGAGAAGAAATGAGAAGGAGAGGGGTGGAGGGAGAAGAGAAAGGAAAAAGAAAAGAAGAGAAGAAGAGAGACGCCTCTTCTCCCTTTCCAGATCGGATGACATAAATCCATGCTTTCAATTATGCGAAATTAATTGACCGCGCCTTGTATCTTCTCCCTGCAATCTCTCCCTTCCCTTGCTTTTTCCCTCTTTCTCCGAGTCTCCCTTCCCTCTTTCTCGCACGTCCAGCTTGCGTGTAAGTATGTACTTACTGCAGCGTGAAGCTCTCGGTATCGTGCACGCGGACCTACGTGAACTTTGTGTATAAATTTCATTGTACCTTTGTCTCGGACTTTGTTACGTCGCTTTGTACTTTATGGACCGCGTGAACAGGTAATATGTTTGTGACGTAGTGGATGAGGTAGGAGAAAGGAAGAAGAAAAGACAAGGTAATAAGATGGAGCTGTATCTTTTCATAAGAAGAGGTACGTGGAATTATGTGCTTTCATAGTATTCACGCTGTTAATCTTGATATCGCGAGATTAATTCTTCGACATTGTTCGTCTCTAATGAGTATCTTTAGCATGAATTAATATTCATTTTTGTTTGTTTAATGTGAAAAGCTTTCCTGTGGATGTATATACGAAGGTACTAGGAACAATTTCTCCTTGGTAATAGTTGCACTGTCAACACATATTGTTAACATGTATTGTCAATACATACTGTCAACATATATTGTCAATACATATTGTCAACACATATTGTCAACATTTATTGTCAATATATCTTGTCAACATTTATTGTCAATATAATATAGTTAACATTTATTGCCAATACATATTGTCAACATATGTTGTCGACACAATATTGTCAACATTTATTTTCAATACATATTGTCAATACATATTGTCAACATATATTGTAAATACATATTGTCAACACACATTGTCAATACATATAGTCAACATATATTGTGAATACATATTGTCAACATATATTGTCAATAAAACATTGCCAACATATTTGATCAATACATACTGTCAACATATATTGTTAATACAGCATTGTCAACATGTATTGTCAATACATACTGTCAACGTGTACTGTCAATACATATTGTCAACATATATTGTCAATACATACTGTCAACATCTATTGTCAATACACATTGTCAACATATATTGTCAATACATACTGTCAACATCTATTGTCAATACAACATTGTCAACATTTATTGTTAATACATATCGTCAACATGTACTGTCGACACAGTATTGTCAACATTTATTGTCAATAAAACAATGTCAAGATTTATTGTCAATACATATTGTGAACATATATTGTCAATAGAACAATGTCAACATTTATTGTCAATACATATTGTCAATATATATTGTCAACACGTATTATCAATATACATTGTCAACATATATTGTCGACACAATACTGTCAACATGTACTGTCAATACAACATTGTCAACATGTATTGTGAATACATATTGTGAACATATATTGTCAGCATATATTGTGACACAATATTGTCAATATGTACTGTCAATACAATATTGTCAATATGACATTATCAACATTTATTGTCAACACGACATTATCAATATTTATTGCCAATACAGTATCGTTAACATTTATTGCCAATAGAACATTGCCAACATATTTGGTCAATACATACTGTCAATATATATTGTCAATACAGCATTGTCAACATATATTGTCCATACATATTGTCAACATATATTGTCAATAGTACATTGTCAACATATTTGGTCAATACATACTGTCAACATATATTGTCAATAGTACATTGTCAACATATTTGGTCAATACATACTGTCAACATATATATTGTCAATACAGCATTGTCAACATATATTGTCAATACATACTGTCAACATATATTGTCAGTACAGGATTGTCAACATATATTGTCAATACATATTGTCAACATATATTGTCAATACATATTGTCAACATATATATTATCAATACAGCATTGTCAACATATATTGTCAATACATACTGTCAACATATATTGTCAGTACAGCATTGTCAACATATATTGTCAATACATATTGTCAACATACATAGTCAATACATATTGTCAACATATATTGTCAATACAGTATTGTCAACATACATAGTCAATACATATTGTCAACATATATTGTCAATACAGTATTGTCAACATACATAGTCAATACATATTGTCAACATATATTATCAATACATATTGTCAACATATATTGTCAATACATACTGTCAACATATATTGTCAATACATACTGTCAACATATATTGTCAATACAGCATTGTCAACATATATTGTCAATACATATTGTCAACATATATTGTCAATACATATTGTCAACATATTTGGTCAATACATACTGTCAACATATATATTGTCAATACAGCATTGTCAACATATAGTGTCAATACATACTGTCAACATATATGGTCCATGCATATTGTCAAGACAACATTGTCAACATTTATTGTCAATACAATATTGTCGAAAATAGTTGAAGAAATTTTTAATTACTAAATTAAACAAAAATCGACGTCGAACAAAAATTTAAAAAATATAATTTTCATTTCAAGAAGATCGAACGGTTTGTTAATTTGTAAAACTGAAATCAGTATTATATAATATTTGGTTCTTTATCGCTGTGTAATTTGTATTGCAATAAAGAAACATAAATCGTGTTATTAAAAAGCCACCGTTGCTTTCAAGCTTCTCGTCGCGTCGGTAGCATAATTCTACCTGAACTGTGGCAATCAGCTGCAGTTTGCGGAAAAAAAAAACAAACGCAATTTTACAGCATCGGCTGCGAATTCGTTAATACTTCGTATTACCCTAATTAACCCATCCACCTTAAAAAAAAAAAAAATAAAGAAAAAAAAAGAACAACTCGAAATTTCGTGCTACTCGGCCACGTTCACCAACCACCCAAGCACCAATTGCAATCAATCAAACCCAAATTTCTCCCTAATTACACGTTCCTCCCAAAGATCATACCGCGCCGTCTCCACCCGTCATTACGCTAGAATTTCAACGGACAAGCCTGTCATTTTGCGGTTTCCGCGTACGAACAGGGTCTACTTCCTATCCAAAATATTCCGAGAAGCGATCGCGACTCGTCGTTAAGATTCTTCCAGATTTATGGCCAATTGTCAGCAGATAACCCGCGCATATCGCGTTTAAATCATTTCCACGCAACGGTACATAAAATGTTAAATTAACGATTGGAAAGCGAAAAACATATAATCTCTTATTAATTGGATTTTTACGATAACAACCGGCGCTCTGAGCTTGTTTTAAATAATTTGTAATAATAGGGGCGAATATTCCTACTTAAGAGAAAAATGAAAATAAGAATATTCCACATGTACATATCATCGACAATGAGAAAAGAGTTTTTCTCTTTAATTTTAATTTCTTCTAACCAGCGAATAATGCGCAATTTTGTTCGTAGTGAAATCGTTTCTTGGCTTTTCTTTTTAACAATAATATCTTGGCTTTTTGAGAACTGCATTATAGGAAACACGTTCGCATTAATTATCACCAGTAATTAACCAAACCTTTACACGATTCATACAATAAGACGTGAAACAAAAGGTAGGAATTGAAGGAGCACAGGTGTCTCCATAAATACGAAAAAGAGATTGTTTGTCAGTAGGAAAAATTGCTATGTGAAACCATAGTTACGCATACGTTGTAATATAGTAGACACATAGCACTCTATCTCTGTGTAGTATAAAACTATACTAGTTCATTCGAGTCTGCTATACAACCAATAAAATGAAATAAATAATTTGTATAATTAATTTACCATATATTAATTATTATGATTGTTTTTATTACCTTTACGTATTCATTATTAGATCAAGCTCTAACTTTAAACAAATAATAAGTAATTTGTATAATTAATTCACCATATACTAATTATTATGATTGTTTTTATTACTTTTACATATTCATCATTAGATCAAGCTTTAACTTTATCCCAAATTCAATAAATAAAATTAATTAATTAATTAATTGAAATGAATAAAATTAATTAATTAATTAATTAAAATAAATAAAATTAATTAATTGATTGAAATAAATAAAATTAATTAATTGATTAATTGAAATAAATAAAAATTATAATACTGCACCGCGGATCTTCAACTATACAAAATTCTACGTAAATAACGACCTATTTCATTTATTAGATATTACTACAACAAGTATCCCATTCTGGATATTTTATATAAATTTAATACGTAGGAAACCTAAGCTGTTTATTCGTTAGCCGTACCGCTTTGCCTGTAAACCTGTAAATTGTCCGTCAGCCTGGACGAGCTTTTACGCGCGAACGTGATCCGTGGACGCGCGACAGGCGCGGAATTCAGATCGTATGTTAATGAGGGCGAAACGACGGCCGCGTAATGTGTCGGCGGCGAAAAAGCGTACGTAATGCCGGTGTGTAGCGGCAGCGACCACCGACGTGGCGCAATAATGACGCGCATCTCTCGATTTTATTATTTTAATGTCGGTCCCGAGCGCCGCGGCCCACGCGACTCGCATACGCATTCGCCGATCCTCGCATGGGAATCGTTTCATTCAACGCAGTCCACTTGTCCCGTTTTCTTTCCCGCCTTTGCTACGTCCACGATTTTACGACCCAAAATTGATCGTTCCGAGGGTACCTTATCGGGCCATCTGAAATTTCGCCTGCGAATCGCCGGACATTCGATGGCTGCAACTTTGTACAAGTGCGATTTCCGAAGATATTCGATGACTGGTTTCGCAAACGTGCCGGTGCGCAGCAAGTTTGAAATGCGAGCGAGTGTGAGGCAATATATATTGGCGAAAGAATAGCACCGATAGGATCGATCGATAAGAATGGAAATATCAGGGTGTAGCTGACAACGAGTGACCTCATTCGTACGCTATATTTTAGCAAAAGTGGAAACACTTAAGTGTAACTGAGCGTTAGTGTGAGTAAGGGTCGTGAATGAGAATGTATTGGGAAGTTAGGATCCATTGGTAACAGAGAAAGTATTTCAGACATTTGACGATGAATGCATTCATTGGTACGATATGGATTAATAAAAGTGGAAATACTTAGGTGTAACTGATCGTAAGTGTGGGCGAGACAATGTATTAGACAATACGGTATATTTTAGTGAAAATGGAAGTACTTAAGTGTAACTGAGTGTGAGTATAAGTGAGGCAATAAACTGGCGAAAGAATTGGTAATAAAAGTGGAGACACTTAAGTGTAACTGAGTGTGAGTATAAGTGAGGCAATACACTGGCGAAAGAATTGGTAATAAAAGTGGAAATACTTAAGTGTAACTGAGTGTGAGTATAAGTGAGGCAATAAACTGGCGAAAGAATTGGTAATAAAAGTGGAAACACTTAAGTGTAACTGAGCGTTAGTGTGAGTAAGGATCGTGAATGAGAATGTATTGGGAAGTTAGGATCCATTGGTAACAAAGAAAGTATTTGAGTCATTTGACGATGAATGCATTCATTGGTACGATATGGATTAATAAAAGTGGAAATACTTAAGTGTAACTGAGTGTGAGTATAAGTGAGGCAATACACTAGCGAAAGAATTGGTAATAAAAGTGGAAACACTTAAGTGTAACTGAGTGTGAGTATAAGTGAGGCAATACACTGGCGAAAGAATTGGTAATAAAAGTGGAAACACTTAAGTGTAACTGAGTGTGAGTATAAATGAGGCAATACACTGACGAAAGAATTGGTAAGATCAAGTGGTAGCAAAAAATATAGTTGAGTGTGAATATGAATAAGTCAATTCTTTCGTACGATATGTTTTAGTAAAAATGGAAATACTTAAGTGTAACTGAGTTTGAGTATAAGCAAGGCAATACATTGGCGAAAGAATTGGTAATAAAAATAGAAATATTTAAGTGTAGCTGAGTGTGAGTATAAGCAAGACAATACACTGGTGAAAGAAATGGCCAGATCGAGTGGCAACAATAAATATAGTTGAGTGTGAATGTCAATAAGTGAACATTTGTACGGTATATTTTAGTAAAAATGGAAATACTTAAATCCAATTGATTATGAGCGCGAGTGAATCCAATAATGAAGTTGCTTTTAATACGAGTCATCTAAATTGTACAAGTATATTATATCAATTTTTGATATCTATGAACATTGATAGATATTCATTAATAAATTAAGTCCTTTTGGTGCATGTTGAAAAAGTTAATATTTAAAGACTGGAGGATATACAGTAATGGAAATAACATTGTCTTAGTATATTATTTCAGTCTATTTCAACTTCTACAATGTATTTTATACGACTCTTAATTTCTATATTCTTCAATTTCATAAAAAATCAGCTGAAAACTGTATCATGGGCAATACGTTTGCACTTAATCAAATATCAATTATCAATAATTAACCACACCCTCATACGATTCATTAATATGTTATAAACAATCTATTTCAACTTCTACAATGCATTTTATACGACTCTTAATTTCTATATTCTTCAATTTCATAAAAAATCAGCTGAAAACTGTATCATGGGCAATACGTTTGCACTTAATCAAATATCAATTATCAATAATTAACCACACCCTCATACGATTCATTAATATGTTATAAACAATCTATTTCAACATCTACAATGCATTTCATACGACTCTTAATTTCTATATTCTTCAATTTCATAAAAAATCAGCTGAAAACTGTATCATGGGCAATACGTTTGCACTTAATCAAATATCAATTATCAGTAATTAACCAAACCTTCTCACGATTCATTATCACGTTACAAACATCCATATCAATAACAATTCCATAAAATCGCTCTTCAAAAAACAACGTCTACCAACACTGCTCAACTTCCATATCGTCAAACTTAGCCCAAACCAAAACCTAACCCCGATCATTGCTTCCACCCCTAACTCAATCCATCGATAAAAAGCCGAGGCTGAAGCCCCAAGTGCTTCACGAATACGCTTCACGCTCGCTTGCCTCGCACTTCCGGTTCTACAGATCCTGGCGCAGATACCGCACGTATTTCCTCCTACCCTCCACTCGCGCTTCCATCGGCCCCCCCAGGAAGTCGCCGTTGGTGAATCCACCGTTTGGAAATCAGCATTCTCCATCGACTTTTCACGCGCTGAAAAAATTCTCCATTTTGATCGCGACGATGCAGCACGCACGCACGCGCCCGCGCCGTGTATCTGCACACAGAGACAGGCGCAACAAAGAAGCAAAGCACGGCCAATTAAATATTCATTACCGCGGCTAGGTCGCCGGCTCCGGCCAGCGGAATATCTGCTCCGCGCCGCGGACATCAAAGCGGAATGGACGAGTGCGGCTGTCCAGGACCTACCGGACTCGCTACGCGCGCGCAACCGGTCGTCATCGGTCGCGGAATTCCAAGTGACCACTTGTTATTCCGGACATCGATCCTATGAAACGAATCTTAGGCATCCGCAGCCTTCCCCTACATCGTAGCCGCCGCGGCCTCGGTAATTCCGTCGCTACGAGATGGTATTTTGATAGCAATTTCGTCGACCCGGCGACGTCTCACGCTACCAGCCGATAGACAGGAATTTTTAGCTGACCTCCTTCCCCTACCACTGGGCCACCGACGCTTTTCTTCGCTGCGATACGATGGATCCTTTGCTTCGGCATTTTCTCAGACACGCGCCAGACGTCTGCGATCTTCTGGCGAATTTACAGCAGCCACCGATATCGAGCGATTTCTGTTTGATTTTGGAGTGCGCTGTCCCGTGTCTATTTTCAGGGAATTACGAGCTGAAGACGAATTGTTTTCTCATTTTTCTCTTCCTTTTCTTTCTTCATTTTGTCTTCGTCGTTTTATACGCAACGCTCTAATGCAGTTTCGTGGATGGCGGAGTGTTACATTTAGGCGAGAGCAATGGGATTTATTTCTGGGGTTGCAGTTTGCTTGAAGAAGGTGTTTGGTTCCAAGGGAAACATTGTACGGTGCAAATTATTTCTTCCCAGGGCCGCTGTATTCTTCGTGTTTTTATATCTTTTACGTCTTTCTCAGTGGAAGTGTGCATTCCTTAACGCCAACCTTACAGGACCTTCAAATGACCGATTTCAAAATTCATTTGGAATTGCGCATTGTCGTTTCTTTTGCTCGTCTAACTTTATGTAAATTCTTCTATTATCTGGTTAATCAATTGTTCAATTTTTGCATATAAGAATTGACATAAAGTAGATGAAGAAAAGAAGCAACGACGACTCTAGAACTTCAAATTAAATTTTCAAACCTGCCATTCGACTGGACCTGGTAAAATTAGTGTTAATACTTTAATCGCTCCATGTCGCCACTGCTCTTTGAAAAACTTCACCATCTTCTGTTGAGGTTGACTGATACAGCAACGAGTGGATGAAATTGTAATAGGAAAATACATTGAAATAAGTATAGGTATAAGTACAGGTATAGTTTATGCTGATCCAGATCCTCACTCTTACAGTATTGCAATACAATAGGAAGCTGATAGGGAGCACGTTCATATATTTATAGCAAAGAACATTACCAAAAAGCTAACCTTGGTGTGTAGCTCTAGCTGAAGGCTACAAGAAACAGCAACAGAAATCTACTTATATCTCTTTTGTTTCTAGAGCTTGTAACCCAAAAACAAAATTTATATTCAAGGGCACAGTAATATGGACCTCTCGTTATTTTGAATTTTCTTCACTAAATTCTATTCTCTTCGCAACAGCGGTCTCCAGGTCATGGATATACAAAAGTTATTCTTGAAGTAATCACTTCAACATTTCCTATGGATTGGAATGTAGTTTGAGTAATTAGAATATATTTTTTACTTATCATGGTGCGTCTTCATACGTTCAACTATCAACTCGAATATTCTTCCTTCTGTCTTCCTAACTCCTATAAAGAATTTAACAATCCAAAATGTTCTTCCCTTTTCATACATTGAAACATTGCTCAGGTTGACGATTCGTGCTCGTTAAGCTTCAGCATCCTCAACTCCTCACACTTGTCTTCTTTTTCTTCAATATAATAACAGCTTCATGTAACATTTTAACACATCACCTTCCATCCTGCATATATTTTCATCCATCTCATAAATATCAATTTACATATTTTTAATTATTGGACTGGCACCTAAGTGATTGCAGATTTTCTCAATACCACTTAACGACAAAATCCGCAATCACTTAGCTGTTATTCCACGCAGCTGGACAAATTGCACAGTACAAATTACAGTACAAATTACAGTACAGTCCTAATCCACCCTCTTGTCAAACGTTACACAGCAGCGCATTAGCCTGACTCGCATAAAGACGAATACTTCAGGAAACTTTGCTCAGCAACTGGCCTGATACTGTCGACTACCCTGCATCCAACTTCTCTACCAACTTGTCGATCGCTTTCTAATTGAACGTTTCCCAATAGCGTTTCGTAATAGCAATAGACGATTATTTACGTGCATCAGCTTGAACCGCGTTGGCCTCCCACGACAGATCGATAGCAGCCATAAATCCCGCCATTAACGAGGCCAAGACGGAATTAAGGCTAATAAACGGACCCGGCATAATTGCACGTAGCCCTATGAATTATAACATCGATCCGTCTGACGCACGAACAAGCGTGTTAATAAGCGGTTGGCGAGCTTTTTGCCTCCACGTTTGCCAATGGTCTCGGCGCGCGGCCTCTGACGTAACAAGCGTGTCACGAACTTGCCCACTTGGGATACACGGCTGGTTAATCGAGAAAACGCAATGCACGTGCACGCGTGCGCTGCAGTTTTCGGACTTACCGATATCCGGACGCGAACTCGCGTCAGCAGGAAGCGGAAATTGTAAAGAAGGTTAATTAAAAGGAAATTACGTGTAGACGAGGCTTGCGTGTTCCTGTGAATGAAACATAGTTTTCATGTCTCAGTTAAATTACACGGTCGAGGAAAGTTTTCCATATCGGCGCTAATTTGCAAGAAGAGGAGGAGATTATAATGAAGATTGTAACAATTTTAGAGATTCTTTTTTTAATTAGATGCAGGCAAATATTGTGTGCTTCCGTGGATGGAATCTAGTTTCAATTTTTTATTGCAATTGTAACTGATGGTGTAACTATTTAATGAATTGTAACTATTTAAAAAATTGTTTAATTAGACAGAGGCAGGAATTGCGTATTTTCATGGATGAAATTTAGTTTAAATTTTCTAATTATAATTCCACGTGCGGTGCAACGTTCTTGATAGTTTTCCATATCAACGTGCGAGAAAAAGCAGAGATTGTAGTAAAAATATTTACAATTTAAAAAATTGTTTAATTAGACAGAGGCAGGAATTGCGTATTTTCATGGATAAAATTTAGTTGTAATTTTCTAATTATAATTCCACGTGCGGTGCAACGTTCTTGATAGTTTTCCACATCAACGTGTAAGAAAAAGCAGAGATTGTAGTAAAAATATTTACAATTTAAAAAATTGTTTAATTAGACAGAGGCAGGAATTGTGTATTTTTATGGATGAAATTTAGTTGTAATTTTCTAATTATAATTCCACGTGCGGTGCAACGTTCTTGATAGTTTTCCACATCAACGTGTAAGAAAAAGCAGAGATTGTAGTAAAAATATTTACAATTTAAAAAATTGTTTAATTAGACAGAGGCAGGAATTGCGTATTTTCATGGATGAAATTTAGTTGTAATTTTCTAATTATAATTCCACGTGCGGTGCAACGTTCTTGATAGTTTTCCATATCAACGTGCGAGAAAAAGCAGAGATTGTAGTAAAAATATTTACAATTTAAAAAATTGTTTAATTAGACACAGGCAGGAATTGCGTATTTTTATGGATGAAATTTAGTTCTAATTTTCTAATTATAATTCCACGTGCGTGCAACCTCCTCGGATGTTTTGGATTTTGTATATTATAATAAAAATTTAGAAAATTAGCTTCAGACAGAAACTGTGTGTTTTCATGAAAACTAATGAAACTTTCTAATTTTCTAATCAAACTAGAGTTGAGGCTGATCTACGTATAGTGTAAGTATAGAAAGAAACGAAGATCCTAATGAAAATGTCTAAAACAGTAAAATTGAAAGTTAAAACGTAGCTGTACTTTTCCAATAAAATTATTGTTGACAGTGTGTTGCACCATTCTCTGTATGTTTTCGATAGCGAAGCGTATTCGTAAAAAGAAACAAAGATTGTAATCAAAGTTCAGAAGAATTAGATCCAAAGAACCGTGTGTTTTGTGAATAAACATTGAGAAATTAATAACATTTAAACATATTAATAAACATTGAGAAATTGATTAATCGGATAACATAAGAACTTCCATAAAATTAGATGAATAAAGGAAATAACAGTAAATGTACAATTTTACATTAAACATTGAAACCGGCCATTTGGTAATGTTGATGTTAAAACTGAGAAAAGGCAAGTAATTATATCTAAACGATGCGCAGAAATACCATTTAATCCGATACTCTGTTCATATACCAAGAAAAGCACCTAATATATAAGATGTTATCATGTCACAAGTGTATCAAAGACAATAAAAATTCTCTCTAAAACCAAGTTAAAAAAAGCCTGTTCCTGAGACGAGCGTCTAATCGAAAAAAAAAAAGCCTATCTCGCCAAGCCATGTTTTCACCCCTATTTCGCCTCATCAGAGTCGTCAAACACCATTCTACTACTGTTGCCAGCGATTTTACTTCTGCTAATCATCGCAGTTTACGGCTGACCTACGAGAGAAGAACGTGATAATCGTACGCAAGAGAAAAGAAAGAGAAACAAAAATAAAAAGAAATACAACGCGGTGCGAGTAAACGAAATAAACAAAAACAAAAAAAAAGAAAGAAAGATAGAAAAATAAAAAGGAGGAAAGAACGCCAAGAAAACTCGTACATTCCAAGGTACCCTCCTTCTTTTTTTCTTTTTTTCTTTTTTTTTCTTTTTTCTTTTTACCAAGCTAATTTACAGCGACTGTTACGAGCATCCTTTTTGCGCAATTTAATCCGAATTTGTCGGTATCAAAAGACGACGCCACGAAACGCGCCGGGACTACCCGTGTATCAACAATTACACGCCAAGACTTTCACCTTAATCGGTCGACACACGGCTCCGCTGGTACTACAATCTCGGAGACAAGGTGCGTTTGTTGGGTTGCTTGCTTGGTTGCCTGGTTGCTTGCTTGCTTACCTGCTGGGATTTTTTGTTGGGCGCGGTTTCCGGACACTCAGGGTCCGCTGGGTCGAGGCAGGGCTTGCTTTGGTAGCCGTTCGTTATCCCGGCCCTCTTCATGTAGTCCTCCAGAGTTTTGAAGGGAAACATGAACTGCAGTTTCTTCATCTCGTCCAGCATCCACAATGGATTGAGATTCGTCCAGTGCACTGGCTTGTGCATCTGCGTGCCGCTACCGTGGAAAAAATAATTCAAAGGCGAAATGAACCACTTCACTCTCTCTCTCTCTCTCTCTCTATATATATATATATATATATACATCTATTTATTTCTCTTTGTAGAACGATATATTGATAATGATTAATAGACTACGGAATCCCATGCATTTATGAGAAACATTTATATTGTTATATTATATATATTATTATACATTGTTATATATATTACCATTAGGTGGTCATGACAAAATCCGCAATCACTTAGTTGCCAACCCAATATTATTACGTAGAGTGCGAACAATTTATAGAAAGTGTGTAATATATAAATATGTATAATAACGTATCAAATATCAAGAGTATAATGGCTTATCTGATATTTCATAGGTAGACGAATTTTCAATACCAGTTTTCGTATTTTCTGTTATATCCATGGACAAGTGAGTTTGCATAGAAATCCGTGGTCTAATGGTTAGACTGAGATATTGATGAGATGAAATGAAACATTTCGAAGTCTACGTGACACTGCACATGTATAAATTTTATATAACATATATATATATAAAAAAAAGGTTATACGTTATATGTAAATATCTACATATATCTCTTCTACTATTGAGGTTAGGTTAGGTTGGCAACTAAGTGATTGCGGATTTTGTCATTACCACCGAATGACAAGATCCGCAGTCACTTAGCTACCAACCCAATATTTTGTTTCGTTTATTGTTTCCTATTCATTTATATACATTTATCTTATTTCTCATTCGTTTAATTTAATTATACTTTGTTTACTTTTTTCATTCAATTTTACTTATTTATATACTCATATATTTATACACACATTATATGTATGATACTTACGGTATATACACAGGAGAGTCCGGTCCTAAGAGCTTGCTACCTTCCCAGAAACAGTCGAGGGGTGTAATGATGGCGCATGGTATAATTCTATCGAAGATCTGCAATTAAAAATTGGTTAGAAACTGGTCCACGGTATTTATATCTAACGAGAAAAGCTCGCGCGAAATCTATTTATATCGAACTACAAACAAATCACGCGACATCTTTTCAATTTCTTTACATACAATCGCGTATGCCGATGCTTGTTCAGGAATTCGAATCATTCGTCGAACAGATCAATGACAGATACGAGAGAAATTGGAAGACTGAGAGAAGACAAAGCGAGGACTGAGCGATATATCGCGGAAATTATCGATTCGGCGAGTTCGAGAAATCGATCACATCATCACAGTGATGGCGGTTCAACACCGTAGCTACGTAGTAATCATGACAGATATTTATGTACATTCATGTCTTGAAATATAATTTAATATAATTATATTGTATGTAATTATACAATTACACATAATTATATTATAGAATATAATTAAAAAACTGAAATCCACAGAGAAATTTGCTTGTCCCTAGGAAATATCGTAAGAGATACGACGCTTCCGATATCTCGCATACTTTTGCATATCACGCGCACTTTCGAACCCATGGAATGTCCGAGGAAGGGAAAAAAATCGGCGGTCTAACGATCAGCCATCAGCGCGGAAGAATTTTCCCTAGCAGCGTTAGACGAAAGAAATTGTCATGCTCTGATGTATTTAATGGATTATTGGATGACGAATGCTACGTTCCCGGCACCGATTTACGATTATTTCTCCTTTTCTTCGATAGTGGACACTAACGATCGCCATAAGGTTTTTCTTGGTAGGAAGGCATTATGGGAGGCCACCTGTGTGTTCTCGGAAACTCGAATAGGGCGGTCTCTCCAGCCAAGCGTTTCGTTTTTTCGGCCCCCTTGATTTACGAATAATATGAATTTGGATAGGATTCGAGGAACCTAGCGGACATTTGTTACACCATCGTCGCGGTGGTCTGGTCGAGTAACGCGACCACGAATTTAATCGAGAACGCGTTAAGCTCGTTTTTTGCCCATCGACTGTTTCATTTTTCCAACTAACGCGATTACACAGGCTTTCACTTCAACTGCACGTTCAGTCGACGAATCGTAGGTTTCAGCGGCGATTTAACACACGTTTGCTGCGTGATCGAAGGTACTTTGTGTGAGAGAAGAAATTTTTAGTTTGAACGAAAATGAAACAAGGTGAAATTTTGCTACGAATCATCTACGTTGAATTCGTGGCAGCTCTTCGACTCGTATACGTACGAACACGTACTCTATAAAACGTTTCACGGTTTATTGACACTGTAACGTGACACGGTGAAATTTGAAACTAATTTGAAAATCTATATAGAAGTTACATGATACTCGTTGCAAACATATATTCGATATATTTCTATACATACATATACAGGGCGCGAGCGAATAACACGTACAAGCGAACACGAGGTGATTCCTTTGGAAAAAATAAGAACAAAATGTGCAATAAAATGTTGTCATTTAAGGTTTAATTTTCGAGAAAATCGAGTTTGAACGTTTATCGAGTATACTAATTACCGTATGGTTAATTACCGACTGGTACGAGTAAACGATCGATAAGATGTCATCATAGAAGCGAAAGTAGGTAAAAGATGTAAAATAAATAATCTTTCCGTTTAAGGATTTATTTTCAAGAAAACAGAGTTCGAACGTGTTTAGTTAAGAATCGATCTAGCGCTTACACGCGTATGATAAATTTAAAGAAACGTTATCTAAATAGAAATTTGTCTCGTCTATCGAACATCATAGTAAGTGCTGTATTTTAAATATTGTATACACTTTTGCATGTTACACGCACTCTATCGATTTTTGGAATCTTAAATTTCCGAAAAATGCACAAACATCCGCTGTCTACTTATCACCAGTCTATCGTGTTAATTGCAGCGGATACTGTGCGTAACTGTATATGTCTGTATCCTTGATAATGACTCGTTTACGTCGTGCATTTTCGCGTTTTTTATTTCTATCCAACCATCTCTTCAAACCATTGTGATTGACTTATAAAGTGACAGAACAAAGACAATTCGAAATCCCGCCCCAAGATCTACAAAATGTCGGTTTACGCGTCAACTTCTGTTGGTTTAAAATTCCAGTATCGAACATTTTTATATCAAATATAAAAGTATCAGTAGCCCAAATAATTTGCCATTCGAATATTGCCAAAAACTATTCTTCAAATACAAAATCTATACCTAAAATCAGGAAAGCAATTTTGGCGAAGAAAAGTGCCTGCGTCACGGCAACCAGGCAGACAAAGGTATTCGTCTCGGTTGCATACGTACAGGGTACAAACCTCGATTAATTCAAACCATGAAATAAAAACTTCGCACAGTTAAATCTCCTAGAACTTTACGAATTACACGAGTGCATAGCTCTATAAATATATTTTATACACAACTGACATATATATATAGTTTCAATTAGGTTATTCGTGTAAACAGTAATCTTGTCTGCGATTGTAAATCGATGAGATCCAGTGAACAGGGATAAGAGGACGCGGTCGCGTTAAAAGTGAAACATCCTGTACATAAGCGCTGGGATAATAATATTCCTGTTTGTCTGAGATACAGGAGACCGCCGTGTGATTTAGACGGTTGTTACTTCAGGCAATTCCTGCATACCGGAACATCTATCATTCAACAGAAACTTCGAGATTGAAACATAATGAATCGCGCGGATGTTGGTCGATCCTCGGAGTTTCTTTCGAACTACAGTCAGTTACAAAAGTCTACATACACCTAGCGAATTTTCTTAAATATTTGGACACGATTTAATTGCATAAAAATCCGCAATCCCTAGAAATCTCATATTCGATCCTTCAATTTCTTTCTTCCTTTTTCATTGAAATTTCTCTCTGCGTATATCATACCACGTATTTCTTGCAATTCCTATAAATTGAATATTTGGACCCAGTTTAACTGCATGGAAATCTGCAGTTTAATAACGACGATTTCATCCAAATGGAAAGAGCAAATGGAGATGGTAAGAGAAGAGGTGCTTCCTCATATTAAGGCATTCGTGACACTCAAAAAATTTAATTTTTGGAAATGCAAGAAGAATAACCACACTCCGTGTGGTTACTTGTGTTGAAAGAGTTATCTGACTTGGCAGCCAGAAACATATGACATCCATAAAAATTTGAAGAAACTACCGATCAATCTTAATCCGTATTTCTATTGTTCTATTATCTTTCTACTGTCCATTATCTGAAAATTCCATTATCCGAACAGTTTTGTCTCCTCCTTAACTGCTACTTTGGTGCGGTTCGGTGAAACTCGCGCTGGTAACATCGCGGAAGCGGCGCGTCCGACGTCGCGGCGTCTCTCACGCTGAGGTAATTTCGTGCTTTTCCCTTTTCCCAGCCGCTCGAAACGCGTCTAACGCGTCCGCTCGTTAGCGGCGCGCAAGAAACGATGTAGCACGCGTGAGCGCGCGGAAACGAGCGTGCGACTTTGTACGTGCAAACCGGCGCGACGTTTGTTCGGCTTTTCAAGCGTCGTATTCAATTTTCGACGTTTACGACTGTACGTGAGTCGTTGGGGAACGACGCTGCGACATGGTGACTGGACTCCAGGACACGAACGAACAGATCCGCCGCGGATACGTGCTACGCCTAGCGATGGCCACGATTTTCCCTTAAGCTTCTCCTATTAAACTAAACTGTGAGAATCTTTCGATCCGTTTAACGTTACGCGTCGCCTTCGTTCGCGTCGTTGCTAGATTACAAGGAAAACGTATTTTCACGAACACCTATGAACATATATATATATATTCTATGTATATGTAGAATTATAAATGTAATATAAATTATTATATTCAAATTTATATTTGAGTTATATATTAAATTAAACTATATTAGATTATATATTATATTCTATTATATTATATAAAATGATATATTAAACCAAATATTATAATATATTAAATTATATATTCTATTCTATTCTATTCTATTCTATTCTATTATATTATATTATATTATATATTAAATTGAATATTATAATATATTAAATTATATATTCTATTTTATTCTATTCTATTCTATTTTATTCTATTCTATTCTATTCTATTCTATTCTATTCTATTCTATTATATTATATTATATATTAAATTGAATATTATAATATATTAAATTATATATTCTATTTTATTCTATTCTATTATATTATATTATATTATATATTAAATTATATTATACTATATATTTATATTTAAATTATATTTAAATATATTTATTATTTATATATCTATATAATATAACATATAATAATATATAATATATGTAAAATACAATATATAATATAAATATATAGATACAGATATACAGATATAATATATAGATATAAAATACAGATATACAATATACAGATATAAAATACAATATATAATATATTCAACTATTTCATATTTTTAGAAATGGAACCTAAGGGGATTTTGTTCTCTTTCTTTTGTTGTGCGTTTAAGCTCACAAGCTATTGCTAAGGATTGTTGATGATGACTACGAGAATCATCAGTGGGATTTTACCATAAATTTACACAGATTACCATGAGAATTTGTTTTACCATGATTTTACATAGATTCTAAATATTATTAATATGTCTCTGTTCATAGTCCATAAGCGACTGTACGCTTGCTTACTCAGGCAAAAATGATCGTTGCGATTAGACAGTGGATATTTATGCAAATTCAGATTCTTATGAACACAATTAAGGAAACAAAGCTTAAGCGGAGATTTGTTTCATCGTCTGACTCTCGCCGGTCCCTCGTGTCAATTTTGCACATTTCTCTGGTAAAAAATTGTATCGTTTGACCACTTATACAACAATTTTCCTGAAACTTGTTGACTTTTGACACGCGATGAATTGTATGCTAACGACACGAATAGCAACATGAATTATTTATCTTTTCATTTCATCGATGTTCCGCCATTGTGTGAATCTGACGCACTAAGGACACGTTCAATTGCAAAAATGAGGAACGAACGAGGGTCAAATATCATAACAGATACTATACTTCAAATATTTCGTGTTTGCACCTTCAAATTTTGAAAAAACGCATAGAAATCCGCAGTTTAGTTATTATGATGTACTTTTGACATTACGTAATTACAATAGCCTTGACTCTAATGATTTTGACCTTGAGATATATTGTAGAGGGTCTTGAGCAACATACACTTTGTCCCAGCCGTGGAACGATCGTAGGTCAAAAGTCAAGTTAGGTTAGATCTTTTGAGCCACCCATTGAATCTAACCTAATCTAACCTAACCTAACCTAATCTCATATAACTTAACCTATCCTAGCCATACCTAATCTAACCTAACCTAACATAATCTCATATAACTTAATCTAACCTAGTCATACCTAATCTAACCTAACCTAACCTAATCTGATATAACTTAACCTAACCTAGCCATACCTAATCTAACCATACCTTACCGCTATTAGGATGGCAATTCTGTGCAAATGCATATACAATTTCATTTTTAATATCTTGTATCGAAGTAAACGTAATGTAACAAGTGATATGTTCTTTTCGTCAAACACATTTTTAATCAAGTCAAACTCTTAAATTGTAATAAATGTAAAGTATCGTTTTCTTTTTGTCAAAACATTTGCTCGTCTCCCCGCCCTCCTACAACGTATCCGAAATTCAACAAAATTGCAGTCGAGACTTTCTTTCTCCGCGCGATTACCATTTCGATATTCGACATAAATGCTAACTTTATTTCATAATATAAAATCGTGGATATTTTAGTTTGCCTGGCAATAAGTAGCAGCTCACTTGAATCGTAAATTCATTGTAAGGAATCACATAAAACAGCAACTGATTTTACGATGGGTCGAAGTCATATAACTGGTACCAAATAATTCAGTTAATTATTGAACATGATTGTACTATTGTGTTTGTCATAATATAGTAATATATAATGTTGTATTATTATACTGTAATATTTATAATACTTTAAATAACTTTCCCTTGCATCTAATGCAAAGAAAAAATCCATAAAACTGCAAGTGATTTTATAATGGGCCGAAGTCATATAATTGGCACCAAATGATTCAGTTAATTATTGAACATGATTACACTAATATGTTTGCCATAATATTGTAATGTGTAATAATATAATATCCATAAGTCTCATAATATTATAATGTGTAATAATATAATATCCATGAGTCTCATAATATTGTAATGTGTAATAATATAATATTCATAAGTTTCGTAATATTGTAATATTAATTATATTGTAACATATATTATTATACCGTAACATTTGTAATATATTAAACAAAATTTCCATGCATCTAATGCAAAGAAAAAATCCAGAAAACAGCAAGTGATTGTATGATGGATGGAAATCATATAATTGTGATCAAATTTTCTCATAATATTGTAATGTGTAATAATATAATATCGTCATAATATTGCAATATTATTATATTGTAATATATAACATTGTATAATTATACCGTAACATTTGTAATATTTTAAACAAAATTTCCTTGCATCTAGTACAAAGGAAAGATCTAAATGAATAAATGTGAAAAGCATTGTCTGCTCCTCGAGCTTACTCTTCGTCTCGTAGCTATCGTAGCCATCGCTAGTTTCAGAATTTCCTAATGAGAAATCGAAAGAGTCACGGTGCACGCACGATAACGCGATAGAGTGGTTCACGCGTCGAATACCTGAACAGTTGAACAGCCAACGAACACGAACGTGACATCGCGTATCTACTTATATCTAGATAAAGTGGTAGCTCTAAATTACCTGGTCGATGTAGTGCATGTCGAAGTTGGGTATGTTCAGCGCGTAACACATGTCTTTCAGCCTCCACTCGCTGCAAACGACACAGAAAGCATGCATTCATGAATACAACAAGTTTTGCATCCCTTTAACCACCGTCTCGCCGATAACAGCGGCAAGGAATCGACTCTTGCGAACACCATCGAAACGATGGCAATCGTTGTTCTTCGCCGTCTCCTCGCCACTCACAGGGTGTCTACGAAGTCTTTGGAAAATAGGCAAATCGTGCGGTATTTACATATTCACGTTTTATTTCCAGGCAAATCAATTTCAATTTTTATATGTTCATTCGTTTTCTTTTCTTTTTTTTTCTTTCTCAGAGGATAACGTAAACCATCGTTACGAATCGTATATTATTAATTACACGACCAACGTGTTACAACCGTGCTGCACTCTTAACCAGAAACTCGTTCTATAACCATAAAATTATACTGCCAGTTTTAACACTTTACCGACCGATAGTCTATTAATTGGTTTCTGTCGCCGACGCTTACCGATCGATAGCCTATTAATCGGCTTTTTGTCGCAGACAATCTTTCTCATTATTTGAGCAGTAATTTGTTATTTAGTACTAAGGTACCTTGTTCAGTTCGTTGCTTTGTAAGCTCCCACAGTTTTATACCAATTTGAAAAACTTACCATTCGCGATGAACGAAAAGAATGATATTAGAGAGTCTAAACCGAAACAGAGCGGTCGGTAAAGTGTTAATAAATTGATGGAAAGTTAACTTCTGCTTATTCCCTGCAGGATAGTTTGGAATGGGAAGAAATTCTGAAGATGGAAACAAATGAAATTTGGAACAAGTGAAGTTATGGATAAAAAGATCGACAATATCGCAGAATATCGTGCGACGCGATAAAATTGATCTGTAACAGCTGATATGAAATAATAGAAAATTCAGGGCATATGAGTCTCAGAGATGAGAAACTTTCTTTCAAGTCGATAAGGAAGACTGCAAACAGATTCTGACTGATTAGTAGAAAGACTAAGAAGATTCTTCCAATGTGGTAAAAAGAAAGAAAAAGAAAAAGCTAATTGTAAGTAATATTGTAAAATGTACTATATATAATGTATTTAGCATGCACTAAACATAGTTTGTAGAAAAAAGACTGAAAAGATTCTTTCATATTAATAAAGAGACTAAGAAGATTCCCCTATTTCAAGAAAAATGCTAATTGTAAGTAATATATATATGTATACATTTTATATTTTACAATATTACAATACAATATTTACAATGTTGTACAATATACTATATATACTATATATTGTAAAATGTACTAGATATATATGCATTTTACATTTTACAATATCACAATACAATATTTACAATATTGTAAAATGTACTATATAAATATACATTTTACATTTTACAATATTACAATACAATATTTACGATATTGTAAAATATACTATAAAAATATACATTTTACAATATTACTATAATATCATGGTATTTATTATTAGTATTATATATAGCATATCATATATATATATGAAAAATTCCTATCTTTAAGAGTATGTCGTTGATTCGTACCTTATAATTCAGTAAAATTCGAGATCACTCGCCTTACATATTATAAGAAAATTTCATTCGATATACGAATTCAACAGTTCGTCCTATGCAGATTCAAATGAAAATTCGTGGTCCTTCTCCGCCAACTTCGTATACATTTCCACGTGTCTGGCGAAACGGTGGAGCGAACAAGAGAAAAGAGTAAGAGAAAGAAAAAGAGAAGAAAATAAAAAATGAACTTACGTGTCGAACAGGTGTACGGTGACCTGCGTGGCCGCCTTCAGGATTTCTAAGTGTTCCTTGAGTGCGGCAGGGTGCAAGATATTCGCCCCGGGATGCCTTGGTGTTTGAATCACCAGCTGATGCGTCGAGGCGGCTGCTTCGCCCAGTGCTTCCGAGGTGTAGGTCAACTCTTTTTGCAACCTTCCGCCTTCTACCATCAAAAAATACCATACGCGTCACGTGAATCTCAATCAGAGAAAATTGTCTAACGAGACACATGTGCAAGAAGAAGCTTTTGAAACCCGGGTTAATTGATAAAATTTTATTTATCGAATCTTCAAACGATCCTTACGATATTTTAACTGCGCGATTTATTTACCACTTAGGTAGATACTTTATTTTTATGTTTTTTCTTATCTTATATTTATTATTAATTTATATTTGTATTATTATTATACCTATGTTTATTTCTTATATTTCTACCATCTGTATGTTCTTATGTTATTTTTCATTTTAAATGTATGCTAAGATTTTTTATAAAACACAGTGATTAATATATAACACATAATATACCAAATACACATACATATACAAATACATAATACACAAAATATACAAAGTAATGTTCATGTACGTAGCTGCTAATTAATAAATGAAACGAATCTCTGTTTGCTTCTCTTTCGTCATTGTGCTATCCATTGTTATTGGGTTGACAACTAAGTGATTGCGGATTTTGTCAATACCACCTAATGACAAGATCCGCAATCTCTTAGTTGTCAACCCAATATTTCTGTTTGACCATCCAAGGGTAAAAAAGAACAAGGAGTCAAGTGCCCCAGACTAAACAGCCAAGTATCGTACGTTTGAAAATTTCTTATTCTTACCAACGCATTTCTACGTTATTCCACATACTGCAAAAAAAAAAAGAAAAAAGGAGAGAAAAAATGAAGACCAAAGGAAAAGAAAAGAAAAGAAAATATACAGCCTATTCCGGCGTTTCCTCGGGTGTATTTAGTTGGTACGATAGTTTCTGGTAATTTCTGGTAATTCGTCAAAGAATGCCGCGTCTAAAATACAGGTTTGGAACGCAGTTGTCTTTCTTCAAAGGGCGAACTCACTACCTGGACCCTTTTCAGTTGGCTGGAACCGCGGCTGACCAGAGTCACGAGGCAGACCATCAGGGGGATTGGCCGGTTGCTTTATTCGCGACTCGTGCCACTTTAAGCTTTCGACGGCCTGGTAATGTTTATGCTCGAGACGATTCCTCGAAGAGAAACATCGAGAGCTGGCCCGGTGTCGTAACACACGTTTCTATAGCTTTACGGATATATACCTACCGGGAAAAATTTCTGGCAGGATACCAATGAAAGCGTTCGCCGAAGAAGACATGGAAATAGCTCTGTTATGGGTCGCAACCGTCGCCCTCGCTGTCACGTACACGACAACCCCATCGATCTTGTCGGAACGAGTCATTACACGTTCACCGTCCGTATCGTTTAAACGTATTAATCGTAACACGGAACGTTTCATGCTAATTATTCTGTGGTTTGCAATTGGACAGATTGTTTGCTTGTAAATTGCACATATTTAAAACGTAATTTATACTATTTTATTATTAGACGATATTTATAGATATTTGTAGCTTCTCACTGGTTAAGGTGTAGAAACTGCTTTGCAATTATACCGCATCGTTTATCCATTTAAAATTGTTAATTGTATTTTATATATTATAGAGATAGAAATAGAATAGTTATAGAAATAGAATAGAAATAGTTTGTTAGGTTAGGTTAGGTTTGTTAGGTTTAGTTATATCAGTTTTGTATATATACACACAAAACTATATATATAAATAATAATAACAAACTATATATATACATATATATATAGTTTTATTGTATATATATCTATAGCATACAGAAATGTCAAGAAAAAAGATTTTATAAATCTGCAAACAATAGTGCCAGTTAATATAATAAAATTATATATATAAAGCAAGTAGAACTAAGTGTAACAAACTTCATTTGTAATATTCGTGTTAAATTTTATATGTATATTCCTAAATAATTGTACATTATGTTATTAATTATTATATTATTATTGATTGTATATTATTAATTACAAATGTCAATAATGAAACTTTCTTTCAAGAAATGAATTAGTACTTCAGGCTGCAAATTGGAGAAAAGATTGAAACAAAAGCTGCAATTCAAAATGAAATCTTTCAAATGAAATCTTACTATTGACGTTATATTAAATGGCGTTATAATTAACAAATTTTTCTTCTCTAACTTTTCTCTATATTGTACATGTATATAGATTAATTGCAACGTTAATTAAATCCAATAGCATTATGTTGTACATCTGTTACACCGACAAGGCTATAATATATGCATTAGATTTTTAATAAGTTCCTAAAATAACAAATAAATAAACTATAAGATTCATTAAACGAAACGACACTGTATGGTTATTTACTATCCACCTGCTGAGTCTCATGTTTCTTATACAATCATTTTAGTTGATTTCTCCGGCAGAGGCGAACAAATTGCTCATTAACGAAAAGCAAATCGGTTTCATTAAAACCGGTTCCATAAAACAAAACACGCCCCCTCTAAATCCATTACGAAATCAGTTTCCTCAACTCCTTTATGTTCGTGTTTCCTTCGAATGAGCAAAGATTTTCATATAGATAATTATTGCTAATAGAAACATATTTTCTCTCCTCCCAAAGAAGCCACAATATTTCAACATTGAAGATTGAGAAAAGTCAAACAAATAAGGAAGCGCTTATTTGTAAATTCAATTGATTATACCATGAAAGATTTTATTTCCATCTTTGCTTCTTTTATCATATAATGTGCAAAAATGTTTAACTGAGAAATAAATACATATATGATAATATGTATGTAAAGTGAATACATATGAATATATGGAAAAATGATGGTACATGTGAATGACAATAAATGATGAAAAATAATGATGTATATAAATCAGAATAGGTAAAATGAATACATATGAATGGATGTAAAAATAATAATATATATAAATACACAAATAATATATAATAATATGTATTCATTTTACATATTATTGTGTATTCATTTTACATGTTATTATGTATTCATTTAATGATGATTGCATATTTATAGATTTATATGAATATATGTATAAATGCATAAATAATATATAATAACATGTATTCTTTTACATATTATTATGCATTCATTTTATGATAAATACATATTTATATTTTGATATGAATACATATGAATATATGTAAATATGATAATATACGTAAATGTATAAATAATATAAACATGTATGCATTTTACATGTTATTTACGTTTGCACTTATTTTTGGTATTTATATTTAAAATAATATGTATTCATTTACTTACATAAAACATAACGAATAATACAACTACATACAAGTAGTTAAAAAGAACAAATCTCAAAGTTAATTTTGTTCGCAACGAAAGCATTATCGTATTATACCATATTATATTACTAAACACGCCGTACAAAATTACAAGAAACGAAACACGACCCGCATCGGATATTTCGTTCCAAACAATTCCAACAGCGAACGCAAGCAACATCGAGCATCGAAAATCCTACATTCCTTTAAACTATCAATGAACGATTTCCAAAATAAAAAATAAAAAGACCGTCAAATCCATACATTCCAAGGCTCCTAATATACCGGATGACCCAAGACTCGAAACTGACAGGCCGAGCCACAAAACCATTCAGAAGATCGGACTAAGAGGTGGGTGTCCCGGGTTCCGTGTCTCGCGCGAACCAAGGATACGCGTATTCATCGGAAAGCAACGCGGGAAGGGCACGAGAATGACGTCTGACACGGGGTACGTCGGGACCCCACCTAGTCGGATTTCACCGTCAAAAATGCCGACGGCGTATTTGCTCGTTCCGCCACGGCGCGGCCTCCGGAGACCACCCGTGTTGCCCGCTATCAAGACGGTTCTCAACCATCCACGATCATGCAACGCCGTTACAGGATCGTCCACATGAGACGTAACTAACGTTGGATGTTTGAAACCGCAGCTCGGAGAAAAGTTAGTCGAACTATTTTAAAATTATGGAAATTCGAAGTATTAATTCGATATAGTAAAACAATAACCCCCTCCCCTCTAATCGAATGCTATGTTAGATATAGTAAATATCGGTAAATATTGCCCATATTATATCAGTAAACGTACCAGTCTATATAATGTAATATTGAAATACTGTATATATGTATAATATAGTCAATTTATTTAACAGACCAGTAAATGTATATTAGTAATATGAAGAAATAATAAAATAGTGTAATATGTAAATATCAGAATGTTGAATACCATTTGAACGTAATATTTTCCAATAGTGAATTTTTTTTAAATATTTATAAAAAATATAGTATATATTTAATAATATAATACTAATTATAATAATGAAATAATAATGTAATATTATAAAGTAAATATTTTATAATATTAGTACTGTTACATAATCCATTTATATGATCTATTATAAAATAATATATATCATTAAATATATTAGTAATATTAGAAAATAATGAAATAATATAATATGTAAATATCAAAATATTGAATACCATTTGAACGTAATATTTCCCAGTAATGAATTTTTTTTTAAATATTTATAAAAAATATAGTATATATTTAATAATATAATATTAATTATAATAATGAAATAATAATGTAATATTATAAAGTAAATATTTTATAATATTAGTACTGTTACATAATCCATTTATATGATCTATTATAAAATAATATATATCATTAAATATATTAGTAATATCAGAAAATAATGAAATAATATAATATGTAAATATCAGAATGTTGAATACCACTCAAACGT
The DNA here is from genome assembly GCF_011952205.1 of Bombus bifarius. Taxonomy (NCBI): domain Eukaryota; kingdom Metazoa; phylum Arthropoda; class Insecta; order Hymenoptera; family Apidae; genus Bombus; species Bombus bifarius. Next base: position 471,758 of record NW_022884639.1, read on the forward strand.
AATATTTCCCAGTAATGAATTTTTTCTGTTTCAAATACGTACATATTTTATAATATTAGTACTGTAACCTACTCCATTCATATAATTATAACATCATTAAATATATTAATAATATCAGGAAATAATAAAATAATGTAATATGTAAATATCCGAATGCTGTACCATCTAAACGTAATATTCCCCAATAACAACACATTTTGATTTTATCAGTGTTCATATACAAAATATCTCCGAAAGCATGGTACAAGCGTTTGGGCGGTGATTCTAAATAAAGAAACAAATGGAAAAAGAAGAATAACATTTTTACGTTCGAGGCTTCGTTTCCGAGAGAAATAAGTTTGAAAATCCATCAGGTGCCCGTATGCTAATTATAAATTCCGAGGTATCCGACTTCTCTTTCTACTCGTGTTGCTAATAATTCAATCGGACGAGTATAGCTACGTATACGCAGCAACACGATCAACATTTTCAACACGTGTTACGCTGATAAAACGATTCTTAAAAAGCGATAGTCTTATCCTTATTTATGAAACCATTGGAAATGCCGACACCGTGGAAATAAGATAACAGTCATGACAAGAAGCAAACGGCGACACTGTCCGCGTTTATAAATATCGATAGGATCAGAAAGAACAGTATCCGAAGAACACGAAGATTACGTGTGTAACGCACGAGCAACATTCGCCTCCAGCGTTGCCATTTTCTCATCCCTGATATTTCTAATTTTTCTACGACTCGATCGTCGCACGCCGAATAAATGTTAGTAACTTTTATTCTCCTGTGAGAGAAACGCTCTTAAATGTGCTGCAAAAATTCTTCCTTCGCAAGAAGGTCCAAAAATGGCCATTTTTTAACAACCTGCTTTGGGACGATTCGATGTGTTCCAGATTACATCATCACGTACGAAATGCGAGTGAATAAGAAGCCAGCTGGCTGAGGAGACGGCGGGCGGTCTTTCGAGTCGATATTCAGGGGTGTACGAAGCGAAGACGAACGAGGATAGCAGAGGCCTCATCGTGACCAATCTGAGGGACAGGGACGAATATCCCGCGATCGTAAAGCTCGAAGGACGAGCAATAATGAGGGCGGCGTGAAGAAACGACGCGCGACCGCGTGGCTTCCCTTCCTATTCCTATGGAATTTCGAACGGCTCGAATATACAGCGTGGATTGGAATCTGTAAGATTTTTTTTCTATCACACACTCTGGTAACCAGAGTTGGGCGGAACGTAATTCGATTAACTGATGTTAAGTCAAGTGGCCGGTATCAGAATTTAATTTCAAATTGTACATTCCTCTTGTACATGTGACTTTATGTAAATTCCTATTTTATCTGATTAATCAATTTCTCAATTTTTCTTAATATATTATGTAATTAACATATTAAAGAAAATTGTAATATACTAATATATTTATTCAATCAATTTCTAATATATAATATATACTAATCGATTTCTCAATTATTGTTAATACATTATATAATTAATATATTAATTATAATTATATTAATTCAATCCATTTCTAATATACAATTTCTAATAATATATTATATATGTTAATCAATGTCTCAATTTTGTTTAATATATTAATTATATAATATATTAACGAAAATTGAGAAATTGATTAACATTATATTATTTACAAAAATTGATTGGTATTATATTAATGAATGATTAATTGATGAAATTGACTTATATTATATCAATGATATAATATATTAACAAAAATTGAGAAATTGACTAATACAAATATATTTGACAAATATAATTATATATAATTATAACGAGAATTTATTTACTGATTATTGCTGATTAGATTGCTGATTATTTAATAATGATTAATGACCAAAGACAGAATCAAAAGTTGTTGCAATCAATGACTAATTTACTAATCAACAATCATCCCATTAATCATCGCGTTTCTGATTACGATTTACTCCGTAGGTTTCCCGTAATAGCAACACCATGAATATTTCAGTTCCACCGAATCGTACAATACTAGCCAATCAGAATTATGTAAAAAACTTTATAAACATGCGCGGTCAGCCGTATTGTATAATTTTCAAAATGTACAAATACACGTTACAGGTGCTTATAAAATATAAATGAATCGTTGAGTGATTTAAAAATTATTGATTAATGATCCTCCGTTATACAAGTTATTCGTGACTATGATTTATTTATTAACGATCGCATAGATTGATTGACGATTACTATTACTGCGACTATATTAAATAATCGATTACAGAAATCGATTAAAAAATAATCAATTACTGTCCAACTCTATTCTGATTCTTTGCATCCTTGGTATTCACGTGATTGAGTGTTTTGTTGGGGTTAGGTTGGGGTTAGGTTGGGCTAAGTGCAGAATGTATAAGTGCAAATTGCAAAAATTTTTATTTTACGCTTTACCGGGTTTTAATTTTAGTTGAAGTGAATTAGAGAATTTTATCCGTGTGAATTTCGTAGAAGAAAATGTCGACTGTAAACTAACGACAAGTAAAGAATCACCTGAAACTTCTGTCCTCCACTGTATACTCCACTCAACATGGAATTCTTTTTCACCCGTAATAAAATCTCCATCAAAAAATATGTTTCCGGGCGTGTGCGGTCGTTTGAATTATCGCCAGCTAACGAACGCCGGATAATTAATCAGAAATAATTGCCCGTATTTATCTACCCTCCAATCTATAGACTGTTTGTATAATACACGCGTATCGTGACGCGAGTTAATGAAAGTCGTTACGAGACGTTATGTAATACCGTTCTAGGAGGGGCAGGGGGAAGGGACACGATCGTAGACGGTCGAGGAAAGCAGTCGATTTAGCTTTGGTGGAATAAAGGGTCATCGTTACCGACCTGGGTAAGAGGGACAGATACTCCCTGAGCGTAAAACTCTGGGCAGACCAACACGGTAATGAAGGTAGCGCGAAGAAGAAGGGAACCTGATTGCGCACGTTCGACCTTTTCCTCCTGCCTCTTTCTCTTTTCTTTCCTACGGGTGCGCTACGAACAGCGTGGAATGTCGAAAACCGCTACGTATTTGTTCACGGACAACAATAGCAGCGACCTTCTTACCGAGCGAGCTATCGGCCAGTTTCAACTTACAATGACAGCACTCGAGAAAACGTAGTACAGATCATTTTTATTGTTGCACTGTGGCACGCGTACGGCTGTAACAAACCGTGTTGTAGCGGTTATTGATACCGGACGACGTACACAGGGGGATCATTTACTCAAATCACTTTATCGACGGGGTATCGAGTACTTTGAAGGCTTCAACACGCGCTACAGGTCGTTTCTGTGTACACGGCCGATCTGTATGATTATTGCGAGGACGAAGTGATATTTGATACGTGCTATGGTAATCGAACGCTTCCTCTAGGTAACCTCTTCTTTTAGCTGTGAGCGCAAAAAATACACAACGTTGTTGACTAGCGTATAACGTCCTACGTGACGATGGGAACGTTGGAAGTATGGAATTTAAGAAGAATTTACGTTCGTAAATAATGAAATAATATAATTAATAAGTAAGTAATAATTAGAAATTAGTGTCAACTATTCCGACTTTTTTATCCAGTCACTCCACATTGATTTCATTCGCTAGACATCTTTAAGCTGTCGGTTTCAATGTGAATCACATTGCGCGATATTTGTTTTACTTAGATGACCAATGATAATATTATAACGTATTCAACAATAATGATGTTAATAATAATATTGAACAGTAATTGATAAAAAAAATTGTTTAAATTGCTTCCCATCAACTTGCTGTCTTTAGAATACGTTTTAAGTAGAACACGCAAAATATTAGGGAGTTATTGAAGAGAATATTAAAGAAGAATTAGGAGCGTGAAGAATCATTGCAAATTTAACCAATCAACTGCGTTCGTCGCGTATATACGTCGACCCAAAACTTTATTTCAGTGCGATTGACGCGTATACTCGTCGTATAAAATAAACAAGTTACCATTTACTATAAAAAATCCAAATTTTAGTAAGAAGTAATAAGAATGTTATTTAGTAATATGTTTTTACGTTATACTGTCAGTAAAACTGCTATATATTTTATGAACAAAAAATTTGATTAATTTAAAATAAAAATTATTCTCCGTATAATGTGTTCCTTTTTACAAACTAAGTTTATTATTTTCCCCGTTATATTGGATATGCCCGAATTGTCTGTGTAATCTTATCGCCTTACAAATTGGGTGAATATTTTACATTACACTATTTTAATGAAAATATAGTATAATAAATATAGTATGATTAAATTTTTTAGTCGAATGTGTCGAACAAATTATTGAGAAATATGCAATTCCACAAACGCAAACTTTGAAAGTTGGTCGACCACAAAACCTACGCGTCTCATCGGAAAACATTTGCCTAATTTTATACCAGCTATGTCATCAAAAGCAAATCCACTTCGCCACGCTGAAAAAACCAACTAAATCTCTTCCATCTTCTTTTACTTCTTCTTCCTTACGAATTTGATTATTTCGTTGCAACTTTCAGATTTCCTATAACGCTAACTTTTCCAACGATCAACTGTTCATTTCTTCGAATAAAACTGTAAGCCACCGTCATTTCGCTTTAATTTCGTCGTAAAATTCACAACACGAGCATTCTCCCTGCGCATTTCCCACGCGTACACTCGTCGTCGCTTGTTTTCATTTACGTCCACAGCTTTCTCAAACTAAATTCCCCAGTCAACTGGTTAAAACCGTCTCGCGGAATTCGCCCCATGACGAGGCGAGTGCGATTCCAGCGAGCTGCTTCCGAGTACACGTTTATTTCTCCGTGGAGAGCCGCGCAGAAAAGAAGATAAGAAAGAAGCGGTGGCGGAATATCCGCGAATCTTCTCGGAATCGAGTCAACAATAGGAAAAGTAGATGTCTGTAATTATCTGCAAGCTACCGCGTCGCGCTCAGCGCCATAAGAGAGACGCGACCGAAACGGCAAACATTTACCGGTGCGACGATCGAAACGCTGGAAAACGCGCGCTGCGAGAGGCAGAGGACCCGTAGATCTGAGGCAGCCTGTACTTAGACCGCGGACTCCATCTTACAAACATAGGCGCGCGAGTTTCATAGCCGAACGTTTCCTTACGAACGGAATCACTTACAACGAGTTTCTCGATCTCCCCTCTCCGTGCCTGGTGCCGCCCACGTGAACGAGCGCGCAGCCTCTGCGCGCACGCGCTCCGCGTACAAGATGAATCAGCCTGTAGAATGCAGCGCGGACCATCGAGCGTAATAAAGACACTATTCTCTCTCTCTCTCTTTTTCTCTCTGTACGCTCTGCGTAGCACGAAACATGCGTCTTAACGGAGGCAAGCAAGCAAAAGGACGGAGACGGAGGCTGAGGAGAAAGAGAGAAGAAGCTTGGAAGGGAAAAGAGGCGAGGAGAATATACCGAGCGCCTGTGATTCAGCCAAGGGTAGAGAAGAAAGAAGAGGAAGGAAGGGGAGAGGAAACGCGCATCTTGATTTATCGGCGGGGCGTCTCTATAATTATTTCTCCGTCCCTGTCTGCCACACGGGGGCAAGATCGCGTTCCCGGTCTATCCGCGCCCTTCCGGCTACCGTGATCGTACCGTGTAAGAATCTACTTTGCTCTCTGTCCCTCCGGGGCACCTTTGAATGGCCGCGTGTTTCGCCTTTGTCCACCCCGTCTCATTCAGCCGACGCGTCGGGTCGCCGCCACCGACACAACCACGCACGCTCTGTCCGTTTGTTTGCCGATCGCAGATCGACCACGTGGCGCGCTCCATCGACAGATCGTCGCGTTGCGGCGATTGCGATCTCAGCGCAGCGCAGACGGTGCCACGAATCGTCAGCCGTTCGATCGCGCCACTCGTCTTCGATCTGCCATCGCTTCTCATTGGCGCATTTTTACGAGAATCGAGAAAGTACTATCTGTATACAGAATACCGTAGAAGGTATTATAGAAAACTGCCTTAGCTTCGTTCGTATATTAAGACAACGTAAGTCTACCAAATTTTCTGTTTGTTCAGCTTGAGTCTTCTAACGCGACCATTTAAAATAGCTCGTAAGTTAGTCGTCAGTTGTATGAGAAGATGTTTCAAATAAAAGTTGCACGATATCTAGGGCAACGTACGGTGTTCTAGTTCATTTTCTGTTACCTTAGTTTTGTAACGAGATATTACAGTCGCCTTCAGTTTTCGAACGTCTCGTGGATCCTCATGGGATCCTCCAGTGCTCATGGAATGTCTAAATAGTTTTTCTCCAATTCGAGTAAATCGTCAAATTTTGCGTAAAAAGGCGGGATTCAAAAGGAATAATTTCTGAGATATTTTTTAAACAAGCTCGATTTCGATCTATCTATCTGTCTATCACACTCTATGCACCTGCGTGATCGCGAACAAAGTCGTGTTAAGAATCACGTTGACTGAGCGTATTTTCTAATACAAGATTATTAATTTGAAAATATGTCATGATTATTCATAAAATTTCGATCACTTCCAACGTGACGGTCGAGAGTAATTTTAGTAATTTTCCGATTTTTAAAGTCTCGGTAATCGCGTTAATTATTGCCACGGATAGGCAAGGATGGGAGGCAGAGAGCTGCGGTAATACGCTTCGTATTTCTACATTTGGCGTATTTTTTACTTCTCGAACGTACCGCTATTCGTCCAACGTCAGCGTGTCTCAAACGAGAGAGCGAATGTCAGGTTTGTAAACCAGCAATTCGTAATACCAAACCGCAAACGAGTAAACCAATTGCACGATCGTTCAGCTGCCTGTGATCACACGTGCACACTGACAACCTACGATTGTACGTACATTGCCGAGCAAAAGTTCGAAATCATCGTCTTTCACAACATCCAAGCACTTGAAGAAAATTAGACTTTCTTTCCCTTTTAGGAATTTTTAATTAAATACAAAAAAAAAAAAAAATAGAAATTATGTCCGTAGCCTTAATTTTGTTTCAAATTGGGTTGGCAACTAAGTGATTGCGGATTTTCTCATTGCCACCTAATGACAAGATCCGCAATTACTTAGTTGCCAAGCCAATATATGCTTCGCATACCTCGCGTATTTTCCCGCGCTGTATGAACTCTATAGATTTTGCGACTTCGTAATTCCGTAATTTTCAATTCCCCCGTAAGCGGATACAATGTTCGGTCTAATCGTTGCCACCGAGCTCGGTTAGAAGTAACAGTACTTGCTTGCGGTTAGCATCGCGTATTCAGGTTCCGTAGCCGCGCGGTCCGAGTGCGGACGAGCGGTGTATATCAGCGTGACGATTGCGTTCGCGGGAATCTCGGGAAACGGACGATCCGCCCGTAGCTGCAGTTCGATTTAACGAGCGCCTTGGAAATTGCACGTACCGGAAAATAATTAGGCGACGGTTCCCCGGAGAATAAAACGGGCTGCTTCTGCCACATGCGACAAAACCAGCACGCAGCGGTCCTCCTCCTCTTCTCATCTGCTGTCGGCGAGAAGGAAGAAGCGACGTTTAACGATAATTCGATGCTCGCCCCAATAGCAGGAATGGAGAGTGCGGCCACCGGACCGACACGACCGACAGAGCCTTGAATCAACAGTATGGTCAAGGTCCGGAGAAAAAGGGGAAAAGAGTGGAAAGGGAGACGCAGAAAAGAAAGAAGAAACGACGGAGCGAGCACAACACGGACAGCTCGTTCCTTTTCTCTCGCAACACCAACCAACATGGCTCGTACAACTACGAGGGAGAGAACAGGTGCAACGAGCGGCCCTTTGATTCCGTGCAACGAACAGAAACGACCGAGAGCGAGCAAGAGCGAGAAAGTGGGCGAGAGAGACAAAGAGAGAAACAGACGGATCACTCCCACCCCCTTTTTCGTGGTTCTCGTGCTTCGTCCTTAAATGCCTCGGCAGCGGCACAAACAACCACGGTGGCAACCCTCCTTAACTTCTCCTCCTTAAATTTCAAACGAGGAGGTTTAACAGCCGGACAAGGTAGGACGCGATCGTGAAATCGTTAAAGGGATATTCCGTCCAATTACCGGTTATACGTTAATTTCGTGATATTGCTAGCCAAAAGGCTACCACAGCTCTCTTCGCTAACCGCGAAACGCTTAGTCGAAAATACTGCCGTCCATTGGTCTCTCTGTGTGGATAAGCCGAATGGGATTCACCTTTTGGCCAGCATTTTTCCTCCCTTCTTTCGTAACCATCGCCTTCCGTCGATTCTTAGAAACTACCTGACTCGTTTGTGGCGTTTGTGGTTTCTACATTTCGCCAGCGTTCGTAAAAATGCCACGAGTCGTGTAACACGAGTGGCAGAGGAACTGCGCAGATAACGCACACAGAGCAAAACAGATCGTCTTTCACCGTACGTTCAACTAATCGAGCGTCCGTGGCCATTGTCCGCTGCGCGCGTCGTCCATCGTTGTCGATCGTACAGACCGAACGCGATTTCCAAACGCTTCGCATAGCGCGCGTAATATTGCGATTTATTGGCTTGGCAACTACGCCACTAAGCAACTTTGACAAAAGCCGCAATCACCTAGTTGCCAACCCAATACGTTTACATTCGACGTACATTTACCGAGTCACGTGGGTTCTCAGGTTTTCCAGCGAGAAACTTCTCAATACGATTTTTGGCATCGACCAAATTCCTTAAAAAGTGCAATGATTTCCGAAAACTTGCCGAGCGGCCCATATCTTCACGGAAGACTCGTACGAGTAGCCGAGTACCTTCGTGTGCAGCCGCGTGTAGTATTCGCGTGGCACCTCTTGTTATATTTTTCGCACGCCATCGTCGTATGGTTGGCACCAGGCGTTGCATAAAAATCACGCGAACCATTCACGCGTTGCGAAATTGGTTGCATTCGATTATCGTATTTGTTGTAATTACATAGTACAGGCACGCGTATTATAAGCAGCTAAAAGTAAACTTTTGAAAGCCTGGCGCTACAACGTGTAGGTAAAAGTCACGCGAACCAATCACGCATCCTAAAATCTGTTACTGTCAATTATCATATTCGTTGCAGCCGTGTAATACGTTTCATCAAACGAATTTACGGCGTGAAGCAATTCTTGCAGACTCAGCTGCATCGTATAACAGAAAATCATACGAATACCATCTATTGACAAAATCCGCAATCACCTAGTTGCCAAGCCAATAGATGTAAACTTATAGTTCTAGTCTTATCGCTTCATTATATATATGCTTCGTTAAATTTTGAAACATTTCTTTTCTGTCACACAAATCTATAGTGTACGATACTTCGTTTCGAAATGTCCGAAGTAATCGACGATTATTGTTCTTTTTATTATTTAATTTGTACTTTACAATTTGTCCAGCTGGACATTCCGTAAATTACGACGATTATTGAACGATCGATTAAGAAATTGCCCGATTTGTTCGGGAAGTAATTTTGTTTCTTTCATTGAGATGTCGCTAGTCGTATCACCAAACAGTTGACTTCATTGCACGAAAGAAACTGCACAATTTTTGTGATTGAAATTGTACTTTCGTACGTTATGTGCTCTTTACAGCTTCTCGCACCCTTTCAAGTTTCTGTAAACGTGCGTGGCCCACCTATGATCCACTCTACGATAAAATAGGTGAAAGTCGTGGAGGACCGAACGTATTCTATTTTCTCTTTGTGGAATCGGACAATGCAGCGCCTATGGGCCGACATCTGTCGCTGGATCAACGTTCCACGAAACGCTGTCCCTTGACACTTTACGGATAAGTTCCGGAAAGTGGATTCTTCCGTCCTGGAAGCTGATGCCTTTCCTGGTGTTAACAAGATTGAACGTATGTCAACGTCGTGAAAACGCACGTGTGGACAGCTTTATGGCGTGTGAAAATACAAAAATCACGTTCTTCCCTTTGCCAAGGGTGTGTCGGGTTTTCCCCTCTGAAGCAGCGATGAAACCAGCCAGAAGCTCGGTGACATTTCCTTGAACGATTTATTTAGCGACCGTACACACACACACACACACACACACAGCATGCACATCTATATCTCGTGCTTGCTGGATGCTGGTTTTAGCTCGATTCAGCTTTTGCGTATTAATAGCTTGAAAAGACTTGAAGCAAAATTTCACGAGATAATCGCACTTTTCTGACCTAACCATACGAATCGATGGTGAAATTTCCGATTGTTTCGATGGCGTCACCGTCGCACACGTCGAAACTTCGCCTCTCGATCTTGTTAAGACCATTCAACAGAAATCGTTACCATAAGATCGAATGTATCTATCGATGACAGGAACAGTACGGATTGGAAAATGAGAAAAATAGGTGGAACAACGTAGCCACGATCGGAACAATAAAACGAATAGATAGAAATTTCTGCGAGCCGAGGCGATCCACCTAAATTCGAACGATTACCCGAACTCGCTGGCCCATCGATACGCGTTAACACTTTACCGACCGATAGCCAATTAATCGGTTTCTTGTCGCCGACGCTTATCGACCGATAGCCAATTAATCGGCATTTGTCGCCAACGCTTACCGACCGATAGCCTATTAATCGGCCTTTTGTCGCCAACAATCTTTCTCATTATTTGAGCAACAATTAGTTACTTAGTACTAAGATACCTTCCTCGGTTGCGTCAGTTATGTTACTTTGTAAGCTCCCAAAGTTTTATACCAATTTGAAAAACTTAACGTTCGCGATGAACGAAAAGAATGGTATTGGAGAGTCTAAACCGAAACAGAGCCGGCGCCACGGAGAATCTGCGCCTCAGCTGCCGGTCGGACGTGCGTATGCTGTTGAACCGCTAGCGGTCAGTAAAGTGTTAACTATTTGATTGGCAACTAAGTGATTGCGGATTTTGTCATTAGATGGCATTGACAAATCCACCAACCCAATAAATGCGGTGTGATCGCCAGCAGGCAACAATAGCCGAGCATCGAGTCAATAAAGCCGCAAGTGTACGAGAACACTGTTTTAGCCGGAGTCAATAAAAGTTGATTTATATGGCAAGCCGACGACCACGATAAACCTGGCCATGGGTCCGGTCGAGGAATAAAGGTCCCGCCGATACGCCTAATTACCTACCGCTTGCGAACGCTGCCCCCAAACCATATCCTACGGTGGCTTCATTATCCTAGGTCGTACAGATAAAATTTCGGGGTTGATGCTCACCGAATGGATAGTACAGAGAGACGCGGCATGGCGCGAAGATGGAAAAAGGACGGGCCGCGCGGTGCCAAGGGCTCGGATGAAGCCGGGCTAAGGCTACTTGGCGTAGTAGAAACCCTCGTGGCCCCTTTCCTCACTCTCTTCCTCTCTTCTCTTCTCTTTCTCTTCCTTTCTCTCTTTCTCTGTGGGTTCCTTCACGGAGTTTCGAGGGGTCGCGCCGGTACAGAGAAGAAGGAAGACGAGAGAAGAAACGAACGGGCCCTTCGAAGCAGGCTTAGCTCTCTGAGGCTCACGGAGGAGCTGAGACTTGGCTCAATCGCTCAGGCACGCAGGCCCACCGCTGGTTGGCTGGCTGGGTTGGCTTGGCGCACACACAGAGCCCACCGGGCCACCCACCGCGACCATTCACCGGAACCGAGCCCCATCCAATCCCAGCGGTTCTCATTTTCTCCACCACGCTTTTTACCACGCCGAATTACCTTATCGCCTGTATCGCGCGATTTTTCATCGATAAACCAGCGCCTCTTCTACTTGCGCAAACCTCGTTCCGAGCCAGGCGTCTTCGTTACGGACGAATCCTTTTTGGTGTTGGAAATCTGACGCGTTGCGATTGCTTTCTAGCTCGAGCGAGTGAATTTTATTTGGACAAGATAAATTCACTAACGCGGATTTGCCACCGCGTCCGAGCATCAAAGAGGAAGCGCTGCGAGTAGGTTGCAGTTGAGAAGCGAGATTCGTAGGCCTGGAACGTTGCTCGTGTGCTGCGGATGTTTACGCGCTCGGGAGAAGTTGAAACGCGCGGAAACGTACAGAACGCGTCGGTGCAGGCATTCACGAGATGCCCAAAAGCAATGTACTATTTGTAACAGCCGGAGGATGACACATAAGGTTCGTTTAAATTCCACTCGCTTGACGATGTACAGGGAAATTTCAACTGTTATTTCCTCTCACGAGATTGCTCCATCGAAGAAATTCTCTGACACTAATAAGCTCACCGGGCCTGGTCAGGTATTTCAAAATTGTACATTCACTGTTATTTCCTTACTTCGTCTGACTTCGTGCAAGTTCGTATATCGTCCGACTAATCAGTTTCTCAATTTTTCTTGATATAAGAATTTACATCAACTTAGGTGAACAATACACGTACAATTCAAAAAATTTGAAACCTGTCGCATGAACTGCTAAGCTTAGCGTTAAGCGCAAGTTCCAGCGAGCAGCGGATGCTCGCGATCCAGCAGCTGCTGGCTCAACGAGGCAGCTTGGAGGAGTCGCGAGTAGTAAATAGAAGATGAGATCCTCTGTTTACGCGGCCGTTCTCGTCCGTCCGTCCGTCCGTCGGTGCAACAACAACAGATTCCCGGTGGGTCTTTGGACGACGGTCTTCTGACTTTCTTATCCCCGTTGCGGCCTTACGGATTCTCTCCATTTCGTTCTCGCCAATGGACCCGATGCTTCGCCCCTTCTTCGTCTTCCTCTCGCTCTTCATCATCGTTTTCTTCTTCACCGCGCGCCGGTCTCCGTCTAACCGCCGACTGTACACCCTCTTCGTCGCACTCAGAGACATGGGGGCCTAATGAAGATGTAAGCAGTCGGCCGACCCTCGTGCACGGTCGTGCCTTCGTCCTCTGTCTGTCTTTGTCGCCCTAACGTCGCGGCCTGCTTGCGCCGCTTGGCCCTCGGTACAGGTCGTTCCAGGAAGACGCTGCCTAGACACTTCCGAGTTCTAGAGGCCGATACCGGCTTAAGCCGCGGATCCACTTGGCGAAAACCTAAGGTGCATTGCCGCGCTATGGTCAATTTAAAAACATTTGTTGTCAGACGTATATGCGACGTCGTCCCTTTCAGAAAGTCGACTAATCTGTGCCTGGTTTTGGTTTTTGAAAATGCAGGAAATACGATATATGGAATTTAGAATTTGGTGGATTTATCGGTAGAAATTAAAGGATATTTGGTGCAAGTATAAATTTCGCGGAGATCAGAAAAGTATTTAAACAGATGATTAATTGTCGAATTAGTGAATGTGAATATTTCGCTTAAAGTAAAGCCGCGGATCCACTGGAGAGCTAAGGTAAGCTACACTACTCTATGCTATATTAAACATATTTGTTTCAATATTTTTCTAATGCATACAATGCTCACTAATAGCACAGTTCAGTTTTCCAAAAATTTTAGAAATTCCCCATAACAATTTAAAGTGACAGAATCTTATTCCCTATGAATATTGCGGCACTGACAACAGCGTCGAACATCGACTTCGCTAGCAAATTTGAAAGTACAATACATAACCTAAACTTGATCCTTCGTAATCATTCGCCTATGGAAGTATGCAAACCGTGGCAGCTTGCTAGTTAATGAACAACTAACTAATTATCTACTGATTAACAGCGCTGAAACAACTGTATTACAATAAAACGATCATGTAAATATTATTTTATATTTGTACATTCATAAAACACACGTGATTGAAACACGTGAAACAGAATCTTATATATTACTTATAATTGTGTACTTATAATTGTACTTGTGAACTTATAATTGTGTAATTGTGTTTGAAATTGTTTAAAATCAAGTCCGACTAAGAACTACGAGCATAAATTAAATTTTGAAGCCAAAGGCAATTACAAATTGAATCAGAGAATCAGTCACAATGCAAAGTAAATTTCGAACACTGCTAACAGAAGGGAACAAACGAACGAAACAAGAACATCGATCCATCGACGAGAACAAGCTGTATCTTTCGAAAATATAAGAAAGGAGCTTGTCACTCGTTTCTTGGAATGACCTATACCGCCATACGAACGTATTATCGACCAAAAGAGGGCAAAGGAACCGCTCTTCCGATCTTCCCGCGATCGAGGCGCCGTCTTTTCCTCTCTAGATTCGAAACGAATCCGCTTGCTCCGTACAGGGATGTTCGGATGAAGGGAAAGGGGAAAGAGGCCGGAGCGAACGAGACGGAGAGATATCGGCGCGTGTGCCAAGGCTTCTCTGTTTAGCGAACCTACCGCGCGCGCCGCTGCGGTGTGTACACGAAAATAAAGGCAAAACAGCTTGAATTAAGTGGACGCTCTCGATGTTCGATTCACAAAAGCGAGACTGTGCCACCTGCGCCCCATTCGACAGAATATTCCCGCGATCCAAAGCGTAATCTCGAATAATTACGACCGTACCACAACTCAGTTTACCTGACTTAACCACACTGAGCTAATCAGAAGCGATAAACGTATTATTGGATGCTTGTTAAGTCTACCGGAAAATTCAAAGAAATTTTACGCGGTCTAATATTTCGTGTTGGAAGACGCGTCTGACGTGTATGAAATAGCAAATTTATGATGATATAATGTAATATAATAAATGGAATAAAATAGTAATAAATAGTGTAATATATATATACGTTTATATGTACGTGTTATAACATAGAATAGAATTTGAATTTCTAATTTGTTGATTTTGTAAGAACGTGATATTTTATTAACCTTTTCATTAGCTCATTTGGAGATCAGTTTGCCATTTCGGTGGAGTTCAGTACAGTGTGTTCGGAAGTGTTCGGAAGTGTTCGGTACATACATTGGTCGTAACGCGATGTGTTTCGTTCGTTTCGATCTTATCTGCCGCCTCGAGGTCGATTTTTAATTGCGCCCTGATCGGCCGCCGATCTCATACTCGTATTCGCATTCGAATCGCAGCTGCAGAAACAAGGTGAAACGTGAATCATTGCCTCACTCTGACACGCCGAAATTGCATCACGATCTTAATCTCTCTCGTTCCTTTTAACCTTCTCTCTATTTTCACGCTGTCCGCGAAATAAAAGAAACGTCAAGAAGAAACTAATACGTGGAGGGGCAGAGATTCAAGCTCGTAAAATAAACCGAACAGGAAACGCGTAACAGGTACACGGGCGCAGGCGCGCGGGTGATTGAAAACAACATCCCCTGGCAGTGCTTGTTTTTCTTCACGGTCGGTGTACGGTGTCGAGCAGCGTGCAAATAGAAAATAATCGTGCAAAATTGAGGCTAACATTACGCGCATCCGCTCGATCGCTGATAACGTTCAGCCGTTTATACGTCAATGACGTATTCTAATGAGAAGCTGCGCGTTATGAAAACCGATCCGTTTCCACTCGTACACGTTTCGTTGCTTTCCCGACTTTCAGTTAGCACAGTTAATTGGCAGGATTAACGGAAATATCAATTACACAGGAAATGTTGCTTGTGATCTGGTTTGTCACGTGTTTCATGTTCGTTTCGTGCCGACGGATAGCTCATATCTCGAACGTTCTCTACCATTCGATCGTTCCGAGAGTAATTTCGCGTTTTTTACACGAGAAACATAGACGGTCTTTTTTATTACCAATAAACTAATTAACTAATGTTTATTTGTCCATATATTTTTCTACAAAGACAACACTATAACACCATCATCTGGAATTATTAATAATTATTTAGAAAGGGAAATTGCACCCATGTTCTATGCTACAGTATCCTCACTGGTATATAAAACATTTCCCAATGAAAAGTCAAAATTTGTCAAGCTTGCCACTTACAGTGTTTTCTACAAACACTCTTGAATTTTCCCTTTGTCTGAAACTTCTGTATGTCGAATTTTCCTTTGCTATGCCTGTCTTACTGAAAAGTTTGATCAGTCGAAACTTCTGTAATTCGAAGAATGCAGGTCTTCCCTTGAGGCTCGAGTTACAGCAGACTCGACTGTAATAGTAAAATGTTCAAACATTGGAACAGCAAAGCGGCAGGTGGTCGAACAATTCGCTTCTCTGGTACGAACACTTTCCTCGTTTGTCTGTACGCACCGGTGTATATTGATTTAAAGCAGCCGGAGGATCTCCATCTTACGAATCTCTGCGAATAAAACGCGAACAATTAAACAATGAACGTTGAAACGAAGGGACCCCCTTCGTGTCGACGATAAAACCTTCTCGATTACTTTCCTCGTGTTCCACCGTGAGCACAGAGTAAACGAGCGAAATCAAGGAAACCATAAAGCAACGTTTATCGATCTCTCGCCGACGAAATTTAGCCTCACACCCACTTACTGAATATCGTCAAATCGCACGACCGAGTCGTAAACTCTCCTTCTTTTCCATCCGCGGAATGTCGTCGTTGCGTCCTTTCAAACGATCCAACATACACCATCGTCCGCAAGTATTTCGACAAGTATTGGGTTGGCAAAATGGTGGTCCAAGCGTTGACACTTTTGTTGCATTATCGAAGCTACGTACAGAGAACTAGTTTTCCTGTTGCCGATATTTCGAACTGGATTCGAAATAAATTTGAACTGAACGCATTGAATGCGTTTGACGAATATACTCGCCGTCGCTTGTAGTTAGCTACGCACTCCATTACTGAACCACGTGACAGATTTCTGAAACTAAATTCCGCGGATAGGTGGCGAAACAGGGCAATATAACCTGAACTGCTCCTCAATTCCACGTGTATCTGTTCTCTCGCGACGCCC